>NC_081840.1:230107608-230420108 GCF_963259705.1 Myotis daubentonii | reverse complement strand
CTCTTGGTGTTCATCATGGTTTTATACAAAACAGAGAAGACGCCCGAACGTACAGCAGTGTCTCACGGTGGCGGTGGGAGAGGAGGGAGCTGGGAATGCGACGCTGGCCCAGGCCCCTCTGCCAGGAGTTCTGATGGAGAGCCGGGGGGCAGGGGGCGGAGGGGGGCACGGCGCCCCAGAGCAAGCGGAGGTCAGAGGTCGCTGCCAGGAATCCAAGGGCCCGCTCGGCCAACACCTCGCTGCGGCCGAGTTGTCTTACTTCGGTGCAAGATGACCGTCTCTCCGGCAGCCTTTGAGAGGGCGGCTCGGGAGGGGTTAACGCCTTCGATGGGAATGTTACAATGATAAAGCCAATGGTAGAAAGTGAAAGACGCCATCTTCGTTTCTAAGGAAAGAATGGTTCGACTCCCAGAGACCATACAAGTGCAGCGGGGCGCGGGGGGTGGGGGGGCAAGAGCCAACGTGATGGGTGAGGCACTTTACAAGTCGGGGTGCCTGTCCATGCCGGCCACACGCAGGGGCAGTCAACTGGCTGCGGAGACTAAAGCTGCCACATGACTGTTTACAACAGACAGCAGCGCTCACAGCACTGGATGAAAAGACGGACGATCGGATAGAAAATCCACAAAGGGGGCCCTTCCGGTGCGGCTCAGAGGTAGAGCATCGCCTGCACACGGAACGGTCTCGGGTTTGAGTCCCCGTCAAGGGCAAGTACTGGGGCTGCGGGTTCGTTCCCTGGCCCCGTTGGGGTGCCTGCGGGAGGCACCAATCAATGTGTCTCTCACATTGATATTCTCTCTCTCTCTCTCTCCCTCTCCCTCCGCCCTCCCTTCCACTCTCTAAAAAAAAAAATCAATGGAAAAAATATCCTCAGGTGAGGAATAATAATAATAATAATAATAACACACAAAGGTGGGCCAGAAAGGAGGCCTGACCGGCTAACGAGAGACACGCAAGCTCCTTCGTGAAGAGAGACATGATCTGCAGTGTGGGTGCAGCTCTGGCCGATTGAGGGGGAGAGGGGACGTCCCCCAGTGGCTGAGCTACGTGGGCTGGAAGGGCTCAGAGAGCCTGGGCTCCCACGCAGGGTGAACGGGTCCCCGAGACTCCTCTCTGGGCAGGAAGTATGTGTGCGAGGCCGGGCACATAGGTCCCTAAAGCAGTGGTTCTCAACCTTCTGGCCCTTTAAATACAGTTCCTCATGTGGTGACCCAACCATAAAATTATTTTCGTTGCTACTTCATAACTGTAATGCTGCTACTGTTACGAATCGTCATGTAAATATCTGATATGCAGGATGGTCTTAGGCGACCCCTGTGAAAGGGCCGTTCGACCTCCAAAGGGGTCGCGACCCACAGGTTGAGAACCGCTGCCCTAGAGGGTAGGACATGGATGTCCAAGGTGCATGGGCCATGGGAGCAGGGGCCGGGGGCGACCTGGTGCACACCCCTCGCTGGGAAACGCGTAGCTGTCGAGGCAAGGGCTCCAGGTACGGGTGCGAGGGGACAAGGGGACGACCTGAGGTCACAGAGCAGGGCTTGCCTTTCTCATTCCAGCCCCTGTGTTCGCCGCGTTGTCGCTGCCTGAACTCGGGCCACTGAAACCCTGGGCCTCTTCGCCTCCTCATCTGTCCTGGGGGCAAACAGCAGCTTCCTCCTCTGGCAGATGCGGGGGTTAGGTGAGTCCTGGGGCACATGGACCCTGGTGCCTGGCCCATAGTAGGTGCTCACTAAACAGTAGGCACCAGCCAGCTCTCGCAAACACGACTCCACAGCAAGGCAAGGCTCATGCATAGGACACCCCTTGTCCTCATTCCTGGGGTTCGCCACTATCCAGACAGCAGCCCTGGAACCTTGTGGGCCCCGAGTTCTTTCCTTATTTGTGCTCTTGCAGTTGCCCCACTCCTCCTCCCCCCCGCCCCCCCCCCCCCCCCCCCGTCCTGCCACAGGAAATGCAGCAGGGCTGGTCCTGAGGCCAGAGGGCCCTCTGCGCCGGCTCCTTCCTGCCCACCCCCACCCCGCTGGGGCGCCCTGATTAGCCTGGGTATTGGATGACCCCTGCTCTTCTTCCCTGCCCTGCAAGGGTTAATCAGCCTTCCTGCTGGGCGGCTGGAGGAGGCAGCGGGCGGCCTGCGGCAGGAGGCTTTCATTACTTTGATGGGATACATGTGCTGGGCTTTATCTCCGGCCCTTTCTCCGTAATTCAGCGCTTGAACGTCTCAGCTGTCGGCCGATCTGCAGACAATTGCTCGGGGTAATACTATCCGGAAAAAGCTGATAAAACGCAGATGTGACGAGGCCTCTGAAATTTGCGGTTTGCTAAGTGGTTTGCTGCGATGCCTGCCCGTGGCCAGGGCGGCTTCCCTTCGAGGTTGGGAACCGAGGGGGTGGGAGCCACATTTTTCCCCCCAGTGGAAGGCTGACTAGAGGAAGTGACTGTAGAATTTCTCTCTGTAATTAGGAAGATGGACAGATAGAACGTGGAGGGGTGATGTGACCCTACCGCGGGGCGTGCGAGCTCCCCCTCTCGCCCCACCCTGACCAGCTCACAAGGGCACCTCCAGGAGTGGGGGGCCCGGGGCCCTCTGTGCCCCTGGCGGGGGTCTGGGCGGGGGTCTGGTGCAGGGGTTCTGCAAGGAAGCCTGTGTGACCTTGGGCAGGGCACTTGGCCTCTCTCTTACTCACCTGAAAGACCCAATCGCTAAGGACCTCGGTCACTTGCCAGTGCGATGCGCCTAGTAGGTGCTCAATGAACGATGCGGGGTTCCTTTCCCTTCCTCCCGTCCACTCAGGTTCCTCAATGACCCCAGAGAGTGAAAGCGGAGGCACTGGGTCCCGGGTGGGTGGTTGGTGAGCGAACTGAGGCAGTGCCCCGGTTCGCTCTATCGTCCAGGCTGTTCGCCCCCCAAATCAGGACTTCCCGGGCCAGTCACCAGGCTGGGCCCCTTGGTTGAAACCATAGTCAGTGGGGTCTCCCTGGGCCAAAGAGGAGGCGAGAGCAGTGCCCTCCAACCCGAACTTGAACCCAGGCCCCAGCTTCCCACTTGGGAGGTCAGGCTTTATCGTCCTCGAGGTCCCAGCGATGCTGATGTCGCTGGTCCCCGGGCCACACTGTGAGCGGAAAGAGGCGGGAAGACCCCAAGTCACCCGGCTGGAGAGAGGCTTTGGGCACATCCAGGCCCTCCCTTCCCAGGCCGAGGAAATCTCCGCCGACCAGAGAGGGCAGGCCGTGTGGCTGGTGCAGCACAGCCGGCCGGGAGCAGAGCCGGTCTGGGGAGCGACATCCACGCCCCGCCGTGCCGCTGGTGACCCACCTTCCGTAACTGGCCAAGAACCGTTTTCAGTCGGCAGGTGTACATACATGGAAGCGTCCCTGAGAGCACGCGTCGCTGTGGCGGTCCCAGGTGGCCATGGTAACAAAGGAAAAGGGCACGGATTCATACCATTATGTGCTGTCCTTGGGACCACATAAGGGGTTTTCTTAAAAATTTTTTTTATTGATTTCAGAGAGGAAGGGACAGGGAGAGAGAGACACAGAAACATCAGTGATGAGAGAGAATCATGGATCAGCTGCCTCCTGCACGCCCCTCACTGGGGATCGAGCCCACAACCTGGGCATGTGCCCTTGACTGGAATCGAACCCGGGACCCTTCAGTCCGCAGGCCAACGCTCTCTGCACTGAGCCAAACCAGCTAGGGCATAAGGTAGTTCTTAGAACAGTCGAAGGGCCTGACTCACAGCAGCAAAGCCCCATCCAGGTGCGGGCATCTTCAAATAGATCGAGGACCCGGCTGGTGTGGCAGTCGGCCACTGCCTCGGGGACGCCGTACCCTCCCTTTCGTATTCATGTAAGTGTAAGAATCACTTCTTTTCACTCACCAAGTTCCTTCTCTTTTTAAAAAAAATTTTTTATTGATTTCAGAGAGGAAGAAAGAGGGAGCGAGAGATAGAAACATCAGTGATGAGAGAGACTCATTGACAGGCCGACCCCTGCACGCCCCACCTGGAGAAGGTGCCCTGTGCCCTCACTGGGAATCGAACCTCAACCTCCTGGTTCATGGGTTGACCACTGAACTACACCAGCTGGGCTCAAGCTCCTTCTCTCGATCTCTACCTCTCGTCCTTGAAAGCAGATGGCACCCATTTTCAGATGAGAACAACTGAGGCCCAGGAGGGTCCCGTCACTTGTTCCAAGTCCCCCAGCTGGTGGAAGCAGAGCCGGCCTCCAACCCACGTGTATGTAGGAGTGTCCAGCTCCAGCCTCCACACACTCGCGTCCGTCCCACGCTGCCTCCGGACAAGACACGCACGACGCCGGGCTCGGTGGGCAGACACGTCGGCCAACTCCAACGTTTAGGGCCGGGCCTGCGTTTTTCCCTGGAAAAGGCCCCTCTGCCATTAGAAGGTCTGTTTGCAGTTCCCGCCTTTCAAAGAGAGAGGGCGCCGGTCCCCCTGCCGGGCGTGGGCAGGGCTGGTAGCAATTTTCCCACAATGTGTAAATTAGTCAATCTCCGAGTCTGTAAACCGCCTTTGAAGGGCCCTTAATGAAGCACTCCATTAGGGCTTAATGACGCCGCCGCCAGCAGCACTGGACCCAGTGCCTTTTGATGTCTTGGGGCCACTGGGTTGGAGGCTCAACTTATCTCGATGCCCCGGCAGGCTGAGGGGGAAGGAAAAAAAAGGGCAACCAGTTCCCTTAGAAGAAGTTGAAAAATTTTTAATGAAAAAAGTGAGTCCTGGCCTGACTGATGTTGGCACTTCAAAGCCCGCGCACATTAAATTGCTGCAGACTGCTTAATTCACAAGTGCTCCCGGCCCGTGACAGCCCAATGGTGACAAAATACAATTGGCAACAGGAGGCGGCGCGATCAAAGGCCGGCTATTGTAATAGTTTTGTCCCGTGAAGAATTGCTTATTGTCCGGAGTTTTTAAGTCTTTTTTTTTTCCCCCACTCTCTCGTCTTTTCTTTCTTTCTTTTTCTTCTTCTTCTTCTTCTTTTTTTTTTTTTTTTTTTTTTTTTTGGCTCCAGCGCCGTCTCAGGGCCCTCGGTTTCAGAATCCGTGTACATAAATACTTGTAATTACATCCCTCTGATAATACATTTCAGTCTGAGGAGGCCACGCTGCCGGCTGCCCCTCCCGAGTGAGGTTCACGGAGCTGCGCTGTCGGCCGGACTGTGAAAACCGCCATTTCTGTGTTTTTGTTAGAAAAGATCCTCCGATCTTGCACCCACGGGCCAAGTGAGAGCTGGGATCTGCTCATGGTGGGGAGGACTATTGTGGGAGGATGATTGCAGATGAAGCTGCTGCCGGCCTGGGCGCTGGAGGGGTGCAGGGGTGTGGGTGGCGCCAGAGGACCTGGCTGTCCCGTCCTGGCTCCCCTCTCTGGCCTCGTTCTAGCTCAGCCGTGGGCAAACTGCGGCCCGCGGGCCGGATCCGGCCTGTTTGAAATGAATAAAACTAAAAAAAAAAAAAAGACCATACCCTTTTATGTAATGATGTTTACTTTGAATTTATATTAGTTCACACAAACACTCCATCCATGCTTTTGTTCCGGCCCTCCGGTCCAGTTTAAGAACCCATTGTGGCCCTCGAGTCAAAAAGTTTGCCCACCCCTGCTCTAGCTTCTCCTAGCCTCCGTCTCCCCAGCGGTAACAAGTGTTTACTGAGCTCTGATTATGAGAAGACCTGCCTTGCAGGGCTGTTTAGGAGCCAGGAGACAGTGTGCGTAAAAGCGCTTGGGGACCTGGAAATTCTCACCTCCTCCTCCTCCCTCCTTCCACTTTTTTGGTGTTTTTTTTGGGGGGGGGGGGCGGGGGAGGGGTCAGTCCCCACAGTTTACCTGGCTTCTTAGGCCACAGTCATCGTCCAGGAACGGGGCCTAGAATGAGATACGCAAGTTGTTTCGAAACTCCTACCTGGAGGGAGGTGACCCGTGAGGGAAAGTGTCCCCCCAGGCCACGGCCCCCTGTCCCCCAGAACCTCTGGGGAACAGTCATCGCCGCCCTGCCAGGTCTCACGGCTCTTTCTGACCCGACCCCAGGCGCAGCCAAGGAGAAGGATGCAACGGCCACGTGTAAGCGGCCAGGACGCCGTAAACATCACGCGGTGTGTCTGTGCCGTTTTCCAAAAACGCTGGGGGGCGGGGGGGAACGGAGGCTGGTGGGTCAGAGTCCAGGAGGACTGGGGGCCATTAGGAAGCAAGGAAGCTCCGGTTCCTTTTATTGCTTCGAATATTAGTCACCAGGAAGCCGCCCCACGAAGCAGAGGAACCTCATATCATTTCCCCGTCTTGAATGAATTAAGGAGACGGGGATGGGGATGGGGACAATTAGAGGAACCTGAGGCGGATGGCATCTCCTGGTGATGGGATTGGCTCCTGCATCCCCTTTGCCTCCTTCCCGCTCCCCAGACACTGGCGGGTTTGTTTCTTCCCAAGCAAACCGCTCAGATGTGTGGTGGGACTGGGCGAGTGAGTCTGCAGACACCGGGGCCCGTAGGACGGGCTGAGGGTCAAGTGGATGTGCGTCTGTTTACAGGGACTGCTTGTCTTGCTTTTCAAAAAATGTATTTTTATTGATTTCAGAGAAGAAGGAAGAGGAAGAGGGAGAGGGAGAGAGAAAGACACAGAAACATCGATGATGAGAGAGAATCATTGATCGGCTGCCTCCTGCACGCCCCACACTGGGGATGAAGCCCGAAATCCAGGCATGTGCCCTGATTGGGAATCAAACTGTGACCTCCTGGTTCATAGGTCGACGCTCAAGCACTGAGCCACGCCGGCCGGGCTGCTTTTCTGTTTTCCTTGTAACGCACTTCTGCCCTTCTCCACCCCGGCTGGTGTTCCTGTCCTTTGTTTTTAAGTCCCACTGGCACCAACATTCTAAATTCCCCAACGTGTTAAGCAAACACTCTCGGGTGGCACCGGCTAGAGCAGTCCTGAGAGGGGTTCCGCCCAGGTCCTCAGGGCGCCGTCCTGATGTCCCAGGGCCACGCCAAGCCCGTGGAGACGCCGAGACGCTGCTGTTCCTCCGGCAGGGACCCGGCCCGCCGGCGCACCACAATCACGCACAAGTATGCATCACCCCAGCCGAGCAATTATGAATAATTAAATCAATTAGAGACAGTCTAGCAGCAGCGATTAGGGCCCCTGGGGTGCGGGCCTCCGTGATATTTTAACAGTAAATGCGGGAGCCCCAGAGAGGGCCGGCGGGGAGAGGGGAACAAAGGCGCGTCCAAATGCCAGGCCGTGTTGCCTGGTGACCTCCCCCGCAGTAGCGGCCGCCTTCCCAAGGAAAACAATGGCCACGAAGTGCCGATAAAATATTCGGGGGCAAGCAGGAAAGCTTCAAAACAAGTTAATTAAAATCGGATCACACGGAGTCGCCGCAAGTATGCCGAGTCCATTTCGTGCTTGAGATCGGCCAGGAGGAAAAGTGTTTCCGAGCGAGCCGGGAGCAACGCTTCGTCCCGTGCCGGGCTGGGGCCTGGGCCGTTTGCTGCTAAAACCACCCTCCCTGCGCTCAGGCCGCGGGACGGAGAGGGAGGCCTCGGAGAACCCCTCCCCCCATTCCACGGTGCCACAGACCAGCCGGCCGCTCCTTTCAGGCCGTGTGGGGCAGGGGGGGGGTTAGCACCTGTCTTGGCGGGGGGGGGGGGTGCGCAGAGAACAAGGGGGCAGTTCCGGAGGACGCTGCTCAGGCCCCGGCAGAGCAAAGCCTCGTGTCCACTCTCACGTGCTGAGCACAGAGCAAGCGCCCGTGCCACCCAGCGACTGCGGGGTTGAGAGACTCCCACCATTGTGACTCAGTCCCCGGGAAGGGAAGGGACCGGTGGCGGGGCCAGAGGGCGGGAGCCAGTCCGAACTGCACTCCTCCACTCCTCCTGGTGGAGATGCGGTCACCTCGCCGTCCAGCTGGTCCGAGAGCCGCTACGGAGTGCTGCTCTCCCAGGCCTGGGCACGGGGGGCCTCACTGGTGAGTTGTGGATAGTTGGGGGTTAGTTAAAAATGTGACCGGCCCGGCCGGTGTGGCTCAGTGGTTGGGGGTCGACCCACGAACCAAGATGTCCCTGGTTGAATTCTCAGTCAGGGCCCGTGCCCGGGTGGCGGGCTTGATCACCAGTAGGGGGCGTGCAGGAGGCAGCCTATGTTTCTCTCCGCATAGATGTTCCTATCTCTCTCTCCCTCTCTCTGAAATCAATAAAAACTTATTTTAAAAAAATACAAATTTACAAAAAGTGACGGATTTGATGCAGCCCACGGGAACACCCTCATTGTTTCTGTTCTCTCTGGGTCTGAGCCAGAGGCCTCTGCAGGGCTTGCTTTAAGGCGGCTGAGAGAGTTGGACGGAGCTCTTCCAGCGACAAAGACAAGGTGCCCCTGCGTGACGCTTTGTCCGGAGTGGCTGCCTCGGGCACACGTGTCACGCAGGAGAACGCGGGGGGTGCAGGCTTCCTCTCCCGCAGCAGAGCTGCCAGCTTCCCAGGACAGGCCCGCCTTCCCCGCTGTCCTCCGAGGCCCGTCAGCCTCCCGCGCTGGCGCTCACCTCTCTGCGGAGTCCGGCGGTGGCTACACGCGGCCCTGCGTCCTGGGTGAGGCTCTGGATGCTCGGAGGGGACCAGGAACTTGCCCGCGGCCCCCTCTAACCAGGCGCCGGCCAAGATTCAATCCGTATTTTTCTGGCTCAAGATCCCAGGCACACAGCCCCTGCCCAACGCTGCGTCTCTGAGCGTGCACGATCCACACTGTGTTATCAGCCGGGGGGCAAGAATACCCCCAATGACACCCCCCCCCCGACAAGGAATGAATTCGGGGTCCTCGTTTGTAATGCTGCAGGGTGGATTTGGAGATTAGCATCACACCCCTACGCCAGCCGATTTTCCCCAAATCCCGGGGAACTGGAGACCTGAGGGGCAGGGACTCACCGTCACTGACCCTCACACGCCACTGGCTCCCCACCCACCTTCAGCTCAGGCAGTTGGCTGAGATTCCGGCCCCCAGTCGCCTCAAAAGGACCCCGCAGCACTTCTGAGAGTGCTGAGGGACATGCTGGGATCCAGTCCTCTCCCTCCACGTTCCGCTAAGCTCATCCTCCCCGCGTCCCATGGCATCTCCGTGCCCATGGGTGGTCTAGCTCATCCCCTGAACGTCACCACTGAAGCCCTCGGTCTCAGGGTGCCCATGCCAGGTGCTCCGGGTAAGATTAGGAGCTGGGGGGGATGGCATCCTTGCCCCCCATGGGTGCCACGGGTAGGGGGTCCCCTGCAGGCTGCCCGGACCCCACGGGCACTGGGGAAGCAATGCCATTTTCCCTTCTAGAAGCCGTCTTCTCTCAAGAGCCCATGGGGGCCTGTCCAGCGGGAGGATTTGAGTAAGGCTGTTTGTCTGAGTCCTCGAACCCTGAGCCACTCCCCCTAGGGACCTCGGTGGTGTTCATCCAAGCACCACGTGTTGTGAGCAGACAACGGGTCCCTAGCAGCAGGCTCCGCAGCTGCCCGGACGCCCAGCTCAGTGCCCTCCTCAGCCATCAGCCTGCTGTGCCAGGGAGGCCTGCCCATCAGCCGCGGGCTCCTCGTGGGCCACAGCGAGACCCCCCCCGCCCCCCGCACACGTGAGACACTTCAGACCGTGCCCTGGCTCACCGTGAGCATGAGATAAAGATGCCTGTAACCGTGGAGAGAAGAACCGAGGTTTGTTGACCGTGGGCTTGAACCCCGGTGGAGAATGGGAGCGAGCTCACATCACCAGGTGAGCCTTTGGTGAGAATGAGTGAGATCAGAGCATCCTGTGGGGCTGGTGGTAGAGTGGGTCTCCCGCACGCAGGTAACGCCGCAGGTCCCCGTGGGAGCCCAGGCAGAGCGGCCGGAGAATGAACAGAGAGGGAAGGAGACCGGAGCTGGCCACGTCCCCAGGTGACCTCTGCCCCTCCAGGTGGAGGTGCTTTTCCCACTGCGGGTGACAGTGGGTGACCCTCCGTCAGGGCAAGGCAAGCCCACTTGCTAAGCTCTTCCTTGCAGCCAGCAGCCTAGTTACCAGCTCACCCCACAGGCAACTTGGGAGCATAGAGGGATGGGCCTGGAGGGGAGAGGGATGCATTTCAAATCTTTTCCCTTTGCAGTTGTGTCTAGGACCGGCCCGCACTGACCCCACACCTCATGTCCACCCATAGCTGCCGGGGGCCATGGCAAGCTGCCTCTGTCCCTGCCTGTGGGCAACCAGCCCAGACGACAGCAATCAGCTGTGAACCGAGCCCTGCTGCGTAGCTTCTCAGCCAGTCGGGTCACAGTTTTGAGCCTCAGTTTCCTCATCTGTGAAATGGGCCCGACCCTAACGCAGGCTTTGCTATTTCACGGGAACGTGGGGAGGAAAGAAATAAAATGACGGGTGGAAAGAGATAGGTAAACCGTCGAGAGCACGTACATCAAAGGCGTCGCTATTTTATCAGGAATCCTATGCAATCAAGCTTAAGGCAGCACGTCTTTATTGGGTTCGCCTGATGGGTTAGTAGGGCGTGAGCCAATGCCAAGTCCAAAAACTTCCAACTGTGCTTCTCAGGGTGGGGGCCACCCATGGAGATGGAGGGTGGCGAAGGGGGAGGGCCACGAGGGCAGAGCGCGGCCTCCCAGCTCCACGGCTCTTCCCTGCTTTACAAAAGGTGAGGCTGCTGGGCAGGAAGCTTCTATCCTTGACAGAGAGGCCCCAAGCCGCAGCGCGACACCACACAATGCGGCCGGCGGACTTGTGGGGGAGACAGACCCCCATAAGTAACCCAGGCAGGGCGCAGAGGAAGAAGCCAAGCTCTCTGCTGAATAAAAAGGGAAAAAAGAAAAACAGCCCCACTTCCTGGCTCTGCCAGCGCCACGCTGGCCTCCTGAGAGCCCCGAGAGGTGGCTCCGGAACGGGCCTTCCCTGCCTCTCATCTCCTCAATCCCTCCCAGCTCTCAGCTCTCCTGTTTCGGCCCCCCTGGGGGACCCTGAGCAAGTCATTTCCCTGCGCTGGACCTCGGTGTCCCTGTCCGCATCACGAGGGGGCGGGCCAATGATTTGAGAGCCTCCTGTGGGCTCGGCCACCCTAACCCTGAACCGGCCAAGGCCCCCTCCCGCACCCCCTTGTCACTCCAAGCCCTGCCCCTGTCTCCAGGGGCCCCAGCCCTCCACCTCCGGCCCAGGCCCCTGCAGATGCAGACTTCCCCTCCTCCCCCTCCCTGTCCCCACCAGGCCACCGCAGCAAGGCGGACAGAGAGCAAGGATGTTTTAATTTACTTGATTAAATCGCCATGTGGACAGAGGCTCGCGAAGGAATCTGCTCCACAGAACTTTTCATTTAATTGAATTAGTTGAAACCAGATCGGCCGAGCCCCGTTCCTGCAGGCCATCTGCCCAGACGCAGCGGCTGCCCTAAGCAGAACCCCATGCTGCCGGAGCCTCCTCCGCGTGCCGGCAGGAGCCGCCCCTGCGCCCCGCTGTCTGTCCAAAAGGGTTCAAAGTCCTGCCCTTTGGGGCCAGGCGGCAGGCCCATGCCCACTCCCGGCTACGGCTTGGCATCGATCGTCAGACTCACATCCAGCGCCACCTGCGGAGGGCTCCTGCCAGAGCCAGGTCTGGCACCACGCTGATGCCAACACAGAGCCTCGGGCTGCAGACAAGAGGGCTGCCCAGTCTCTCGCCTCGGCTCTTCAGGAAAATTAGATAAACTAACATTTACTCAGCATTTTGGAGCCTCCCGAGCAGTTTCCCACACGTGGTATTTAATCTGGTGACAGACCTGAAGCCAGGCTCTGCGGTATCTGCTACTTTTCCGCCCGTCGGTGCCCTCCAGCCCAGAGCACCTGGTTCGAATCCCATCTCTGCCGTACTCTGGACTCAGTTTTCTCATCCGTGGAATGGGAGGGGGCCATGACATCTCTCTCAGGGTCAAATGAGATGTTGCCTAGGAAACTCTCCGGTGTGTCACGAGGTCTCGATAGCTCCTGCCCGGAGCCCAGGTGCCAGCTTAATGCTATAGGCTGCCCCCCTTGTCACCCAGAGAGCACGTTGCCAGCGGTAACGACACTCGGGGAAGAGGATGCGCCGGGGAGAGCAGGGCTTAGCAACCTCCAGCCCTCGGGCCAAATCCTGCGCACCTGCCTTTGTAAATAAAGTTTTATTGAAACAGCCACACCCGTTCGTTGGCGTATTGTCTTGTCCTTGCCTGTTTCGAAGGAAACCGTCAGGCCCGAAAAGACTGAAATACGTACGTCTGGCCCTTCACAGACAAGTTTCCCTGCCCGCGACTGAGAGTAAGAGGGTCCTCCAGTGGCACCCGCACCCTCAGAGAGGCCCCGCTGAGTGGGGGGGGGGGGGGGGCGGGGGAGAGGAAGTTGCCCAGGGAGGATTTTAGCCTAATTGTTAATGAGCGTGTTTAACCTCCCAGGGCCCCACTCCCTGGCCCTGGAGAGCAGTCTGAGCCTGGCGCGTTTTGATGTGGCGTTCCTGTCTCCAAAAGAAATTATGAATGTGCCCTGATTAGCTGGCCTCGGGGAGTTTAGAAGGAGGGAGGTGGGGCGGGTATAAATCGTCCTGCTATCAGCGGCGACCCTCTGAGGCTGGGGCTCCCCCCGCGGGGAGCGGCTGCGGTGTGGCGTTGAGACGCGGGGGATTTGTAAGGTCAGGTTTTATGAGCCTACAGCTTCTCGTGGTGTATCACCACCCCCTTATGACAAGCCCACGCTGCTGTCCAGTTACGGCGGCGCAGCTGATATATTACCCGCCTGCCCGGCCTCAGGCGTGAAGGGAAAACTGCCTCTGGGAACCGATCGGGCCTGGTTTTTCCGCACAAGTGACTTTGCGGTTTTCCTCCTCTCCCAGCCCACAGACGGAGCCAGGGGCTGCACTCGGTCTGTGCGCCCAGAACGATCCCTTGGGCGTGGCCCAGCGGGACACCTCCCCCCCCCCCCCCACAGGAGGGGCACACTGCCCAGAAAGGACGTGTCTTCACCACTATGGCGCTCACGGGACCACCCGTTAGGGCCGGGTGTTTGTCTTTGGGCAAAGGCTGTTTCATGGAAAGGGGAAGTCGGCCCGAACCAGGACAAGCCCAGGCGGGTTTGGGGGTCCGTCCCCTCGGCGCCAGGCCCCCTGAGCCTGGTACTGGGGCAGGCCTGGCCTGGAGGGGGTTCTGGACCAGCTCGAGGAGCAGGGCTAAGGCACAGCAGGGCCACTGGGGCGGGGCAGCAGGACCTCGGGGGCCCTGGCTGGGGCGTGGCGGGGTCCAGGCCTCACCTCCATCACCTCCAGCACCGGAGCAGCACAGGGAAGTGATGTCCAATTCTTCTCTGACACTGACAGTACCAGGGTGAGTCCTTGTCCAACTATGCTTATCTGTTCCTCTTTTGAATAAATGACCTGATGTGTACACACACACACACACACACCCCGCTGGGTCTGAAGCCAAAACAAATGCTGATGGCAGCTGAGATGGTGCCTTGAGAGACTGTAGTTCCCATAGCGTGAGGTCCTGCTGTCCCCATCCATCACCCCACAACCCCCCACACCCCACACCCGCCACACCACCAGCAGCTCCAGCAAAATCCAAGGGTCTCCCTCCATGCCGGTGACCAATCACAGACAAGCACTGGCCAGAGGGCCAGCATCACCGAGCTCCTGCCCACACTCGGTGACACGGCCCCTCCCTCTCTGGGCCTCACTTCTGCATTCCTAGTAAAATGAAGGTTCAGTTCTAGAAAGCAATTCAACCCTCTGTACGTAGAGTCTGAGAACATTTTGACTCAGGAATTCTGCTTCTAGGAATCTATCTTAGGGGCATGATTCAGTATTTGGATAAAGATTGGGGATAAAAGTATCCATGGCAGTGTTATTTATATTTTTAAAAATCAAAATAACAAACGCCAACCATAAGGAACTGGTTAATAAACGTAGAGCCATCTAGCCAATGGAATGCTAAGCAGCCACTGCATATTTATCTTTGTAATGAATTTGTAACGACAGGAGGAAAACGTGCTATAATGCTTGTGGATGCAGCAGGATACAGTCTCTCAACCCTGGTCCTGGCAAAGTTGGGAAAATGCAGGTACTGGGGTTCAACCCCCAGAAATGAAGGCCAGGCCGTGAGGGCAGCTGCAGGACCCCCCGAAGGCTGACCCAGTCTCGCACCCATCGGGTCAGCATCACCTCCGTGAGCTCCGTGCGGACAGGGAGGCCCTCAGGCCCAGGGCGCCCACAGCCCCTGCACGGACCTGCTGTTGGTCACAGAGGACACGGGCAAAGCCAAAGTGCCATGGAGCACCTGACGCCAGGCAGCATCCATGTCCGGGCCCTCGTTCTACAGACGACTGAGGCACAGAGAGGTTGTGTGATTGCCCAGGGTCACACAGCCAGTCGGTGCTGCCTGACATGAAGCCAGGCCGGTCCACCTCACAAGCCTGCCCACGCCGCTGGGCACTGAGCCCAGAACACCCCTTGGTCTTTCTTGTTGATCTTTGACCCTCCGCACAGGGCGCAGGGTGGGGGAAAGCTGAATAGTGGGGGGTCTGGGCAGGGGCAGGGAATGGTGCCTGGCACTGTGCTAGACACTTACATGCATGACCGAACGAACACGTGTGAGGGCTCCCAGGCTGTTTCCCTGTAGCCTCTCATTGATCCTCACTGGCTCCCACCCAGTAGGCACTGTCACCATCCCCAGTCTCAGGTGGAGACAATGAGGGCGCAGTCCTGGCCCAGGTGGCAGACCTGTCGGTGGCGGAGCTGAGACTCCACAGAGGCAGACAGGCTCCTGCCCCACAGCCCTGCGCTCCCTCCCTCTGCCTCAAGGGCAGGGTGCTGGGCTGGTGGCCCTCCCAGCAGCTGTTTCACGCAGCGACTTGGGGACCAGCAGGTATCTCCACATCTCAACTCCAAGAAGAGGCTGGGGTAGAGCCTGGACCTTCACAGCTCAAAGGGAAGGGGCGTGGCCCAGGGAGGGACCCCTTTTCACTCCACTCCACTGGCCAGTACCAGTCATGTGACCCCATGGGACTCCAAGGGCTGGAAAGAGAGGGGTGCTGTACTCTCCAGGGAAAGGAGATGGGGTGTTGGCAATGACCCCACCGTCTGCCTCTCTGGACACCATGCATTTTATAAGCAGCTCATCTCAAACCGAGAGCAAAGTCCTCCTCTCCGTGGAGGGAGAGAACCCTAAATCTCACAGGCCCTATGTTTCCAGCTGCCTGGGGTCAGGGGGTCCCATTCTCCACCTAGAAGGCTCCAGAGACCCAGAGGCTCCCTTAACCTGCTCCCCCGCTAACTCCGCGCCCCCGCCCCCCCCCACACACACACACATACACACACACACATGCACCAGCAGTGCCCGTGCCAGGACGGGCTTGGCTACCTGCCTCTTCCTCAGCTCAGAAAGTTGTCCAACTTTGAAAACTGGGCTGGAAGCTGAGGTCAAGGCAGGGTGCCCCGCGGGACAGGGAGGGCTCCTCGTGTGGGGTTGACGGACACAGACGGGCGGCCCTTCCCTCTCTGTGCTCCTGGTGGTCCTTCTCCCCCGCAGCCCCCTGTACAAGGGGGGTCACTCCTGCTTCCCCAGCCCCACAGCGCTGAGCCCTGAGGGACCCCTTACAAGGGAAGGCCTGTGGGGAATTCTCAGGTGTCCATCCAGGAGCAGCTGGGCTCCCCGAGCGGATGTCTGTGCCTCGCAGACCCAGGGGCCTCCCTTCCCTCCTTGCTTTGGCCACAACGGAACGGTCGTCCCCATCAGCGATGACAAGTACACGGGGCCTGTGGCACACCCTCCGAAGACCAGCCCGGCTGGGCTCCTTCGCGCTCTCCTGTTGCCCCCATATGCTCTCACTTCCCCCCCGTTCTTACCGCATTAGGTATACCTCATACAGTGTCTCAGACCCTTCCAGATGCGAAGCAGACGTCGAAAAATAAATAGAACGTAAATACGTCACACCCTCCTACCCTAACACCTGCTTCCTGCCCCCCCCCCCCCCACACACACACACTCCTAGCGGTGGCTCTCGCACTTTTCCTAATGAGACATCACGTTGGCAAGCATTGCACACAGAGTCGGCATGCGGGGGGCTGGAGAGTGCAGAGCCGTAAGCATGGCCGTGGCCATGGCCAGAGCCTACACGGTCCACCCCGGGGACTTCTTCCTTGTTCATCTGAGCCTTCGAGTGGCGCCGGGAGCCCTGGAGCCATGCCAGCCTCCGCCGAGTCCTGCTGCCCTGCCATTGTGTTCAGGCCTAATTAAGAGAAGATCACGTCTGACACCAAGAATGGCTCCATGGCGGTGTTTCCCGGCTCTGCCAGCCCTGCCCGTCCCTGGCCCCGGCAGCGGCAGGGACCCGAGGGAGCGTGGCAGGTGCGTATGTCGGTGCATCCAGAGCTCGGGCAGGGCTCTGACCACGTAGCCATCATCGCAGGGAAGCAGGGCTCAGAGAGTGGCCCTCCGTCTCATCCATTGGCCGACCCGAGCCCCTGAGAAGCTGCCCTGGATGTCCTCAGGGGCGCTCTTCTCCCCGGCAGTCGTGGGATTATTATGGATTCGGGGGGGGGGGTTGTCAGCCACCCTCCCCACCTTCCAGGCGGGAGACACACGCAGACATGGGCCAGGTCCCACCTGAGTACGTACTTGACGAGCCAAAGTACAGGACCACCCAGGAGCTGGGTTGGAGGAGGAGAGCTTAGACCTGAACCCCAAATGGGCTTATCCACCGAGTCCCAGTCTGGGAAGCAGAAGCAGGGGGTCCACTCTTCTGCAGGGTGGGGAGGCCCCATGGGCGAGGGACTTCCTTCTGCAGACAGGAAGTGCATGCTCAGTTCCCTCTGCCCCAGGACAGGCATCCGAGAGAGCAAGAGATACGCAGAGCGAGGAGGAGAGACCTTTATCTATGCAGGTGTGAAAACCCAGCCACTGGTCTTGGTCATGATAGGTGCTGAGCTCTTACCAGGCTTGTGCTGTAGAGCTGCAGCGAGGGAGTACTTACCTGGGCCGGCTGGAGAGGTCCCTGAGCCCCTGCATGGCTGGCTGAACCTCCCTCCCCTAATGGGCCAGCACAGGGACTGCAGGAGGGGAGCAGGGGACACGGTTGCACCCATGGCCCTGATTTCCCATCCCTGCCCATCTCCTGCGCCATGTGACTTCGAAGCTCCTCTCCCAGGAGAAACGGAGTCTATCTCCCTACCCCGGAGTTCATCCACGTGACCTGCCCTTGTCCAAAGGATGTGAAACAACGTAAGGCGTGCACAAGCTCGGAAAAGGGCTGATGGGTGTCTTTCCTGCTCTTGCAGCTCTGCCTTTGCTGTGAGAGCAACCTGGACTGGCCTCCTGGAGGCACCTGGGGCAGCCCCATTCCTCCGCTGTCCCGGCTGAAGCCACTCCAGATCAGCCAGCCCACCACCAGCCACTGGAAGTGAACGTGACCCCAACTGAGACCAGAAGAGCCACCCCGCTGAGCCCAGGCCTAGTCCCAGCCCCCTCAGGAGAGAGAGAAACACTGGCTTGTTTGAATGCAGTGTCGGACTGGCTGGCGCTGCCGTGTGACTGTGGCAGCGAAACAGTCCTCTAGCCACAAGTGTGTCTGGGCTGGGAAGGACCCTGGTAACATCTCACCCAGCGATTTCGAACTGTTGTTTTTTTTTTCTTCCAGGAATGCTTCAGAGGCGTGTTTCATATTTCAGCGCTGTAATACAGTTGTTAACTATTATAGAAATGGGATAAAAAATGACACACACACGCAGAACCAGATTTCACACGCTGGGGGCCACCGCAAATGTGTTACGACTTGGACTGCGGATTAACTAGATTCTGTCCAGACCGCCCGACAAGAGGCCTGAAAAGTGCTACCATTTGCAACTGTTTATCTCCGCGAATGAGAATTCCTTCCCACACGGAGGACCCAAGTGGACGTCAGAGAGCAGGAATTAACGAGCTCTGGAGCCGGGCCATCGAGCGCCGGCTCCTCGCCGTGGCTGTCGGCATGAGAGCCGCCTCCCTGTGCGGCTATGGCCACGCCGCTGTGGACGGACGGAATGCCCTTTGCATGGTCTTATTTGCCAGAACTCCGCGTCTGGAGCGTGGGGCAGGAATGGCCAGGTCTGCCCCCTGCCCCTGCCCCCCAACCCGTGATGAGCGGGCCTGCCTGGGGGATGGGAGGGGGCCATGATGTGAGTCCTGCGGCAGGCCCCAAAGGCCTGCAGACCACATCACCCCTCATGGCCGGGTCCCTCCTGAAGAGACACCAGAGTGGCTGCCCCCAGAGTGGCCACCACTTTGGGGCCACGATTCCATTCAGGAGGAAAAGCCTTTACTGTCTCCCTGGAACTGTGAGACTGGGAACCAAATTCAGAACAGACAGGAGGGGAAATTAGAGCGCCAGGGCTACTCACACACTCAAGGCGTTCACGCACGCACGCACACGCACGCCTCAGCCTGAGTTTCCAAGGCCCGGAGTCACCAGGGCAGGGCCCCCTCTCCTTGGCTGTGTGACCAGGAGCAGCTGCATGACCTCTCTGAGCCCCGATTTCCTGTGGGTAACAGCCATAGTCGCCTCTAGCAAAATGCCTGATGCTGCAGACATTTCCCTTTAAAAAATAGCCATTCTCTTCCTCCTTCCCCTCCCCGCCTTGTTTGTTTGTTGTTGTTTAACTTGCAAATAGCTGGCAGGTTGTGAGTTCTTTATTGGTGTACACACACACACACACACACACACAGCCCACATCTCTGATTACCCCTCCTTTTATTCATAGAGGACTAATCATGGCTATGTTAGTTTCCTGGGCCACTGTTACAAACCTGGGTGGTTGAAAATGACCAAAATGTGTCACCTCACAGTTCTGGAGGCTGGAACTAGAAACCAAGGGCTCTCAGCTGGGCCGTCCTTCCTCTAACATTCCCAGGAGGAATCCTTCCTGTGTCATCCGTCAGTGTGAAGGGAGGGGGAGAGACAGAGAGAGAGAAACATCGATGTGAGAGAGACACATCGATTGGTTGCCTCCCACACGCGCCCCGGCCAGGGCTGGGATCGAGTCTGCAATGAGGTACGTGCCCTTGACCGGAATGGAACCCGGACCCCTCAGTCCTCGGGCCTGTGCTCTATCCACTGAGTCACACCAGCTAGGGCGCCCCCGTCCCTCTGCGTATCTCTGTGTCTGCACATGGCCTGCCTATGGATTCAGGGCCCACCCTACTCCAACATGACCTCATCCTAACTACACCTGCCAAGACCTGTTTCCACATACAGCCACACCCGAGGTTCCCGACGGACATGAGTTGCGAGGGGCCACCATCTCACCCCGCACGATGGCGAGCAAGCTGGAGTGCATCTGAAATGCCGGAGCCGCGCTGAGCGCCCCCCCCCCGCCCCCCCCCCGCCCCCAGGTTTCCGCCCCATTCGCTGTGCAGGGCGCCTGGAGCCTGGGACCCCCAGTGTTCCTGTCACCCTATTGGTCCGCACTACCAAGCTCTCAGGCAGGACTCGTGCCCTCCCAGCGAGTCCATGTAGGGACCACTATCATCCCCATTTTACAGATGAAGGCACTGAAGCACAGAGAGGCCCAATGATTTGTCCAAGGCCACACCGCGCACACGTGGCAGAGGCAGTCTGGTGCCAATCCCCCCCCCCCCCCCCCCCACACACACACACACTGCTCGCACTGTCTCATAGCGCTGAGGCCCAGGGCGGGAATCCCAGAAAGCTTCCTGGAGCCCCTTGTAATTTGTTATCAACGGCAACTCCTCTCCCATTTCAGAGAGGGGAAAGCTGAGGTCCAGAAAAGCCAAGTGACTCGCCGGTGACCGCAGTGCTGTGACTTCTCAGCGAACCTGGTCCCTGAAGGCTGTGACCCCTCCGCGCCCATCTCCCGTGGGTGCCCCTCGCGTGGCCGACATGAGCCGAGCGATGGCTGCGGCCCCCGCCGGCGTTCCAGGCCCGGGACCCTCACCGGCTGCAGCCGCGGCGGCTGAAATCTGGTTCATATTTCAGTGGCAAATGATGCCAAGAGCACCAACCGGAGCCGTTAACATTCCTCTGGGCTTCGAGGCGGTTGAGGACGGTGCCTGGGAAAAACGGTCGCTTTGCCGTTTCCCGCCATTCAGGACCCAATGCACCCAGAGCCGGCCTGGGCCCGGGGGAGCCGCCAGCAGCCGGCCCTGCAGGGGTGGCCTCCCCCTTCCTCCTCACGTCCCTGCTAAGGTCCCAAAGGCCTCCGGGGGAGCCGAGTCCTTCACGTGAACCCCAGACTTGGCCCCGATGTGGCCTGTTTCCAGCCGAGAGGACGGCTCCCGCTCCTCACATAAAACGCTTTCCATGGCCCGCTCTCTGCTCCTCGGCAACGGACTCATGCACCTCGCCATCAAAGGGGAGCTGCCGGATCCCCAGGGGTGACCTCTTCCCGGGCTCTGAGGCCGTGGGTACCAGGAATCCCGGCCGCGAGCTGGGAAGGTGTGGAGGATTCCCACAGACCCCGCCAGGGCGTAGCTAACTCAAGGGCCCACGGGGCTGGCAGGAAACACCAGCGAGCAAAGTGGGTCAGCCTGAGGCAGCAGGGAGTGGTGGGGTCTGCGGCACCCACTTCTCAGCTCTGACGGGGTGCTGCTGGGCAGGTATCCAGGTCCCATATGCCCCGAGCTACTGTGTCGAGAGAAGCTGAAAATCTAGACTTTTTGGTGAAATTATTCCATCTTTCAATGTTATTGACTGATTCAGGGTTTGTTTGTTTTTTGGTTTGTTTGTTTTTAGTTTTTTAAAAATATTTTTTCATTGATTGCAAAGAGGAAGGGAGAGGGAGAGAGCGTTAGAAACATCAATGATGAGAATCATGGATTGGCTGCACACCCACACTGGGGATGGAGCCCGCAACCCGGGCATGTGTCCTTGACTGGAATCAAACCTGGGACCTCCTGGTTCATAGGTCGATGCTCAACCCCTGAGCCACACCGGGCTTAAGGGTGTTTGTTTGTTTGTTTGTTTGTTTGTTTGTTTGTTTGTTTGTTTGTTTTAAACAAAAAACACTGTGCAGTTTCACGAAACCCAGGCCTGGGGCCACCACGTTGGGACCGGGGGAGGAGGGACAGACTGGCTTCCCTGCTTCTCCTCGCCTCTGTCTCTAGGAGTGAGGTGACCTCGGTGAATCCACCCTTTCTCGCAGCCTGGGATGTGCTCAGTATCTTCTCTTCTCCACACTCACTCCCTGGCTGCCTTCTTCCCGGCTCGTGCTTCCAATATCTACAGATCCTCCCCCACTCTCTCCCCAGACTTGTCCTCTTCCCGAGGCCCAGGCCCTTTGTCCAGCCTCCTGCCTGACACCTTGATGTGGCCGTCTAACAGCTCTCCCACACGTAACACGTCCTGCACCAACCACGGAGGCTCCTCACCTTCCACACCGGTTCTTTTCCATCTCAGTCACGCATCGGCTGAGCCCAGCCAACCTCCAGCCGCCCGGCAGAGGCACCATTGTCATTTTAAGTCACTGAATGCTGGGGGGGGGGGCATTTTGTTACACAGCGAGAGCTGGCTGATACACGCCTTCTGTGGTCGCACCTTTCCTTCCACTGGAATCACTTTTCTTGACACCACCTTCAACTTGTGAGCGGACACACTGTTCACACTAGGCAGACACAGAGGCGCGATGTGAGCCGCACTGCAGACAAGCACCCAGCGGCAGAGAAGGGCCCGCCCGGGGAGAATCTGTGAGGCCTCTTGCAGCAGCAGCAGCGTCCTCTGAGACACACTGTCCGCTAGCTGGCATCCGCCCGTGTTATTCCGACAGTTTATTTGGAATGTAATTGGGGGCTTTTCCCACGCATCATTTTATTTAGAGAAAACATTGTGTTATTTGGATTTACATGTAATTTTCATTGTAAAAATTCTCACCCAGAAATAAAGCATTGGGAGATGCGGTCGGTCTAGAAAAGTTGGGATCAAAAACACAGGATGCATGCTCTCGGGAAAACTTGAACCGGGGTGTGCCCGGCGGTAGGGGAGCCTGTAGCTCCTCAATTCTGACGCCAGCGATGACGAGGGGCATCGCGGATGCAGCCACGGTTTCCTTGAGAGAAAAGAAGCCAAACGTTGCATGTGCATTCAGATGGCGGCATCCCAGACAGGAGGGTTGGCTGCGGGCCCTGAGGTTTGAGGCCACACAGGTGCCCCCACGCGAATGTGGACAGAGGCGCAGCGGCTGTTCCCCCCCCCCCCCCCCCACATCCCAGCTGGGCCGAGGGCATCACCCACTGCTCACCGGCACGCGCCCTGGCTCCTGGGCTCATCACTCATCACCGCAGTCCCTTGGCGCCCCACCCGCTATTAGCACAGGGGGTGCGCTCTCGCCCCTGCTCCTGGGAATGATGTCACCAGCAGGAGCATCCCCTCGCACTCAGGACTTTCCTGCCCTGAACCCAATCTGTCTGCAGGACTCGAAGCCCATTGCAGCCTCCTCCTTCCATTCCTGCCCGCCCCAGCGAGAAGTCCCTTCCCGCCCGTCCTGTCCCCCTGTCCCGGGGTCTCTGTCTGTCCTGGGCTGATTTGCTGTTTACGCTCCTAGCTTCTCTGTTTATGTCCCCTCTTCCCTCCCAGTGCTCAATGCCCCCTGGCTCAATCCCTTGAGGCCAGTGCTGGTTTCCTCTCACAAACCTTAAGGAAAAAACACACAAGAGCAGGCGGCAGCGATGCCAAAACCTTCTGCGGAGAGACCACACCACAGCCATCCGGCTCCTCTGCATAATCCCGAGCTGCCAGGTCTCGGGTTTAAAGGGGGAAATGCCATGTAAATACACACTATATCAGACTATTAGGAGTTTTTAGTCTCGACTCCAAATTGTTTGCAGCCCTGAAAAGGGGCAGAGGGAGACTTCCCGCCAAGCGAGGGGGCCGCTGGGAGCCTCCATTTCCTCATCTGTGAAATGGGTGCACCTGAAGGCGACTTCACGGGCCACCTGCTGGCAGAGAAACGAAGGGTGGAAGCCAGCACCCAGGACGGGGGGAGCACCAAAGCGCATATTGGTCTTCTCCCGTCTTGAACAAAATTGCAAAAAAAACAAAACAAACAAAAAAACAGGCGGGAAAAATGAGCAAAAGTTTACAAGCCGCCAGTAAAACCCAAAACGCAGTTATTTCAGGAGGAGCTTCGGGGCTCCTGGAAGGTCCGCGGGCGAGGCAGAGCCGTCGCCCGAGCATCCAGGCAGCGCTGAGGGGAAAGAATAAATTAAATGAATGGCTTCTCTAATACGGGGCCATCTGGCGATTTGATAAAAGTATTGGGTTTCCCCAGGCAGCCGCGTGCTCCCCGGGCGCCACCGGCTCTGGCCCGAATATGACTGGCATGTGGAACCGGCGTTACAAATGGGAAACAGCAGCCCAGAGCCTGTCCCTAATGGGAGCCTTTCATCACCCAGTTACCCTTAAGCGTCTCCCTTCCTATTGTAATTGGCCCTAAATGAAAAGCATTAGTCCTGTCAATAAAAACTAATGGTTCTACTTACTAAAAAGAAGGGGCGGGACGAGAAAAGAGCTCTTTTTCAAAGGCAGGAAGGGACTGGCCTGGCCCCCCGCTTCCAGAACCTCGGGGTCTGATATTGGGGTGCACAGGGCCTCCGTGCGGAAGGTGCTTCTCCAGGAGCGAGTCTGGAGGCGAGGTCCCCATCCGGGCTCTGCCGTACCTTGCTGTGTGACTGTGGAGGGGTGGCTCACCCTCTCTGGGCCTCCCTGATCCTTGTGAAAGGGAATCTAATGAGCCGCTCTGGCCTGCTCACAGTAGGGCTGGTTTCAAAGATCAAAGGAGAAGCCGGACAGGAAAAGGCTTTGAAACTGTAAAGGGCCCGAGCGGAGCCCGAGGAGGAGTCATGGCAATTTTATGGGCCCTGGAGATGGGAGCTGCACCCCCCCCGCCCCCCGCCCCCCGCCCCCGTCCCCTCTTCCCCCGCTCGGCCCGGGGCAGTCCAGCCGGCTTCTGCCAGGAGCCCCCGGATCCGGATCCGGAGAGAGGCCTGTTTGGGGTGCTGCAGCCACCGGCCCCCAAAGAGGGGCTGTTTGAAATTACACTGGGAAGGCCTTCTCCTTCCGGTGGTGGCTGGTAGGGGTGGGGAGGGAGGGGAGAGGGAGGGAGGGGGGATGCGGGCAGAGAGGGAAGACTTGTTTGTTTATGGAAGACTTTTCAGAAACGGTCTAGTCCTCTCCTGGCCACTGGCCATCCCACTGTGGGTGTCCTGGGCTCAGGAGTGGGAAAGGTGGGTCGCACAGTAAGCAGAGCCTAGAGATGAGGAGTCCGGCATTTTATTTATTCTATTTATTTTTTTAAATACATTTGTATTGCTTTCCGAGAGGAAGGGAAACGGAGAGAGAGAGAAACATCAGTGATGAGAGAGAATCATGGATCGGCTGCCTCCTGCATGCCCCCCACTGGGGATCAGCCCACAACCCAGGCCTGTGCCCTGACCGGGAATCGAACCCTGCCCTCCTGGTTCACAGGTCTCTGTTCAATCCCAGGCAGGCCAACTCGTGTCACACTTGTCACCCTGAGCTTCTGTGTTGCTCTCTGGCCCTGGAAGAGAAGGGACAGCCTGGCTCTGCTGGAGGGCACAGCCTGGGGGCGAGAGGTGGGAGGCTCCTGCTGGAAACTCGCTGAGCAGCCCCAGGTGTGAGCACGCCCCCCCTCTCCCCCTGCAGGCACGACTTGCCATGCCATTTGACAGAGGAGCCAATGCAGGCTCATCCCCAGGAAGGGAACTGGGTGAGCTCAGCCTCAGAAGAGGCAGTGGGTTCAGGCGGGGCCCGGAGCAGGCGCTCCGGCCGCACAGTGACGGTGGCTTGGGGGCGGGGGGGCGTTCTCCCCATGGAGTGGGCACTGCGGAGCCCTCACCTGTCAGCCCACACTGCCCACTTCCCAACACCACCGGCCTCCCCTGCCCGAGAGCTTCCCCCGGCCCACAGAATAAGCTAGAGGTGCTGGGAATTCCTGCCCCAGGGGTGCAGGGGTAGGGGACGGTGCCTCGGGGCAGCTGGGGCGTCTATACCAGCTCCCTCTCCCGGGGTGGGCTCCCTCTGAGCTGCCTGTCTGTGCTGCAGCGGGCAGAGCCGTCACCTGCTGGACCACACACTTCTCATTGACGGTCTCCTGGTTCCCACCTACTCTCCCTGGGCCCTCAGATCTTCCCATCTGTCTCGGCTCCTGCTCCTGGGAGACTCGGAAGGAAGCCGTGCAGGTCGCAGGCTCTCCACGCTGGGAAAGAGCCGACGCGTTCCAGGGGCCGATGCGGCTGGTCCACACGGAGGTGTTCGCGAGAGGAATCAGCCGGACACAGAGGGGCACTTACTGCACGACTCCGTTCACAGGAAGCCTTCAGGAGAGGCAGCGCTCACACAAGGTGGGGGAAAGTCCAGGCTGCCGGCCAGAGGGAGGCGCCAGGATGTCTGACTTTACAGGCGCGAACACCCATCGCACGCGCTGTGTCCTTAAGATTTTCACACTTAGGTATGTGACACCTCAATTAAAACGTTCCAAGGAAATTAGCTCTTTGGATGCCCCGACAGTATCCCATATTTCTGTGCATTCTCTCTTTCTCCAGCTTCATTCATCCTCCGTACACCGTCCCCTGCCGCTTTCTCCCGTCATATCGCGCCTCCGGCCTGTCTCCTCTGGCTGTGAGAGGAGTTCGGAATCCAGGAGGGAAAACAGCCTGGGGAGGGCGGCGTCTGCTTGTTGCCTTAATGAAAGTGATTCTCTTTTTATTGCCTCAGCTTCGTTGCTTTGGGTCTTAAATCAAGATTGTTCTCTGTCTGCCAGTTTGCCAATGGACCGGTTTCTACCAATTGGCCTTAACGTACACAAATCAGCCCCATAAATAAAAACAAAAGCTTTCCAGCCGCCAGAGCTCTGGTTTTCCGTCCGCAGGCCCGGCCCCCCGAGCGCTTCTGGCGGTCAAATGAGGAAGCGAGCCTCTCCACGCAGCGGGGATGGTCTTTCCCGGCTTAGGTCCCAGCCGGCTGCCAGGAGCAGGCGCCGATGCGCCAGGGGGATTCCAGCGGAGGCCGCCTCGCGCCTGCAACCAGGGAGGCCTTCCGCAGCCCCGCTGTCCATCAGCGTTTAATCCTGGCCCCGGAAATGCTGGGCCGCAGCGGCCTGTCGGAGCGGCTGAGCCCACCCAGCCCCGGGAAGCCGGGGAAGGAGCCCGTCCCAGCTCTGGGCCTGCGGACCCACCACAGTCCAGTGACACGTGCGATTTCCCGCGTGGCTGGATTCGGGGCTCAATCCGTGGCACCGTGTGGGCTGGGAGGTGGGAAGGGGGTGTCCTGCCCTGGGTGAGCCTGTCTCTCCCCGACTCTGCCGGTAACATGAGGTGCAGGGTGTGTGGCTCACTGACCCCGTGGCCTCCCCAGAAGTCAACTCCTTCTGGATGGCAAGCTGGCGAGCACAGGACTCCATGTTTGTTGAATGACTGCGTGAGGGCTGACTCGGAAGGATCCCTGATCAGCAGGGTGCTGGGAGCCAGGGTGCCGGGAGCCAGGGAGGGAAGGATCAGATGTGTCCACCAGGTAATGCCTCGGTAACAGCTCAGACGGCGGGGCCTCAGAGCAGGGCAGCATGAGGGAGGCGCGGGATACGCAGGTCCACCTGCTCCTTCCCACACGGGCACCTTCAACGATGCACTTAGAGTTCCCCTCCACCCCCCAGCCACGCCCCCCGTCAAAGTGCTCAAATAGGACAATCAAATCAGAAGGTGGGACCAGTGTTTGTCAGGGCGACCCAGCCCGCCCAGGATGGAAATGGACTGTGGTGTCTCCAAAGCCCAGCACCGCCTCTGTGACAGACGCCAGACGGGCCCGGCCTGCACTCACGCTGCAGGGGACCTGGGACGGAGGCTGAGTTCCCATAGCTGTGCGCTCGCCCCAACGAAGCCCGCCCAAGGGAGACTGAGCAGGAAAAGCTTCGCAGCCACTTGGGGGAGGTGAGGGCTGAGACACGTTCCCCAAGTGCAGGGACCAGGCCAGCCCCAGGGTGACTCGGCGGAGGCGCGTCTGTGGCCGGAGTCCTTCTTGCAGAATGGGGTGGAGCTTCATATTTGGGGACTCCCAGAGGAGCTGGGTATGGGCCGGGCAGGGCGCGCAGGGCGGGGCCGGCTCTCCTCCTGCGAGGCTCAAGCCCTAAAAAGCGCAAGTAAAACCCAAGTCGGACTGAACACTGAGTGTTGTCCCTGCTGGGCCCCAGTCCCCCCACAGAGAGCCCTGACCCCCAACAGAGAGCTCAGCCCCCGGAGGGCAAAAACTGCTTCCTTCTGTCCTAAGACCCAGATAGCGTAGCTATGAAAGGAATAACGCTCCGCATGAGCCAGCGCTTGGTAGCTTACAGACCTCTCACCTCCGTGAGCGCCATCAGTCCCCACAGCGGCCAAGGCCAAGGGGTCACCGCCCTTCCTGCACTGAGCTCACCGAGGCGCAGAGAGGGTAGGTGACTGACCCGGGTTGCACAGTGCATGTCGGACTTCTAACTCCAGAATGTCTAAACTCAAAGCCGATGGGAGCACCGTGAGAATAAGACTTTCCTATCTGGAGGACAACGTGTTTTAAAAAACCATTTAACGATGGGGAGGAAGCAGCTTCGTGGTTTTATATGAGGAACCGACCCAGAATTGTAAGGTATTTCCTTTCCAAGACAGACTCATAAGTGGTTTTGCTGGTTCTGTGTGATTTTCTGGGATGAGGCCCCCTGCCCGGCCCGCTCGGGGGTCTGTGGCCCCGACGGGGCGAGGGGTAAAGGCCGCTCTCTGCCCCTGAACCTGGTCTTCTGAGACGCCCCGGGTTCACTCCCAGTCACCACAGGGGAAGGGGCAGCTTTCCCACCGGTGTGTAATTGCAGATTGCGGGGAACAGACGTGAAACGATCGCGCCGTGTGTGTCTCCGCGGGCCTCAGAGAAAAATCCCGAAAGCAGACTGCTGTGGCGGGAAAAGGACCGTCTGTGAGCCAAGGCGTCCTCGGTGGGCGGGCGGGGGGTGTCTGGCATTCCTGTGCTTCCTCTGGCAGCACCCACCGAGGCACCCCTTTCTCGGGGAGCAACTGTGACGGGAAACAGCTGCCCTCCCGGGTTCTGCCGCCGTGGGATCCGTTACTAAACCATGGATACGTTACTAAACGTCTCTGTGCCTCAGTTTCCCCACATGGGAAATAGGAGCATGGAGACCCGCCTGCCAGGGTGGTCTGAGGGCAAGCCCCTCGCCCAGGCCTGACATAAGGCAGGCATGGATCGATGCCCCTTTTCCAACCTTCCTACACCCCCCCCCCCACCGCCAAGGGAGCACCTTCTGCTCACACTGCCACGTAAACCGTGGGACTCCTCGAGGCTTCTGCCACGGCTGTGCACGGGGCAGTGAGGGGAGACCGGGCCCCCTGTTACCTGTAGCAGGACAGGCTGTACCCACCACCGCGATGCAGCTGGAACCCAGTCCTTGCCCAGTGAGTCGCGGAAGGATTTGTGCTCAACTTGCAGCAAGTCCTCATCTCCTTCTCGAGGAGCCCTTTCCGCACACCTGACCCCTAACCCCAACTCGAACCTACCCCGCTGCTCGTCCCAGAGCTGTCTGGGTCCTTGAAGCTCACCCTGTCTCCAAGGGGTTACTCCTGCCTCCGAGGTCCCCTGCGGCGTAGTGGAGTCCCATCTGTCCATTGCTGTCATTGCGCCTCATGGCCACAAGGGGTCACTGTTGAAGATGCACTTGGTGCAGTTTGGCTAACCCTTGTGCTGTGGCTGGCACGGTCTTGCTTGCTGGGGCTATCACGGTGCCCCACGCGTACCACCAACAATGCAAGTCTTAAGGTTCATTCTTACGTTCCCATCTCAGCCATTGTTCCCCAAACACGACCACTGTGCGCGGGTAACTGGGTCCGGAATTTTCAGAATAAGTCTCACGTCTGCTCCGACAGTTCTCCTCCCCCCAGCCCCCGCCCCCTCCCCCGCCACTAACGCTCCGTGATGGTTAATTTTACATGTCAACTTGGCCGGGTCACGGTGCCCAGCTGTTCGGTCAAACGTTATTCTGGATTTCTCTGTGAGAGCATTTTTGGATGAGATTAACATTTACGTCGGTGGACTTTGAGTAAAGCAGATTGTCCTCCATAATGTGGGTGGGCCTCACCCAATCAGGTGAAGCTCTGAACAGGACAAAAGGCTGGCCTCCCCCAGGTGAGAAGGAATTCTGCCGGCAGCCGTCTTCAGACTCAGGCTGCAACCTCGGCTCTTCTCTGGGTCTCCTGCCTGCCAGCCCAGCCAGCTGATTTTGCCCAAAATCATGGGAGCCAATTCTTTAAAATAAATCTCCTTCCCCATAAACACACTTGCTGCTTCTGTTTCTCTGGAGAATCTTGACTAATACATCCTCCATCTCTGGGCCAGCTCACCAGTCCTGACGCCCCCGACTGCCTAGCGAGTTCTCCTTGGGGCCCTGATGCCTTTTCCCAGCTGCAGATCTGATGGGGGCGACCTCCGTCTTTCCTGACAGGCCTTCAGCTTGAAAGTCAGAGAACTGGGCCCCGGGGCTATGTAACCAAAGCGCCACCGTCCTCCCAGTTGTCTGAGCAGTGAGGGCCCATCCACCTCATCATTTCCAACTCTGAGCGGCCCTTCCAGATGACCTCCTCCCCTCCCCTAAGGGCAGAGAGTCGGGCAACCGGAAGCAATCACAGACAGGACCATCGTGGGGCTACTAAGCGCACGCTACATCCATTTCCCCACCAACTGGATCCTCTGCCAATCTCATTCCCAATAAGAATGAGGCTTCGGGAAGGGAGTTGCTTCTTCAAGGTCACCCTGCCGGTCAGCGGCAAGGCTAATATGCCCCTCAGAGTCCATAATAACTTTTTAATAAATATTTTATTTTAATAGAAAAATAAAATTAAATCTGGGCCTTAATCGTCAGCCTACTTCAGCTATCTTGGAGCCAGACTACACCCCAAACTTTTAAACCACTTTTGGGTGGATCAGCCAAGAACAGAACAGCTTCTAGGGAGCGTGCTTAGCCATGCCAAGCTAGTAACTTCCAGCAGAGTCGGCCAGAACACCGGCATGGGAACGTGATATTATCTGTTATGTATCATATTGTCCCCCTGCCCCCATCCCTTTATGAAAAATGGATGGAGGCCCAGAAATCCGAATTGCCACACCTCTTCCAGATGGGAAAATATTATTTTCTCCATTCTGCCTTTCCTGTATTTGAATAGAGTTTACAGAGAGCTCAGCCTTTATTCCATCTGGTTGTTATGGGGGAGCAGGAAGATGGGACTGTGTCCCAAACCGCTGGGACCAGTCTGCCCCGAGCTAGATATGTGGCATTGGGAAGGGCACGTCACCTTCCTAGGCCTCACTGAGCATGAGAGGCTCCACTGGAGAGCTCCCAGTCCCCCCATGGTCCTCCAGCGCCGGTCCTGTGCGCGCGCGCACACACACACACACACACACACACACACACTCTCTCTCTCACACACACACACACACACACACACTCTCTCTCACACACACACACACACACTCTCTCTCTCACACACACACACACACACTCTCTCACACACACACACACTCTCTCTCACACACACACACACACTCTCTCACACACACACACACACGCTCTCACACACACACACTCTCACACACACACACATTCACACACACATTCTCACACACACATTCACACACACACATTCACACATACACATACACAACACACTCACACACACACTCACACACACACTCACACACACACACACACTCTCACACACACACACTCTCACACACACACACACTCACACACACACATTCACACACACACACACGCATGCACACACACACACGGAGGCTCCTCCAGCGGCAGAAGGCTGCCCTGGAGACAGCCGTGGGCAAACTACGGCCTGCAGGCCCAATCCGGCCCGTTTGAAATGAATAAAACTATTGAAAAAAAAGACCGTACCCTTTTATGTAATGATGCTTACTTTGAATTTATATTAGTTCACACAAACACTCCATCCATGCTTTTGTTCCGGCCTCCGGTCCAGTTTAAGAACCCATGGTGGCCCTCGAGTCAAAAAGTTTGCCCACTCCTGCCCTGAGACCAAGGCCAATAGTGGCAGCACCTGCATAACCGGAGCGGTTACCAGGCCCGGGTGCCACCCCTGGCTGTGACGCCATCGGCTAAAACTTTTGAACAGCTCGTCGAATATCTTGGCGTTTTCTTATCCGTTTTCCACATCGATAAGGGAGGGATGATCACGATAGGCCAAGGCCATTATAAACCATGAAACAGCTTATCCTATCTTATAAAAAGCCTGCGGTCAGGACGCCCTCGCGCCACACCAACCAATCAGCAGGAGGCTGCACGCCTGGCAGGTGCCCATGGGCGGGTGGGGACTTGACGCTGCGTCCCCTCGGGTGGGCGCTGGGGAGGACTTGACCGGGAGGTGCATCAGGGGACTCCGGCAGCGCCGGCCCCGTGGGGCGGGACTCCGGGACTGGGGGGGGGGGAGCCCCATGACACCAGCTTTCCAGGGGCCACATGGGAGAGGGCGCAGGGGATGGTGCCAAGCGGGTGGGGGCAGGGAGCGTGGCGTGGGTCCCCGGGTGGCGAGTGTAGGTGCTCCCGCCGTGGGGGGAGGGGCAGGGGGAGGTAGTGTGAGGGGGAGGGCGTGAGCTGGAAGAGGAATTGAGGCAGAAGGTAAAAGCTGTTACTAAGGGAAAGAGCCAAATGGTTCTGGGCAGCCAATGGCTCAGACACTCAACACTGGGGAGAGAGGAATGGGGACCAGCCAGGCACAAATGAGCTCTCAAGGCCGGTGGCAGCGGGTCGTGCAGCAAAACAAACCCGAGTGGCGGTGGCTCGGGGAGGGGGGGTGGGACCATGTGGTTTCACACGTTGGGCTTCTAGTCCTAAAATATTAGGAAGGGGCAAGGCCGAGCGCTCCACTGAGAGTCACTCTGAAAGCAAGGTCTGCTGCCTCCCTCCTCCTGCTCCCCCCACCCACCAAGCCCATGGCCGCCGCAAGGTCTCTGTGCACACACTGCTCTCCCCACGTGCCAACTCCACTCCGCCGGTGCTCGGAGCGCCCTGGCACCCAGAGGAACCAACCGCACCACCCTCGTGCCACTGAGCAGGAGGAAGGTCGTTTGCTTAGCCTTGGAGGGGCAGCGCCAGGCCTGGATGACTGCCTGAGTTTCCCGCCGCCACCCTGGCCACTTCGGCTCCCTTGCCCGCCTCCGATGCTTGTCATGTGAAACCGCAACCTTCCTTCTCCAGGAGCACAGGGGGCTCCTGGGAGAACCAGGAAGGCCTAAAACTGGCCGAGTCTGGAGGTCAAGTGGACCCTTCACTGTGCCCCTTACAGGCGGCCAGAGGAGGGGCATGGACAGGGGAGGAGCCCGCAGCCAAGAGTGCTGGGGCCGGGAAGCTGTGTCCAGGAGGGCTCGGTGCCCGGTTTTGCAAAGAGCAGAGGTGAGAGAACCAGCAGAGCGTGTGGAGGGCGGGGCCGTCTCAGAGCCCTGGGAGGCAGAACTGACTGCTTCAAAGAAAAGAGACCTCCTTTCAAATCAGGACAAAGTCATCTAAGGGTCCATCTCCCTCCATCCCAGGTGCCCTCTCCCTAGGGTGGCCGAGGTCGTCACTAGCCAACCATGTGGCTCCCTGTCCCACAGGGAAGTCTATGCTAGAGACGGATGCTTTTTGTTTTTGTTTTTTAATTTCAGAGAGGAAGGGAGAGAGAGAGAGAAACATCAGTGATGAGAGAATCATAGATCAGCTGCCTCCTGCACACACCAACCCCCCCCCCACACACACACACACACACACACACACTGGGAATTGAGTCTGCAACCCGGGCATGTGCCCTGACGGGGAATCGAAGCGTGACCTCCTGGTTCATAGACTGATGCTCAACCCCTGAGCCACGCCGGCCGGGCTAGTGATGAATGTTTGCATATACCGGTTTGCAAACATATCAGTCTCCTCAAACGGCCGTCTCTACTGTTCTATGAGCTGATTGCCGGGGAGGATTTCTATTGGATAGTCCATCGTTTTGTGCCAACTGGAGAGAGAGGCAGGGCCCCAGGGCTGACCCCTGGGTGTGACTCCTGGTTTCTGGCTTGAGCACCTGGGTGGACGATGGGTCACGTCTAGGGTAGGCGCCCCATGGAAGGAGCAGCGGGTTGGAGACGGGCAGGGAAGACGGGAGGTCAGCTGGGAGTTTCTGAGTCTAACCTCCCGGAGCTGAGACCAAACTGAACAAAGAGCCCGGCTAGTGCAGGAGGATTTCCCGACGTGCAGTTCCGCATAGTATCCCGGCCCAGGCCGCAGGACTGCCATCACCCTCAGGGCATTCGGAAGCGTCTGGGGGGAGTAAGAACCCAGAATTAAGGGACTCCTGGCCCCAAAGAAGCTGTTTCAGCCCAGAAGGGACTGGGTACCTTGAATTGGGGAGAAAGCATTTCCACCAACAACAGAAACAGGAGACTCAGAAGGCACGCTGAGTTCAGTGGAGGAAAACTTCTCTGACTGAGCCCGTCCCGACAAGAGAAAGAGGAAAAGGCCGGGGGTGGGGGGTGGGGGTGGGGGGCGGGCGAGGCAGGAGGGGGGCAGGTGAGCCAGCCTGGAAAGCCTCTGAAATGTGGCCACTCACGTGGAGATAAAAATCCTCTCTCTCCCCCCAGGGGAGCAAGATGAGAACGTGGCCGAGAACTTGGCAAATGCAAATGTGCACCTCCCCAATTGTCAAGTATTATAACTCTTAAAATTGAACATTTTATTTTGTAGCGTCAGCTTCTAGACCCCCACTGAAAACTGTTTTGCTGTCAGCTCACTCTCAGGCAGCGGTCCCCAAATTTTTTGATCTGGTGCTCATTTAATAAAAGCAAACTTTCACCATTAATGCATGTTTATTAATTTTTTTAAAAGCAGTTTTATTGATTTTCAGAGAGAGAGGAAGGGAGAGAGATAGAGAAATAGAAACATTGATGAGAGAGAAACATCACTGATCAGCTGCCTTCTGCATGCCCCCTACTGGGGATTGAGCCCACAACCTGGGCATGTGTCCTGACTGGGAATTGAACCAGTGACCTCTTGTTTCCTGGGTTGATGCTCAACTGCCGAGCCACACCCACCAGGCACATGTTTATTAATTTTTTTATAAATCCAATGCATGTCCTACTATCTATACTAATAAAAGGGTAATATGCTAATTATACCGGACATCCATCTGGATGCCCTTCCGGACAAAGCCACGGTGGCGGAGGCCAAGGCAGAGGCGGTTAGAGGCAATCAGGCCAGCAGGCAGTGGTCATTAGGGGCTATCAGGCAGGCAGGCAGAGTGGTTAGGGGTGATCAGGCAGGCAGGCAGGTGAGTGGTTAGGAGCCAGTGGTCCCAAATTGTGAGAGGGATGTCTGACTGCCGGTTTAGGCCAGGATCGGGCCTAAACCAGCAGTCAGACATCCCCCAATGAGTCCCAGATTGGAGAGGGTGCAGGCCGGGCTGAGGGAACCCCCTTCCTTATGCAGGAATTTTATGCACCAGGCCTCTAGTCTATAACAATAAAAGGGTAATATGCTAATTATACCAGACATCCATCTGGATGCCCTTCCGGACAAAGCCACGGTGGCGGCGGCTGAGGCAGAGGCGGTTAGAGGCAATCAGGCCAGCAGGCAGAGGTGGTTAGGGGCTATCAGGCAGGCAGGCAGAGTGGTTAGGGGTGATCAGGCAGGCAGGCAGAGTGGTTAGGGGTGATCAGGTGTGCAGGAAGGTGAGTGGTTAGGAGCCAGTGGTCCCAGATTGTGAGAGGGATATCTGACTGCCGGTTTAGGCCAGGATCGGGCCTAAACCGGCAGTCAGACATCCCCCAATGAGTCCCAGATTGGAGAGGGTGCAGGCCAGGCTGAGGGAACCCCCTTCTTTATGCACGAATTTTATGCACCAGGCCTCTAGTCTATAATAATAAAAGGGTATTATGCTAATTAGGCCACCACAGTGGGCGGGGGCCGCAGCAGAGGCAGTAGAGGCCCCACGGCCGCAGTGGTAGCGGGCGGGGGCCGGGGCCAAGGCCCTTGCATGAATTTCATGCATTGGGCCTCTAGCTATTGGATAATAAATATCCCAGGACACAGTAAACTAGTGAGGGTACAAGCTAAAACTAGGGAGACAGTAAAAAGATCAGTGGCTGCCCTGGGCCGGGGGGATGGGAGGGATAAACAGGGGAGCACGGAGAATTGGAGGATTTTGGGGGCGGGGGTGTGAACCTACTCCGTCTGACACAGGAATGGAGGAGACCTGACTATACATTTGTCAAAACCTACACAATGTACAACACACAAAATAAGCCATGATGTCAGCAACAGACGTAAGTATTGCTAATGCAACACTATGGCTCTTACCCACCGTCACAAACACAGGCAGCAACGCGTGAGGTTCGCAACAGAAGCTGGGTGGGGTGCGGGGGCCTGTCTGCACTCTCCATTCCATTTGTCCATAAACCTGCACTGCTCAGAACAGAGTCTGTTCACGTAAAAGGATGTTTTCCTGACAAGTAATTCAAGAATTTCGAGTTGTGTCACGTCATTTAACACCCCCCGGAACGCTTTCTAGCGGCTCCAGGAAGTGAGTGTGGCCGCCTGCGCATCGAGCAGGCGGAGTAACCCTGAGACTCCGCGGCCGCCCCACGTGGACGCGGTGGGAGCGAGGTCTGAGGCTCCTTCCCTCCCAAAGGGAAGCGATCCGCTGGCTCCCGTGGGCGGCCAGCTGGGAATCCCTCTAAGACAGCGGTTCTCAACCTGTGGGTCGCGACCCCTTTGGGGGTCGAATGACCCTTTCACAGGGGTCGCCTAAGACCATCGGAAAACACAGATATAATTACATGTTGCTTTTGTGATTAATCACGATGCTTTCATTACGTTCAATTTGTATCAATGAAATTGGGGGTCACCACCACATGAGGAACTGTATTAAGGGGTCGCGGCATCAGGAAGGTTGAGAACCACTGCTCTAAGGGGTAGTCCCAGGCGCTTTTTGTTATTCCTGGAGTTCAGTATCAGCCCTGTTGTTATGGGGAGAGGAAGGCACACGAAGAGCTGAACGGGTTTCACTTCATGCTCTGGAATCCGAATATTTCAAAGTCAGTTATTCAACCCTGTGCTCGAGTCTTCGCCACGCGCCCTGTGAGTCAGAACAGACCTGCCTGCAGGCGGGCCGCTTGGCTGTCCAGCCGATGCCAGTGCCAGGACCCTCCGGAGCGCGGGCTGCCGGTGCCTCCCAAACACGCCAGGCCCTGAGCCCCGGGGCCTGTGAACACCGCCTTCCGCGGCCAAAGATGGGACCATGTTGAGATGCTGAGAGGAGGTGCTTTTACTGGATCAGTCGGGGGACCCTAAATCCAAGGACCAGTGCCCTTAGTGAGAGAGAGGCGGCCCTCGCGGGGTGGCTCAGTGGACAGAGTGTCTTCCTTCACACCCTCTCTGCAGGGCGTCAAATCTCCTTCTGTCTCCCTCTTATTTTTTAATTTTTTTAATTTTTTGGTTAATCCTCACCCGAGGATATTTTCCCATTGAATTTTTTAGAGAGAGTGAAAGGAAAGGGGGAGAGACAGAGAGAGGGACACATTGATTGGTTGCCTCTCACACCCACCCCCCAGGGCCGGGATCGAGCCTGAACCAAAGTACAGGCCCTGGATTGAAATCGGACGCTGGGAGGGTGGTGGCTCAGTGCCCAGGAGGCCGCGGGGAAAGCAGGACTGGGCCGCGGGGGTCTGAACCGCAATGCAGTCTCCGAAGAGGCCTCAGCCAGTCCCTAAGGGTCAAGCTCTGGGGCTGGGATGACCTCTGGGACAAGGTGGGCTTCTCAGAGTCTGTCTGTCCGCGTGGCATCCGTTAATCCCAGGGCCAGACTAACCGCCAGAGCTGCTTGCGTGTCCCCTGTGACTCCAAGCCCACACTCGAACCACCTCCTCACCTCAGGCTCCCACACTGAGCCAACGTCCCCCCTGCTTCCAGTCCCCCGGACCAGGTCCCAGATGACCATGGGGCAGCCCGCCGTGCCCCAGAGCCCACTGCGATTGTTCACGCCGCCCGTCCTGAAGTCCTGCGCGGATGTGCGCCCGGCCCGCCTTGCATTTTCTGCAGAAAGCCCCGCAGAGGGTCTGGCTTAGGCGGTCCCTTCGCTCCCACGTCCGCCTCCTGACCATCGCTGGGGCTTCCCCAGGTGGCCCCGCGTGGTGTGGTGTGGTGCGGCCCCTCCTCTCAGGAAATGTGATAAAAGCCTTCTCTCCTTGGCCTCCCTTAGCCACCTCTATAAAGTAAAACCCAGCGCGCACAACTGAGATGGGGCATCAGCCCGTGACTGGGTGTGAACTGCCCCCAAGAAGAGGATGTGCCGGGCCAGGCGGCTGTGCCCCAGCAACCAGGACAGTGACTCCTGGCTGAGCAGAAGCCTCAGTAACCGGGACGTTTCCCCCGCTCATCCCAGATCATCACTCCATTGCTGTACGCAGGGGCAGGAGCCGTGGAGTCCATGGGTCACTCTGCTGAATGCTGACATCTTTTCTTTCCATCCCAGACCAGCTGTGTGACCTTGGGACCGTCCTTGAACAGTTCAAGGTCCCCGGTGCCTCCTGGATAAAACAGGTACCCAGAGCTCGTGCCCCCAGGCGGAGATCTGACACGTCATCTCTCAAGAACATTGTAACGATGGTCGCCATGGAGACCGGGACCTTTCCGGGCACTTGCCGGGCACCAGGCATTCCTGACCGCCTCAGGTATAGAAACTCAACCCTCATAACAACGTTATGGGGAAAAAACTGTTATTTTCCCCCAATTTACAGACCAGACACCTGAGGCAGAAAGAGGTTAAGTAACCGCCAGAGAAGAACTAGCCAAGTTGGGATTTGAACTCGAGGAGTTGGTCCTCAGCTCCCACATCTCCACCCACTGTGCCTTCTCCTCTCTCGGCAAGCCAGAAACGCTGCCTTTGCTGAAGAAAGTCATACAGTGGCTCCAAAATATTCTTTTCCTTTTCATCCTGTTTCCCAGGGAGTTTGCTCCAAAGCAGAATTCCCTCCAGGCCCATTTCATCTGGCATCAAGTATTTTATTGGTCAGACATTCATTTTATAACATTTCTTCTTATGAAAGTTCAGCATAATTGCACGGCTTACATTTTTTCACAGGACTGTTTTCACAGGGGAAAAAAGCGGCTTAGCAGAGCCACTGAGGCTAAACCAGGAGGTGAAGGGGGAAGACAAGTCCCTCTTGCAAAGTACTTCTCACCTTCCCTCCCCGGAGACGGTGCCGACACAGGTTCCCAGCAGGGTCCTCGCCAGCATTCAATGTGGGGTCTTAGGGTGCCAGCAAGGAGGGTGCATGGCCAGGTCAGTCTCCTGATCCCATGGGAACTGGACAGTCAGAAGCAAGTGCGCTTCATGCACAGAAGGTCAGAGTGGTTTCAGAATCGGCCATTGAACCGTAATCAAGAAACGGAGGCTCGGAGGCACTGCGTCTTGTCCAACAACACCCAGCCAGCTCGGATCCGGTCTGAACCTGGCTTTGCTGGGTTTGGCTCAAGTAGTCTCCCAGAGGCCCCGGCCGAGGGGGAAGCAGCCGGGAAAATAAGTAAAGCAAGGTTTGAACCCGATTTTCATCTTCGACGACACAGTGGTGGGATTGAGTCTTAAAAGGTTTCATTTGGAGAGAGAAACATCAATGCGAGAGAGACACATCCGCCGGTTGTCTCCGGCAGGGGCCCCAAATGAGGCCGGGGATCCAGCCTGCAACCAAGGCACCGGCCCTCGACCTGAGTCAAACCAGGGACACTTCAGTCCATGGTCCTACACTCCATCCACGGAGCCAGACCGGCTAGAGATAAAAATAAAAGTTCCTGATCTCCAGAGATGTCGATAGAAAGGCAGCCTGTGAGGTCGGTGACTTGAGGAGATTATGTTGGGAGAGGTATATTTAGGGAGGTTAGCAAATGTGTTTAGTTCATCTTTTTCACTCTTAGGAGAGAACAGCTCTAGGAAGACCTCTCAAATCCCATCCCCTGGAAAAAATGGGTGTGGTCTTCTGAGACTCAATACAAAGCGCCAAACTCGCTCTTTCCAGAACACAGGAGTGTGTTTGGAGCGTAGCCGGTCGGGGAGACCTCTGAGAGCTACTGCCACCACGCTGGGCAGGCTGGGTCCCGGAGCCGACTTCTCTGTATTAATCCTTCTCAAGCAACTATGGCCTTTCTTGGACTTGCACTGAGAAGGAGAAATTTGGTTCCTGCCAGTTGAATGTTCCAAGCAGTTTGAATAGGGGAAGCTCAAACAAGAGGAAGGGAAAGGGAGAGAGAGAGAGAAACATCAATGATGAGAGAGGATCACTGAATCGCTGCCTCCTGCACGCCCCACACTGGGGATGGAGCCTGCAACCTGGCCATACGCCCTGACCTGGAGTGGAACGGAGACCTCTTGCTTCATAGGTGGACGCTCAACCACCGAGCCACGCCAGCCGAGCAGCATTTATGTTTTAGAGCAGGGGTCCTCAAACTACGGCCCGCGGGCCACATGAGGCCCCCGAAAACATTTATCCGGCCCTCCGGGTGTTTTTGCCGCCGCTGTGTGCATAGGAATTTGTTCATAGTTTTTTTAAACTATAGTCCGGCCCTCCAATGGTCTGAGGGACAGTGAACAGGCCCCCTGTTTACAAAGTTTGAGGACCCCTGTTTTAGAGTCATCGTTCAGACGGTTGTTTTTAGAAACAAAGCCTGGAAGTTGCAGTCGGTGTGAAGCGAGTGCAGGACAGGTACCAGCAGCCATAGGCCCCGCTCTGAGAGATTTCCTGTCTCACTGCTACTGGCCTAACTTGGGTGAAGAGAGAACAGAGATCTGTGTCCTCTGGCTTTGGACATCTCATTTAACTTCACACTGGCCACGTCCAGGGCTCCAAGTCCTCCGCCTCCGGCAGAAACGGCGAGTGGCCCTGTCGCTGCGAGCTGGCGCTGCACGCAGATCAGATCGAGGCAGTGAAACTCCCCAACACGTGGACCGTCTGTAACGTTAGCTGTTGCCGGGAGGACATGGGCGAAGTCATTCAGAGGTCAGCCTTTTCATCAGGAGCCAATGAAAGACTGAAACGGTGTTTGAGAGGAAACCCAAAGGGGCTGGGACCTGGCCGCCAGGTGCAGCAAGCAAAGATTACCTGTCACGCTACCTGTTACCGGTCAGCTGCCTAAAGAGTGAATTTCGGGCAAAATTCAAATTCTTTACCCTGAAATCAAAGCTGTGGAGAGTCGCCGGGCATACAGGTTTATGCAAGGCAAAGGCTGGGGGTTCAAAAAACTCATCCGTAGAGGTTGTCTCTTGGACGAAGCCCACAGGCTGCTCCCTGGTGACAAGCTGACCCTCTTCTGTGAGGTGAGTGTGGTGCCAGATTCCATCACCTTTCTGGCCAGAAAACCATGAAGATGGTGAAGGTTCCAGAGCGCCGGCTGGCTGATGAGCTAGGAGGACTTCGGGAGAATTCCTGGTCCACAGACTTTTGTGTGTGTGTTGCTGGCCAGGAATTCCGGGCCCGCAAAGCCATCTTAGCGGCTCGTTCTCCAGTGTGTGGTGCCATGTGTGAACGCACAATGGAGGAGAGCAAAAAGAATCGGGTTGAGATCATTGACGTGGAGCCTGAAAGGAGATGACATGCTTTGTTTACACGGGGAAGGCTCCGAACCTGGACAAAACGGCCGGTGGTTTGCTGGCAGCTGCTGACAAGTAGGCCCGGGAGCATCTGAAGGTCACGTGTGAGGAGGCCCTCTGCGGTCACCTCTCCCCGGACAGCGCTGCAGAATTGCTCGCTGTGGCTGACCTCCAGAGCGCAGATCAATTGAGAACTCAGGCCGTGGATTTCCCCAACTCTCATGCTGAGGGTATCTTGGAGACCTTGGGGTCGGGGGGCGGGGGGAGACAGGCAATGGTGGTGTCCCACGCCCGCTTGGTGGCTGAGGTGCACCGCTCTCTGGCTTCAGCACAGGGCCCCTGTCTGGAGCCCCCACACAAGCGCCTGAAGCAGCCCTGAGATCACGCCTGCTAGACGACTCCCTTGATGTTCCAGAAGCACCAGCCACTGTTGCTCCATTGACCCCCAGGTAGACAGGGTGGTCTGTGGAGCTTTGGCCTGCTGGGGGCGTGGGGGGACGACCGCATCTCCACCCAGATTTCTACAACAGCATGAAATAAACTTGGCGAAAATGGTGGGGGGAGTGGGAAGGGTCGGGGACTGCAGGCTGCTCGACCTGATGAAACCCCGTGGCTCCTCGCTGTGTCCCTGTGGCCTGACCGGCTTGGTCCCGTGGGGATTCCGTTTAGGCGCTGGCCCTGAGGACACCCCTGCGGTGGTATCTGGAGAAACTTGCCGGCATCTGACGGAGCAGAACAAATCGCCAGGTGCCTCTAGCAAAAAGCAACAACATGCTCTCCAGGTCCATCCATGCTGCTGCCAATGACAGAGTTCCTTCTGTTTTTATGGCCGAAGAGTATTCCCTGGTGTAGATGTGCCACAGTTTTTTCACCCAATCACCTGCTGATGGGCACTTAGGCTGTTTCCAGATCTTAGCTATTGTAAATTGTGCCGCTATGAACATCGGGGTGCATGTATCCTTTCTGATTGGTGTTTCAGGAAGAGATCAACCAACAAATTTGTGTGCATATATGCATAATCTGTGGACACAAAGTGGTGATGAGGGGCTCGTGGGGGCGCGAGAGAGCCATCTGGAAGAGGTTAATGGGGGGAGTGGGGGGACCTATGTAATATTTCAACAATAAAGATTTTTTTTTACAAAGGAAAAAAAATGTTTCATTTGCCTAAAGCCCATAAATGTAAGAGTAAGAAGAGGTCGGGAGCACGTGAGGGGGAGAGGACCGAGAAATCGCCAAAGAAACGACCGAGCCCCAGGGCCCATCGCTGGCCAGCGTCCAAAAGACCCTAATTTCAGAGAGGAGGCCGCGGTCCTTCGGGTGACCTTCAGGTTTGCGTTGGCAAACGCGCAGGTGCTCACAGAGGCGGCCGGCGGCTCGTTAAGAAGCGCTAGACGCCTGTAATCCCAGCTCAGAGGATTAACGTGCCCTTAAACGGATCCAGGTTTCGTGGGCCGCGCAGGGGCTGCAGCTCACAGAGATGTTATTAAAAATCCTATGGAAAGAGGCAGGAGGCCGAGCCCGACTGTCCTCGAAGACGGTGAGCGGCTCCCACGGGCCCGACACCAGAGCAGGGAGGCCTTCCCACGCCGCGAGCGAGGGCCCCAGCCCGTGAGAACGGAGACGGCGCGCGTGGCCGCTGAGTGTGGTGGTGCCACTGACCCCCGGAGGCCCCGGAAGCTTGTCTCCAGGTGACTCACCTGCGTCTGTGATGGACGGTTTCGGGTCAGAGCACGGAGACGCGGCTCTCGCCCCGGCGGGCTGCGGCCCCGGTGTTGTTGGAGCTTCGCCATTTCCCGCTTTGAGCCTCCGTTTCTTTACCTGCAAAATGGGTGCAGTGATGGGGGCCTCCTGAGCGGTTAGAAGTCGATGATGTCTGTACCTGTTCAAGGCCTTCGCCATCATTGGTGACTGCTATTCTTAGTGTCCTGAGTATAACCATGGCCTCACGTCCAGCTCTGAACTCACGAGCGGGTCCACGTTATAAGAAGAGTGGCGTGGAGCACAGCGGGGTGGACGCAGTGGGGAGGTTAGAAGGGGCGCACGTGGGGCTGAGGGAGGAGGAAGCGGGGGACCCTGAAGGCTCGCCACATGGAAGACCATGCTGGATTGGCACTGACGGACTGAGGTGGCAGGGTGGTGCCAAAGGGACTAGAAGATGAGAAAGGCCGACGTCGGCAAATCGGCTCAGAGAGATCACAGCAATCCGGGCAGAGGGGAGAGGGGCGGGTGGCCACCTCGGGACGGCTAAGGAACCCCTGAAGACGGAATACAGGGACCAACCCCACGGGGGTGGGGGCCACCCTGAGAAAATAGACATGGAAGACAGTGCGTCTGTGAAGCAGGAACAGGCCGCGGTGTGAAAGGTGCGGTCAGAGCCTCAGAGAGGGGGAGCGGGTGAGTAGGTTTACCGCTGTGAGTACATGAAACGTGGCTCATTCTTGTATCACTACTTATTATTATTGTACTATTTCCCATACAAACAACTGTAAACCTACTTTTGCCCCACCCTGTATAATGGCAGAAATAAAATTGAAGGTTTAAAGCCAACTAGAGGGAAGTGGCAAAGAAAAATAGAAGAGCCCCAGCTGCTTCGGCTCAGTGGACAGAGCGTCAGCCTGCGGACTGAAGGGTCCCAGGTTCGATTCCAGCCAAGGGCACATGCCCGGGTTACGGGCTCAATCCCCAGTGCGGGGTGTGCAGGAGGCAGCTGATCTATGTTTCTCTCTCATCATTGATGTTTCTCTCTCTCTCTCCCTCTCTCTTCCTCTCCGAAATCAATAAAAATATATATTTTTTAAAATAGAAGAAAATGGCAAGGAAAAAAATAGAAGAAAGGGGCTCTGATTAGAGGGTCAGTCTATGAGTAATAGAGATCACCAAAGAGAAGACAATAAAATGGAAGAGGAAATCTTCAAAGAAATAACCTTCCAGAATGTTTTCCGAAGGCATGAGTTTTCCGATGGAAAGAGTCCATTGGGTGCAGAGCTCAATGGAGCAAAAGGGAACGAGAAGATGGCACCGTCTTCCAGAGAGAAAAGCAGGTCCCCTGCACAGGCCCAGGTGCCATGACAGGGTCCGGTGAAGGGAGGTGACACTTGCTCTCGAATTCCGCACCCGGCCCGACTCTCCATGAGCATGAGCGGGAATATCTGCAGACACGGGGCGGCCTTTAAAATCCGCCTCCCGTGTGCTCTCTCTCAGGAAGCTCCATGAGGATGTGCAGTTTTTTTAAGGAATAAACCAATTAAGAAAAGACGTGGCATGTAGGAAACAGGATCCATTGAACAGGAGAGAAACCATGGGAACCCCAGGACCACAGGGAAGGGAGGAGCCAGACTAGAACGCTGCGTTCAGCCTGGACTGGCTCAGTCAGAACCCTCCGAGAGAGCCTTCTGTGCGGGTAAAAATGCATAGAAAACGGCTGTGTCTGGGTAGCATTTGCATGTCAATCATAATAATGTACAGGCAATATGGATCTAAGAAAATTAAGATTAAAACGCACCGGGAAGCTGGAAGGCTGGCAGGAGAGGAGGAGGGCAGGGAGAAAGGAGGAGGGAGGAAGACCCAGCCCCAGCCATCCACGGTGGAAGGCAACAGAGACACCTCAAGAAGCAGCAGCAGCACCGGCACGTTATTTCCTAACATGAAGGAAATGACAGAAAAAGAAAAGGAAGGTAGAGTCGAAAGCCGTGACCTCCGGGGGAAGAGCAGAGGGCGGGCAGGAGGCGGCTGCTCTTCACAGGCCCTGGGCAATTCCTGGGCCCTTCAAGTTGGAGACGTGTATTTGGACCAAAATAACCTTTAAAGAAGGAAGAAATGGGTTACGTTTGCAGGCCCGGGGAAATGAACACACAAGAGAAAGCCCATTCTCCGCTCAGCTGAGAACCGGGACTAGAAGGCGCTGGGGTTGCCATGGCAAAGGGCCCTGCCCAGATAGGGAACACTTGAGACCCCATCCCAGCTCCGCACGATTTCTCCGTGTGATTTGGGGCAAGTCCCACCAATTCTGTTTGCTTCTGCTTCAGCCCTGGAGCCAGGCAGGTGGACCTAGAGCAGGGGTGGGCAACCCCTGGTACGCGTGCCAAACATGGCACGCCAGTAACTTTTGCTGGCACGCGAAACCCTCTCTTATAATCTTCCATTTACAATTTTTTTCTTAATATTGACTTTTTTATTTTTCAGATAAATTCAGTGTAGGTGCATCTTAGATAAATAATTTTACATAACAAGTTATCTTAAAGACCATAGACATGGATTGACGAGAGAGGGGAAGAGCAATTTCAACAGTGTCGAAAACAAACTATTGAGGACTTAGAATGCCATTCCAGAAAACTTTTTCTGTTTAAAAAACTTTGCAACAGCGTGACTCTCCAGGTTTTCATCCACATATGCTTGTGAGTCTTTGTTCTCAGTGATGAATTTTGTTAAGTCTCATAATAGGAGTAGCCTGATTGATGAAAGTAGTAGCTCATGCATATCTCTGAAGGTCATGAAATATAAACCTGATGTAAAATCTCTGTCATCAGTGATGCAGCAGCAAAAGTCCCACTGATAATATCACACGGAGTCATAAAGTTTTCTGTTGGACTATCAGTGTACATGTATACATTAAAAAATAGCTCCCCACAGGCGATCCTCCTGCTCCCTCGCCTGAGACATTCAGAAAATACATATATAATTACATTGTTTTTGTGATTAATCACTATGCTTTAATTATGTTCAATTTGTAACAATGACATTGGGGGTCACCACAACATGAGGAATTGTATTAAAGGGCCGCGGCATTAGGAAGGTTGAGAACCACTGGCTTAAGTGGACACAAGGATTCCTTCACTCAGTGGAAGTTTTGTTTCTTCCCGAGAGTGTCTGGGTGCCTGTTTACAAGAAGCCGAGGCTTTGCCGGCTCCCTGTTTAAAACACGGATTCCTGCCACCGCTCTCGCTCACAGCTCCTGCCTGCAGCAGCGGCGAGGCTGCTTAGAATAGAGATTCTTCGAGGATTGGCCCACGACCGCAGGCCCTCACATTCTGCCGCTCTTTTTTTTATTATTATTATTACTTCTTAAAGTATTACAAAGAGTATTACACATGTCTCCTTTTTTGCCCCCCTTGAAATTCCCCCAGCCTCCCCCACCCCACAGTGTCTTGTGTCCATTGGTTACTCTCATATGCATGCACACAAGTCCTTCGGTTGATCTCCTACTCCCCCCAACCCTCCCCAGGGTTCCCACTGTAGTCCAACAGTCTTCTCAATGCTGCTCTGCCTCTGCATCCATTTCTGTTCATCAGTCCATAATGTTTCTTATTATCCATAAATGAGTGAGTTCATGTGGTATTTCTCTCAGCTTCCCAGGGGCCCTCTCAGTCTCACAGGGGCCGTACCCGCCTCACAGGGGCCATACCAGCCTCACGGGGGCCGTTTCAGCCTCACCGGGGCCATTTCAACCTCACTGGGTCTGTTGCAACCCCACCGGGGCCGTTGCAACCCCACCGGAGCCATCTCAACCTCACCGGGGCTGTCTCAGCCTCACCGGGGCTGATTCAACCTCACTGGGGCCGTATGACCTCATTGGGGCCGTCTCTACATCACCAGTGCCGATTCAATCTCACCGGGGCCGTCTCAGCCTCACCGGGGCCGTTTCAACCTCACTGGGGCTGATTCAACCTCACCGGGGCCGATTCAACCTCGCTGGGATCATCTTATCTTCACTAGGGCCATCCCAGCCTCACTGGGGCCGTCCCAGCCTCACAGGGGCCGTCTCAACCTCACAGGGGCCATTTCGACCTCACCAGGGCCGTTTCAACCTCACCAGGGCCAATTTAACCTCACTGGGGCCGTCTCACCCTCACCGGGGCTGTCTCAGCCTCACCGCGCTCGTTTCAACCTCACTGGGGCTGTTTCAACCTCACTGGGGCATCTCAACCCCACCGGGGCCATCCCACTCCCACTAGGGCCGTCCCAGCCTCACCCGGGCTGCCTCAGCCCTATGGGGGCTGCCTCGGCCTCACAGGGGCCGTCTCAGCAACACGAAGTTTGGCATTCTGTCCTTTGTTGGGCGGCTCCTTGCTGGACAAAATCTCCAGGCGTTCCTGGTGGCTGAATATCTGGGATGCTTGCTTGGATTTCGTTTTCTACCAAGTTCACACACTGCCTGTCTGCCGTCTCCCAGCATCCCATCTGAGACTGGATCTGGTGGGCGTGCCTGTGTGTTTGCTCGTACAGCGGTTCCACATCGCCGGCCCAGCCGTGTCCGGCTCCGGCTTCCTCCGAACCTGATTCTGCTTCTTTATTGTGTCCCTTATGTATGCGAGGAGTTGAAATCTGCATTCTGCTGGGCTGGGCTGCAAAAGCACCAGTGGTTCTCTTTGTGTCACTAGCACAGCTTGGGTGGGGATGTAATTTGAGGAGGGCGGCCACCCCCCCCCCCCCCCCCCGGAATCACCAGGGCGGGGCCAAGGGCAATGGTGTCTCCGTGTCTATTCGCCTCTCCGGGACTCAGCGACTCGCATCCCCGAGTACCGGCGAGCAGTTCCGTGAGACAGCCACTCTGGCTCTCCGGGTCGTTGCAAGGCCGTCCCGCTTCTCCCCGTAGGTGTCTGGGACCTTATGGTTCTGCCCCAAACACGCTCAGTGGATTTGATAGTCCGCATCCCCTTCTGATTGAAAAAAACCACGCATCCAGTTGCAGCCCGCCTGGCGCGCGATTCCCTATCTCCGCTCTTGGAGCCTCTGCACAACCTACTCAGTCTCAATGCTCTTCTTTCTTTCCTTCCAGCTGTAGAGCTTCCACTAGGCCAGCCTTCCCATGGTTCTGAATGACAACTGTTTCTTTCATAGTTGGTAGTCTCGATGTTGTTGTGGGAGGCAGCACACAGGTCTGTACCTTACGCCGCCATCTTGGTTCTCTCCCGCCTCTCTGAAGCCGCCTGATTTTCAGTAAACAACCCGCTGCCAAAGCAGGGTGCCGTGTGGTTTTGATTTGTTACAAAGAGCTTTCCAGCTGCCTTGATTACCCCAAGCGAAGCATCGCTCCCGTGGGCCGGCTGCCGTGTGAGGGGCGCGCCCCATGCCTGGGCTGTCGGTCCTGCAGCAGCAGCACTGTGGACATGCAGGTCCCAGGCACCACGGGTCTCTAGTAGCATCAGCAATGGCCAATGGGGGAACTTCAAGCCGAGAGCACAGGACAGGGACCCCGAGACTCAGGTGCCCCACCTGCACTGGACACGCCAGGAAGAGGCTTCCATACTCGCACCCTGCCCTTGGGCTGCCCTCCAGATGGGGATGGAGGCCGGCAGCAAACAGCGACGCCCTCGGCTGGTTGGAAAATGGGGGGAGGGTCTTGCACTCAGTGTCCGCCATCTGCTTCTCCATCCCCCTGGACCAACGCAGACCTGCCTCCCTGGCTGAGGGGTGAGCCCTGCCCGGAGCCTGCTGAGCTGTCTGTCCTCTGCACGCCACCTTGCCACCTGGGATGACTTTTCTGTGACCTTGCCCGGCAGGAGGCTGTCGCCTCCATCTGAGCACCAAGGGCACAGAATACAGGCTCCAGGCAGGACCTCTAGGATGCTCTAGGTCAGGGGTGGGCAGCCTTTTTGTGGGTGCGTGCCACAACCAGCAAAATCTCTGACTCAAAATTCTTCTGCGTGCCAACCCTAATTTTTTGAGAACATGTTACGCCTACTTGATATCTCTTAAAGTGTACGTATGTGAAGAACCTTGAAGAAATAATAAAATTCATTCGAGCGACAACAACACAGTATATGATGATGAAAAACACATTTATTTATTTATTTTTTATGGAGATGACAGAAGCACAAGAAAGAGCAAGGCCTCTCGGGTTGTAGACTTAGAAGCACCATACTTGCACTTCTGCTTCATTCTATTCCCCAAAGCCAGGCACATGGTCAAGTCAGGAGACAAAGGCAGAGGACACTTCAAAGTTAAATGCCCAAGGGGGTGGATGCAGAGAGGGGGAAAGATCATTCAACCCATCAGCAAAACCTATCAATTCTACCTTAGAAGTACTTTCCACGCCTGTCCAATACTCCTTCTATCTTATTGCTACCACCCCTTCAGTTCACCATGATCTCTCCTACCTATCACCACCTGACTCTCTGTCCAAGTCTTTCTTGTCCATTCCTTCTCAGACCATTCTCAATGCAGCAACGAGACTAAACTTAAAAAGAAAACCTGCTCTGACCACTCATTTCATTAAGTCTGCCAAATGGTTTCCTATTGTTCTCAGGGTAAAGGTGAAAATCCCGACAAAGGCCTGAATTTGTTTTCAATTTTCAATTGAGGGGTTATTTTAAAGCAAATAGGTGAACCTGGTGAAAGGGAGAAAGAGAGTGAAGAGGGAGTGTGAGAAAGAGAGGCTTTGTAATGACTTCCATGTGCGGACAGCCTGGGACCCCTGTCTCCAACCTCATCTCCTTCCATCCTTTCTCTCACTTTATGGTTGCAACACATCATAATTCCCCAACTTGTACACTATTTCAAGCCTCTGGGTCTTACTTGGACTGCTCTGTGTCCAAGTAGAGAAGTAGAGTTCTTTATCCCTCCTTTTGGTACGCCTTGAAAACCCTCTGCCTTATCCCCGAAAAAAAGAGAGAGGAGAAGAGCATAGATTGGTTTGGCTCAGTGGATAGAGCGTCGGCCTGCGGAGTGAAGGGTCCCAGGTTTGATTCCAGTCAAGGGCAGAGGATGACTAATTTTTGGCGTTTAAAGTCTAGAACAGATAGACATTAATAATCTCACAAATACAACCTTATAAACGGCTCCAAATATTTTTTTATCAATGCCCTGCTTATGGTGCTGACGGAAGCTAAGAGTCAGGGAAGGGTCCTTATTTGTATTGTTGTCTTAAGTATGAGTCCGAGTTAACCAAATGAGCAGAGTAGGAAGAAGAATACTCCTGGCAGTGGAAAAGCACAGGCAGAACTCTGGGGGTTGAGGGAGCAAAGGACTTGAGAAGCTGAAAGGCTACGAATCAGGCTGGAGTGTCCATAGCGCTGCATTTGGGGGGAACCAGAACATGGACCAGGCACATCCTCAGCTGAGAAGGAGGGAGCTCCCACCATGGTTGGGGATGGAGAAGGGCAAAACGATTTGGAGGCCGCGTTATCTGCAGGGGAAATGAAATCAGAGAAGGAGACGCTCAGAGGTGAGAAGCCGTCCTGGAACATAAGGAGGCCAAGGAGAAAGGTATTGAAGATTAGCTTGTAAAGGAAGTGAGGGTATTGGAGACCTGCTTTCTTTGATGCCAGACACAAAATCCTGGAGCTTAACAGGGTCCTGTGGGACCCTGTGGGATTAAACAAGCCTTTGAAAGGCCCATCATAAAGGAGAGGGGACAAGCAAATTCCTGCCAGTCCCATTGTCCTGTATAATGAAAGCACCTGCGTTTTCTCCTCCACCCCAGAGCCTGAAGGCCACATTGGCTAGTTCGTCAACACGTGACTACTTCTATGGCGATGAAGAGAATGACTAGCCCTGTTCCCATTTTCATGAAGTGTATGGAGAAGTGGGAGAGACTGTCAATGAAATAATCACAAATGTGATCAGTGTGATGAATAAGTGGTCCAGGTAGCTATACTTCTGAGAGTCTGAGAAGTCAGTGGTTGGTGGTGACGTTTAAAATAAGACCTAAAGAATGAGAGGATTAGGCGGGTGAACAGTGGCTGGTAGGGTGGGCTAGGACGATTGAATGTGGGAAATACATAAAAGCACAGACCCTGTGATGGGAGGTACTATAAACAGTACAAGGAATGGACAGAGGGTGTGTGTGGCTACAGAGAAGAGGTCCATTGAGAGAATAAAGCAAACAGATAACCAAGGTTTGGACTATGTGGGGCTTTCAGCCATGGTCCAGTGAGTCACTCTCTCCCAAGGGAAACAGGTGAATAGAGAGCGATTTACACCGGACAATGGCAGCAGCTGAACATTGTAATTGTCTTGGGTGCTATATCTCGAAGGAGCACAGGACAGGAATTCTTGTTCCAACCAGAGTCTGGGTCTCACTTTGCGGGAAAGTACCCAATAGCTATGAGAAGAGAGAAAGCACACAGGTGACAAGCTAACCTAGCTACGTGACTCTGAGCAAGTCATGTCCCCCTTCAGAACCCCACCTCCTCCTCTAGCCACCAAGAATTTGGGCCCAACACATTGTAGGAATTTATTGAATCTTTGGAGATAAATAGACTCACTTACCAGCCATGAGCTTTGTCTAGAGGGGAGCTATTATTTTTCCCCTGTAAAAGGTCTCTTGAAATAAAAGAACATCATTTAAAAGTGAGATCTTTCTGTAGATGGATATGTTCCAGTATTAGATGAGAAGGGGAATAAAACGACATCCATTTAAAATCTGACAGAGGACCAGGGAGGATAAAACCCTCTTGGTCTAATGACAGGACTAAATTGGGTTCTGTTTCAAGTTGCCATTGAGTTTCTGAGTTCTTTAGAAGGAAGATAAAACAACCTCAAAAAAGAATGATGTGTATAACGGATTAATTTCCAGAGCATTCACAGGTGCCATTTATGGTGCAAGTCTTCCTTCCTGAATTGTTTTCAATTTTCAATTGAGGGGTTATGTTAAAGTAAACAGAGGAACCTGGTTTTTGAGCCTGAGTCTGAGATACAACTGTTAAACTGGCTTTGCGGAGAAGAAACCTAAGAGGATGATGAGGTCAGAGGAATGGGATGGAAAACATACACACGGTGCAACTTCTTCACTAACTGAGGCACCCTGCTCTCTGGAAGAAGACTATTAAGGCAAAACATTCTTCAAGACGTTTTCTCTCCCCTCATGTAGGGATTTCACAATTGAACTACAGGGGCCTGTGGAATTCTTTCTCTGTCAGTGATCAACAAGAGGCAAATGTGAGCGCTTCAACCTCAACAAGTGGTTCAACCTCAACAAGTGGTCTTAGTTGAATGTACCTGAAAAAAGGAAGGTGATTGAAACCCTCTACTGTAGGCCCTAAAAAAAGAGAGAGGAGAAGAGTGCACATTGGTTTCGCTCAGTTGGGAGAGCATCAGCCTGGGGATTGGAGGGCCTGAGGTTCGAATGCGAGAGAGAGAGAGAGAGAGAGAGAGAGAGAGAGATTTCTGCCTCTTCTTCTTTCCTCCCTCCTCCCCAGAGGCAAGGGAGGCAGGGGGAGCGCCGCTGGGGAGGAGGGAGGAAAGGAGGCTCTTCCCCCTGTTTTTTTTCTCGCTGTCGCGACCCACAGGTTGAGAACCACTGACTAAGCCTTGGAGAAGTAGCGCTGCCTCCTGCATGTGGCAAAAGTGGCCCCACCCCATAACCCCCCACCTGCCCCTTCGTCCTCTTTTAAAACATTTCATACACTCCAATAAAATAAATGGAAGCTACAGGAGCCCGGGTTTAATATTCAGGGCATATAATTCAAGTGCAGCCAATTGGACGACTTCCCTGTTAATAAGAAGAATAACAATGTTTTTCTCCTTGTTTGCTTTGCAGAACATAAAGTTATTGCTCGGTTTAGGGAGGCCACGTGGGTGTGAGCTCACGCCCTCTCCCCCGGAAGGCTGGAGACAGATAGCCCCTGCCCGACTGTGTGAGAACCCCCAAGCGCCTCCCTGGGAGTTCAGATCCCCAGGCCCTCGGAGCTCAGCCTCCAAATACAAGGCCCCCACTTCCTCTGTCCCCTGCCAGATCCAGGTACCTCGTCCCTCTGACGGTTCTCAGAAGCACTCACGCCTCTCCTCTCCCCATCCAGCACTTAGGGCTGGTCTGTCATCTTATCCGTCATCTGGTTTCACAGACCCATTCCTATGACCAAGTCTATCAGATCACACATTTCATTAATTTTACAAATGTGTTATTTTTTAATCTTTATTGTTGGAAGTATTACAGGTGTCTCCTTTCTATTCCCCCCATTGACCCCTCTGCCTGGTTGCTGCCCTAGCCCAGGCCTTCACCACCCTACTGTCTGTGTCCATAGGTAATGCATATCTATCCTATCTAATAAAAGAGAAACATGGTAATTAGCTGTAACTTCGCTACCCTTCCCATTGGCTAATCAGGGCGATATGCAAATTAACTGCCAACCAAGATGGCGGCCGGCAGCCAGGCAGTGAAGCAAACAGGAGGCTTGCTTGCTCCATGATGGAGGAAGCCAAGGTTCCCCGCCTTCCGCTGCTGGGCTCTGAGCTGCAGTTTAAGAAACATTGCTGCAATTATAGAAGCAAAAAAACCCCCCCAGATACCTGCTTTCAGCAGTCAGAGCTGGAGTGAGCAGGACCGAAACAGTGTTACAATTATAGAATCCAAACAAACCAGATACCTGCTTTCAGCAGCTGAGGCCTCAAGCTGGAGCTGGCCTCAGAGCTAAAGCCAGCTTTCAGCTCCAGTGACAGCCATAGAAGGTAAATAAATCCCAGAATAAAAGAAAAAAAGGACAGGTTGGAAGCTTCAGTCATCCACCAGCCTGAAAACGGCCCTCAGCCCCTCACCCAGACTGGCCAGGCACCCCAGTGGGGACCCCCACCCTGAAGGGGGTGTGACCAGCTGTAAACAGCCATCATCCCCTCATCCAGGATGGTCAGGCACCCAAGCAGGACCCCCACCCTGATCCAGGACACCCTTCAGGGCAAACCAGCCGGCCCCCACCCGTGCACCAGGCCTCTATCCTATAAGAGTAAAAGGGTAATATGCCTCCCAGCACTGGGATCAGCGGAGCCACGAGGCCTCCCGAACCTGGGATCAACAGAACCACGAGGCCTCCCGAACCCGGATCAGTGGAGCCGGGAGGCCTCACGCCCTGGGATCAGCAGAGCCTCAAGGCCTCCCGGCACTGGGATCAGCGGAGCCACGAGGCTTCCTGGCACCAGGATCAGCGGAGCAGCAAGGCCTCCCAGCACTGGGATCAGCAGAGCCGCAAGGCCTCCTGGCCCCTGGAGCAGCGTGACAGGGGGCAGCACCCAAACCCCCTGATCGGCCCTGCTCTGTGTGTGACAGGGTGTGGCGTCCCAACCCCTCCATGGGCCCTGCTCTGTGTGTGATGGGGTGGAGCCACAATCTCCCCATCGGCCCTGCTCTGTGGGTGACAGGAGGCAGTGCCCCAACCCCCTGATCGGCCCTGCTCTGTGTGTGACAGGGGGCGGTGCCCCAACTCCCCTATCAGCCCTACTCTGTGTGTGACAGGGGGGAGCACCCCAACCCCCGGATGGGCCCTGCTCTGTGTGTGACAGGGTACGGAGCCCCAACCCCCCTGATGGGCCCTGCTCTGTGCATGACAGGGGGTGGCGCCGCAACCTCCCCATCAACCTTGCCTTGAGTGTGACAGGGGGCGGTGCCCCAACCCCCCAATCGGCCCTATCCTGAGCATGATTGGGGGTGGCATCGCAACCTCCCAATCCGCCCTGCTCTGGGCATGACAGGGGGTGGCGCTCCAACTCCCCAATCAGCCCTGCTCTGAGCTCAACCAGGGGCTGCACCTAGGGATTGGGCCTGCCCTCTGCCACCCAGGAGCAGGCCTAAGCCAGCAGGTCGTTATCTTCCGAGAGGTCCCAGACTGTGAGAGGGCACAGGCTGGGCTGAGAGACCCCCCCCCCCCCGCCCGAGTGCACAAATTTTTGTGCACCGGGCCTCTAGTATATATATAAAAGCCTAATATGCCCAGTGTCCCCTTGATAGTTCGATTGACCAGGAGTTCAATTGCTCACTATGACATGCGCTGACCACCAGGGCTGGTGTGGAACTAAGGAAGGCCCTGGCTGGCAGCCGCTAGGGACATGCATGAATTTCGTGCACTGGGCCTCTAGTCCTATGTAATAAAAGGCTAATATGCAAATTGTCTGCTTGACCTGGAGTTCAACCAGGAGTTTGACCACCATGGGGCAGGGCTGGCCATCCAACCACCCATGGCCTCTCCCCCTGGCCAGCCCCAATCAGCCCTGGCCCTAATTGGGGCAGGCCGGCTGGCCGGATCCCACCCGTGCATATAAGCTCTTTGGTTAATCTCTTCCCTCCCTCCCACTCTACTTCCCGCTGAGATTTGTCAGTCTGTTTCATGTTTCCATGCCTCTGGTTCTATTTTATTCATTAGTTTATTTTGTTCATTAGATTACTTGTTCGTTTATTTTTATTTTTAGACTCAATTGTTGATAGATATGTATTTATTACCATTTAATTTTTCAATATGTTTCTTCTTTATCTATTCTTCTTCTTCAAGAAGACCTTTTATTTCATGTAATACTGGTTTGGTGGTGATGAACTCCTTTAGCTCTTTCTTGTCTGTGAAGCTCTTTATCTGACCTTTGATTCTAAATGATAGCTTTGCTGGGTAGAGTAATCTTGGTTGTAGGTCCTTGCTTTTCATCACTTTGAGTATTTCTTGCCACTCCATTCTGTCTGCAAAGTTCCCATTGAGAAATCGGCTAACAGTCTTATGGGTGCTCCCCTGTAAGTAATAACTGCTTTTCTCTTGCTGCTTTTAAGATTCTCTCTTTGTCTTTAATCTTTGGCATTTTAGTTATGATGTGTCTTGGTATGGGCCTCAACATAAAAAAGTGCCAGTTGGAAATAAAGGGTACACTAACTGAAATGAAGAATAATTTACAGGGAATCAAGAGTAGCATAGAGGATGCTGAGAATCAAATCAGTGATTTGGAATACGAAGAAGCAAAAATACACACAATCAGAACAGTAAAAAGAGAAAATAATCCAAAAATATGAAGATAGTGTAAGGAGCCTCTGGGACAACTTCAAGCGTACCAACATTCGCATCCCAGGTGCCGGAAGGAAATCATGCACTTTTGTTGTTGTTAATCTTCACCGGAGGATATTTTTCCATCGACAGAAACACATCAATTGGTTGTCTCCTGCACGTGGCCTGACCAGGGCCCAGGCTGGGGAGGAGCCTGCAACCGAGGTATGTGCCCTTGACCAGAATCAAACCCAGGATCGTTTGGTCCTCAGGCTGACACTCCATCCACTGAGCCAAACCAGCCAGGGCAAAATCATGCAGTTTAAATCCGCACAGTTTACTGTATGTCAATTACACTCCAAGAAGCTATTTTTAAAAGAAGTTAATCAGGTCATCTGCCTGAAAATTCTGCTTTCCCAACCACCTCCCAAGGCAATGAAAGGCACATACACACACATGTCAGGGTATGTAGGCTGAGCTGCTATAACCCCAAGTTCCTAAAACACTGTAGCTTCCCCAAGAGGGAAGTCCCTCTTCTATCTCAGGACAGCCCAGAGGAAGGCAGGCAGCCCTGCTGGGCAGGGGTCTCACTCCACAAGGTCACCCAGGGACCAGTGCCTTCCACCTTGCTGCTCCACACCCACATGAAGGCGGTGGATAATCCATGGCTGTCCATGGCCACATTTCAGCCTACAAGGAAGCGAAAAAGAGAGAAATTGGAGGGCTCATCGGTGAGAACAGGGTCACGTGGCCACACCTAGTTGCAAGGGAAGCTGGGAAATGTAGCCTCTGGATATTACAACATGGAGGAGTTTTCTGTTATTCAAAGGAGGGAGAATGTATACTAGAGAATGGTTAGCCACCTCTGCCCTTGTGTTTTGGGGGAAGAAGTATGAAGAGAGCAAACCACAAGTCTCAATAGATTGTTTTGCCACATAGAGTAGGTCTCAAGAACTACAATATTCTTTACTGTGGTGAGTGGTGCGTTTGTTTCCTGGGGCTGCCATGACAACGTGGCTCAAGTCATACACGCGGACGGTCTCACAGTTCTGGAGGGTGAAGTCCAAACTCAAGGTGTCCCAGGCTTGGTTCCTTCCGAGGGCTGTGAGGGAAAATGTGTCCCAGGCATCCCCCGCCCCCCCCCCCCCCGGCTTCCCGTGGCCTCGAGCATCCCTGGGCTTGTAGCATGTTCTCCTGTGTCTTCACATTGCCCTCCCTCTGTGGGCGGTGTCCCTGTCTCTCCACGTTGTTGGCTTTTAATAAGGACTCACCCCACTCCAGTATGACCTCACCGTAACTAACTGTATCTGCAAAGACCCTGTTACCCAGTAAGGTCACATTCTGGGGGTTGGGACTTCACATACACATTTTAGGGGAACACAGATGAACCCATAGCGCATGGGAAGAGAGTGGAATTTGGAGTCAGGAAACGCAAGTTCACATCACAGCCGAAGGCTAAAAAGGGCTCATTCAAAGGTAACCCTGATATTTGGGGGGCTAGCAATTGGCACTCATGCCAGCAAGCTCAGCGTGCACTCTTGATGACCTATAATTACGGTCATTGCCCCCTTCCCAGAAACTGGTCTTGCAAGGTGTGTCACTGCCCTGTGTGTGTGTGGCGGGGGGGATCATTATTGAACACCTGGGGGCCTTCCTATAAGCCCACGAAAGGGGGTGGAACCATATCTGCAAGACAAAGACCCCTGAAGGTTATGAAAAGCAAAGCCTCTGCATGTTACTTCACCCTGATTTGGAAATTATTCCCGGAGTCCCCTAGTGTTAGTAAATGGAGTCCCTCCCTCTCTCTAGGAAGCGTGCTTGGTAGTTCTTTGCTCTCCTGTAACAGTTGGATGCATGATTTTCACATAAGGTCTGGTCTCACGAACCTCATTGTCAAGGATGAGGTCACCCACTGCTCACGGGGCTGGGGAGGGACCTGCCCCCCACCCTTCTCTCCAGAGGAGGACGGGCCTTCGAGCACAAACCCCTCTTCCTTCCCTCTCTCTCTCTTTCTCTCTTTTTAAATATATTTTTAGTGATTTCAGAGAGGAAGGGAGAGGAAGAGAGAAATAGAAACATCAATGATGAGAGAATCATTGATCAGCTGCCTCCTGCACATCCCACACTGGGGATCGAGCCGGCAACCTGGGCATGTGCCCTTGACCAGGAATCAAACCATGAACTCCTGGTTCAGAGGTCGGTGCTCAACCACTGCGCCACGCCGGCTGGGCATTCCCTCTCTTTTTTGAATTAAACTTTGGGGCGGGTTCTCCACACTGCTCAAAGCAGGGGGGCCTCTTGGAGAGAAACTCCACCACGGGTGACATACCTTCAGTTTCCTTCAAGGAAGAACAGCCCTTTTGGCCCACAGATGGGTAATTGTATTCACTGTTTCCAAATGTCAAAATGCCAGCCTGGGCCCGCTTTCCGCGGAGATCAAACGGGCTCCCCGGCCCCTTCTACTGATGTGGGTGCGCGCTTAGCCACGGCGTGAAAGGCTGGTTTCTGAGCAGCGTGGCCTTGGCAGCCCGCGCTGCTCACACAGCCAACGCGAGATCGGGCGCCTACCCTCCTCCTACGTCAGACATGAAGTCCCGTCCACACAGGGAACCCTGCAAGCTCCCAGAAACGTACAGTCTACGTTACCCCAACACCTGGGCATTTCTGAGCTAACGCTATGGTGGTCATCGGATCGCAAAATACGAAAGTATCAAACCAACATGTTGTACACCTTAAACCTCCGCAACGTTATGTGTCGATTATATTTCAATGACAGAAGAACTGGAATATCTCACGACAATAATAAGGCCGGCAAGGTTTCCAGTCTAGGATTTTCATTTGGGGATTAAGGGCCAGACTAAGTTTATCACGCATTCATATTTGTTGATGTTTTTACAAATTAAGTCCCTAGGAGGAGGGGGAGTTGCTGCAGGGGGAGGAGGGGCCCTCTCGCACACCCTGGAGGGCCTGGGAGCAGGGTGGACCTTCCTTTTCCTAAGGCATTCTGGGAAGGTGCCTGCAAAGCCTCAGCCAGGGCCTTTATCCTAAGGACAGATTCAGGCACGGTTACCGAGTTAAAGACGGGCACTGTTTACCATGGCACACACACAGACGACAGAAATGTGCATGAGGCCCTGTCGCCTGCAGCTTGACACCCCCCCCTCACCCCGATGCCCAAAGGTCTCAGCTGCAGTGTTAGCTCATCTGGGAAGCCCCCTGCCAGGCCCCAGCACCCCTCCTGGTCCCGCCACACCCCTGCCGCTCCTCCACTAGCAGCTGCTGCTTCACTGTCCTGTGGGCATGTTTCTCTCCTAACTGCTCCAGGGTGGGGCACCACGGGGGACCCTGACCACTCTGGGTCTGTGTCGTCATCACGGAGAAGCAGAATCTTAGGTCACGATCCACGCTTCCCAGCTCAGAAACCCTGTTGGAATGGGGGCTTGAACTCGAGAGACCGAAGGGCTGGTTCAGTTTCTGCAGTAAACACTCTTCCAACCGTTCATCCCCGCCCTGGGAAAGGAGCCCCAACAGCTCTGCCTGCCCAGGGAACTCCCAGGACCAAAACCCGGGGGTGCACTAAATCGCCGCTGTTGGAATGACCCTCCATTTCCTGACCTAGCCCCCAACGCGGTGCTTCAAGCTCAAGGTCCAAGGCCTGGGTTCGAATCCTGACTCTGCCTCTTACCGGCTGGGCAGCGCTCAACAAGTCGCTTAACCTTCAATTCAGCTCTCATTCCACAAACTGGAGATAATCCCAGTCCCAACAGGCCGGGCACTGAGCGGGCTCTCGGGGATTAGCAGCAGAAGCGAGGAGGACCCAGGAGGGACGCGTCCCCATGGTGGGAGCTGAAAGGACAAAGCAGAAACACACTCCCCTCCTTCTCCCCTATCTTGCCTTGTAGGGCTGGGCCCTCAGCCCAAGCCCCCTCCTTTTCTGAGTGACCACAAGAATGCCGGTATTGTCCTGACTCCCCCAACCACCACCTGAGTGGACCAATGAAGCTCCAGGAATGCAGCTAAGGTCCTGATAAGGCTACAGTGGGGGACGGCCCAAGCCTCAGAATGTGCTGGTCACTTCCTGACCTTTGTGCTGTAAGACCCTGATGAAAAACCCTGACCTAAATGACCAATCTCTGTAACCCACGTCACCCCCCAAGCCCACCCAAATAGCTAGCCCTATATAACCTTTGTTCTCCTGGGACACGCTCTCTCGCCTTACTGCTGCGTCGGACAGAGGCTGGGAGCCAATCCTAGGATTGATTAATAAAGACTCCTTGCTTTTGCATCGGAAGAGGCTCCCTGGTGGTGGATTATTGGGACCCCGAACTCTGGGCATAACAGGAGCCTCGTGGAAGGGAAGTAAAGACACACCAGCCTCTGTCTCAGACGCTGCCCTGGGACCCCAGGAGCAGGGGCACCTGTGCTCCCCGCAGGAAATGCCTGGTTTTAACCACACAGACAGCAGCCACATGGCGACATGACAGGACGGTTTGCAAACACCCTCATCCCAAGGGCCCGGGGGATATTGCCCAGGGGCGGGGTGGGGGGGATATTGCCCAGGGGCGGGGCGGGGGGGATATTGCCCAGGGGCGGGGGGTGGGGGGGGATATTGCCCAGGGGCGGGGCGGGGGGGATATTGCCCAGGGGCGGGGGGGGAGGGGGCGGGGAGATATTGCCCAGGGGCGGGGGAGGGGGCAGGGAGATATTGCCCAGGGGTGGGGGGGCGGGGCCATCAGGATACACAGTCACGAATTTTCTGAGAAAATGTGATTTGTAAATAGAGCTTCATCCTAGGCTGCCCGCAGCTGTTTCAGCCCCTCCGGGAGGGGAGGCAGGTGGGGAGGCTGGGAGTCCCTGGCACCCACCCGCTCTCTCTTACACACAGCCCCCCACTTTGCTCCCGCCCCCGCCCCCATCACACCAGCTTTAGCCGCTTCCCAGAACTGCCAGGCCTGGCACGGGCTACCCCTCGGGTAGAGTGCCCCCTCTGTCCCCACACCCTCATCAGGGGCAACCCCTCCACCAGCAGGCCCTTCACCCTGATGTCCCTGAGGAGACCCTCCGTGGGCTCCTGTGACATCGCCCCGGGTTTGCTCTCTGCGCCGTAGACACTCCCTGCGGGCTCTCCCCACACTGGCAGCCACCGAATTATCTCCATAATTTAGTGTCTGTCACCCCAGCGAAACAGTGACTTTCCTGAGGGGAGGGTCACCCACAGGTCCCGACGCTGCTCCGTGGCCAGGCCTGGGATCTCCTTAGCTCCCAACTGTCAAATGAATGAATGAATGAGGAGGAAACCCGACACCGTATGAGGTCCTACTGTGTGCCATCACCTCATTTCCCCTCCTTATCCTCAGGGGTAGGGCTTAGAATGAGAAACCAGAGACAAGGAAATTGTGCAAGATCTCCCGGGCCAAGAAGTGAGGGGCCAGGAGTCGTGTCTAGGCAGCCGCCTCACTCAGTGCTCGCCCAGGACCGCCTGCTGCTCCGTCCTCTGGGGTCCCAGCGCACCCCCTACCGTCTCTGAAGTCACCCTGAAGGGGGTCCCCACAATGAGCTGGAGGAGGGCCCTCGCCGGGTTGAGGTTGTGGGCACCTGTGGACATTCAGGGAACATGAGTCCCTTTTCCTTCTCTGTCCCACGTGGCCTTGAGGGCGCCGCAATGCGCTCACAGGCGTCGGCAATAGTGGGGTGGGGGCTTCCCCCACTTCACCTGACCCGGGAGAGGCCGGAGGAGGCCCAGGGGCCCAGCGCATGACCTGCGGGCTCGCCTGCGAGCAGACAGCCGCAGCCCTGCCGAGGCTTCGGAGCCAGGACAATGGCTCCCCGGAAACCAGCTGCAGGGAAAACAAGACGACACAAACCCCTCGGCTCAGCCTCATCGGGCTAATGAGGCCCGGTGCCTGCGCGCAGCTGAAAGAAATTAACTGCCCTCGCACTCACAGGGCGGGAGATGGAGCCCCCGACGGTGCATGTGTGCGGCTGCTCCTGACACGCTGACCTTGACCGTGACCTTGACCAGGAGTCCTCCCCTTTCCTGCCATCAAACACTCCTTGAGCAGCCCGTCTGTCCTCTCCTGAAAATGGACTGCAGCCTGCCTGACCCTGACAGGCGGCGTACGATAGGTGTGACGCAACGATGGCTAGTATTGGGGGGTCTCCTGCATGCATCCGGCTAGACAGCCCCCCAGTGACCCAGTGAGTGAGGGGCTGTTACGACCCCATTGCACAGGCCAGGAAAGTAAAGTCCCAAGATGCAGAGCCAGCACCGACGCGGTGTGGGAACCTCAGTGCGGGCAGAGGAGGGCAGAGCCCGTGCTGTGAGAGGCCTGGGGACAGACGTCGCAGAGGAGGCCCTGGGCTAACACTCATTTCTCTGAGCCTCAGTCCTCTGCTCGGGCGGTTGTACGGGCAACCCTGCCTCACAGACTGAGTGAGGGTTAGGAGTGAAAATGCATGTGGTGTGGGGGTCCCAGCACCTGACAGGATAGTGCAGAACAGCCCTCAGGGTCTGACACTCACAAAGGCAGGCGGCACCACAGGGTCAAGGTGCAGTGAGGCGTGGTGACTTTGGAGGTCACACAGCCCTGGGGTGGGAGCCTGGCCCACTGACCCACTGTGGGTTCTTGCACCCAACTGTGAACTCCTCAATGGTGGGGCCCTGTCCGTAGGGCTCTTCACCTGCTTCCTAATGTCCAGTCCAGGACCCGGCACACAGGGCGCTGAATGGCTAGATGGAAAGATGGATGTACGGAAGGATGGGTGAGGGATGGAAGCATGGGTGGGTGGATGAAGAAGAGATGGGTGGAAGGATGGATGCCTGGATGCATGGGTGGATGGATGGATGGATGGATAGATGGATGGTGGGTGGGTGCATGGAAGGATGGGTGGATGGGTGGATAAATGGATGGGTGCATGGATGAATGGGTGGATGAATGGATGGATGGATGAATGGATGGGTGGATGAATGCATGGGTGGGTGGATGGATTTCAGAACTACGAGAGGCTGGTCATCTCAATACACCTCTTCCTTTCCAAGTGAGCAGAGGCCTGGGTGGGGGTGGGACTTGCTGAAGACACAGTTAATCACGCCCAGGGCGGAGGCTCTGGCCCTTTTTAGCTCACTCCTCCCTCCCCTTAAGTTCCCTGATGTTCTGTCTCCCTTGGGTGGTACCTGAGCTTACAGCAGAGACTCCTATATAATAAAAGGCCAGCGACCATAAGCGTAATGACCAGAATGACCACTCGACCAGTCGCCATGAGGTGCATTGACCACCTCTTGGTCTCCCCCCCTACCCCCCGCAGGCTCCGATCTCAGCATGGCAAACAGGGTGGGGTGGGGGGGTGGCAGCAGGGCAGGACTAGGGACTGGCAAGCATCAGCGGGCAGCGAGCGGTGGCGGGCAGAGAGTGGCGGTGAGCGTCCAGCATTGCGGGGCAGCGGCGAGTGTGGTGGGCGGCAGACATGGCCCTGATCACGAGCTAGGCCTAGGGACCCTACCCGTGCACGATTTCATACGCTGGGCCTCTAGTCTATATTATAACACCCATGGTCCCTGCCCGGGCCCTCATGTCTGGCCCGAGCCTTCACGAGAACCCACCCATCTCCTCTGCAGGCCACTCGCTCCCCACTCCTCCAGGCCAGCCTCCCCACCGGGGGGACCAGGAAGCCACCTCCGGGTTTAATCCTGTGAAGGACAACAATAATCATCATTGTACCAATTATTGGGCCTTTATTCGATGGCACCTTTCAATGAAGCTTCGTGGAGATGACAGTACCATGGCATGATGTTAACGACAGCCGCGATGACATTTACCTAGACAGGTGCTAGCTCTCCGCTCAGTGAGAGAACTACAAGGAAGTCACGGGTGAGGAAACTGAGGCACAAGGAGGTTTAGTGACGGCTTGGGACTCAGGAAACCTGGACTTGAACCTGGTGTGTCTGCCTCCAGGCTTGTGCATGGGGCCCGCTTCTCAGCTGCTCCCACTGTTTGCACACAAACGGGCCTTGATCACACCACTGCATCTTCAGGGACATTTCGCAGCATTTCCTACTCAACGTCTCATCATGCTCTGGAAGGTAGGAAGGTGAGTCCAGGTGGGCCCTGCCCTCACCGGGACTCTGTGCTCTCTCTCTGACGCCACCAAGTCCCTAATGAATTCTGTCTCTAGTTGCCTGTGTGACTCAAGGGAAGTCGCTCAACCTCTCTGAGCCTCCTGAAGAACGTGTGAGGATGGGTCTTTTAGGTGTGTGGTTCCTGGTGAGAGAGAACAAATTCCAGGCCAGCCAAGAGTTTCCAAAGCCACCCCAGAGTGTGGCAGCCACACCCACAGCTGAGTGTGAGGAAACGGGGGGGGGGGGGGGGGGCAGGGAGCCTGGAGGATTCCTCACCTATACGCTCTTCCACAGGAGCTCGGCACTTCACAGGTGGACAGGCCGCCCGGCCACAGGACCGGCGACAGGCAGAGAGGCGAGAATGCCTCGGCTCCTGTTCAGACTGCGGAATACAGTCTAAACACTGGCCCTGCTGCCGAGGCCACGGGGTCTCCCGCAAGCTCGTCATTCCACAGCGGCAGGGAGCTCTGCTGGGAGAGCCCTTCAAAGCCACTGGTGTGGCCTTGGCCGGTGACCGCAGGGACTCCCGTGGCCTGGTACGAATGGACCTCTTACCCTAAAAAAGGTGCTTCAGACAGATCCAAAGGAAGGAGCAAGAGCTGGGTGTTGGGGGAGCCCCATTTTCCCTCAGTGCTGGCAGGAGGGAAACTGACGGGTCAGCAGAACCCACCCAGACTGTGGCCGTTCAGCGGCGAATGCTGGGGGAGGTGGCGGGTGGGGGGGGGGGGGTTGGGGGGAGGGGAGGCAGATTGGAGTGATTCTCAAACTAGCCCTGCAAAGTAGGAGCCACTGTCACCCCCAATCTACGCATGGGGTTCTGACTCCTAAGGGGACTGAGTAAGAATTTTAGTCTGGGGAGGAGGGCCCAGGACACTCCAGGCAGAGGAGCCAGAGTGGCAAAGGCTGAGGGTGAGACACAGACAGGCGAGCTGACTGAGAAAGCAGGCACGGGCAGGCAGGCAGGTGGGCAGGCGGGCAGGTGGGCAGGTGGGCAAGCGGGTGGAGCTGCATCTGTACACAACCTGGAATTGTCAACATAACTGATGCAGTGTTTGGGAGCATCTAATCGTAGTCTTTACTTAGAGTTTTTAAAAAGCAACCAAAACACTTCTCCTTAACCAAAGTTTGGCGGATTAGGACATTAGCCAACTGGAAAGGGAAAGTCAGTTCCTTCTAATGTCAGAGAGCAAACGCTCCCTTCACCTGAGGAGCAGCAGACAGCCTCTCGGGGCCTCAGTGTTTCCATCTGTAAATGGGGCAGAGGACAGTCCACAGGAAGGAATCGCTATAAAAACTAGGTTCCCAGGCAAAGTCACTCCCCGAGTAGCAAGCCCCTCCTTTCACGGGCCTGGCCTTGCAGGATGAGAGAAAATGCATCCCTAAAGCCTACCATTCTCCAAGAACAAAGGCCCCAGCCAGGTGTGGGCTTGGGGAGCAGGTGACTCACGGGAGGGGAGACGTGGGCAGCACAGTGGAGCCAGGGAGGGGAGGCCAGAGGAGACTGTGGGAACCCCAGGGGGTCTGGAAGGCAGAAGTAGGGCGGGAAAATAGATCCCACCCAGACCGTGGGACAATGAGACTGGCATTTAGAAAGCAGCTGAATGACTTGAGATTGTGCTTGGCGAATATGAAGAAAGGGGGGAGGGGGGAAGCAAGATAAAAAGCACACGCATAAAGTTCCGACAGTTTTCCAAGGAAAACATGTGCGGAGGGCAAAGGGTGGAAAGAACTTTGCCCAAGGAAGGCACCAGGTGCAGAAGGTCGGCTTCTGATCTTTCTACGCGGTCCTTCCAATGGGCCAGTTTCTCTAGGGGGGTGGGGGGGGGGCCTGTTACACTTTGAACCCAGAAAAGAGAAATGTTAAGAAATGAGGTAGCCCTAACTGGTTTGGCTCAGTGGATGGAGCATCGGCCTGCGGTTGCGGGCACATCCCCAGTAGGGGGTGTGCAGGAGGCAGCTGATCAATGTTTCTCCCTCATCGATGTTTCTAATTCTTTATCCCTCTCCCTTCCCTTCTGTAAAAAATCAACAAAATACATTTTTAAAAAAAGAAAAAAGAAATGAGGTAGAGTGACCGCACTTGGAGAGGGGGGTCTTGAAAGGGGTGCTTAAGTTAAAATGGGCCCTAGGGGTGGGTCCTAGTGGAATCTGATGGTGTCCTTACAAGAAGAGAAGTTGGGACACAAGCACATGCCCAGGGCCGACGCCGTGAGGACACGGGGAGAAGACGGCCGTCTGCTCGCCAAGGAGGGAGGCCCCCGGAGGAACCACCGCCCACACCGTGATCCCAGACTTGTAGCCTCGGGAGTTTTGAGAAAATTCATTTCTGCTGGTTAAGCTACCCGGCTGACTAAGACACCACACCCAGCCTGCACTGGTCAGGGATGACCAGAAACAGGGACGCGGGCGGCAGAGCCACCGCAGCCCAGCTCAGCGAGAAGCAGAGCCTCCCAGCTGAGCCCGGCCGAGAGCGTTGCCTCCAAGGAACCACACACCAAGAGAAGTAAATGTGGCTGCTGAGTGCCACGGAACTTTGTGGCTGGTTGCTACACAGCGTCCCCAGGCCACGGCGGACTGATACCGGACGCCAATGGGCCTTAGGAGTGGAGTGGTAGGACATCGTCCCGCACAGGGCTTTAAATTGGCAGTGACTTTCGCCTGATAGGGAATCGGGGAGGAAAAGGGCCCTTCTTGCCTTTATGACTTAAAACCACAGTCAGAACAGTAACAGCAACAACAAAAAGAGCAGGAGAGCACAGGTCCTGAATTCAAATCCAAGTTTTACCACGCACTAGCTGAGTGACGGTGGGCAAGCTGTGCCCTAGTCACTCAGGTAATAACACCCAGATCATAGGCCTGTGGGAGGAGTGAATGTGTAGCACCTGGCACATGTAAGCGCTAGCTATTTCTATGCATTGAGCACCGACTGCATGCCAGGCTTAAGGCGGGAGCCCTCACTCTGTTATGGCTCATCCTCTCAATAAATCTATTGGCCCCATTTTGCCAATTAGCTCAGAGGGGTGGACCCATCCAATTCTCTCCATCAACATTTCTACCCCTAGTCCCAAATCTGGACTGCTCTTCCTCCAGCGCCCTCCCTATCTTCCTCAGATCTCAGCTCAGTTGTTACATCTTCAGAGACATTCTCCTGACCAACCCTACCTACCCAGCCCCTTCCCCGACTGCACCGTTCACAACACCGTGTACCTATTCAGTGGAGCTGTACCAGTCAGGATAGGCCAGACTCTGCTGCAGTAACAAACAGGCCCTCATCTCCGTGGGTTACCAAAGGTTTACATCTCCCTTTGGCTACATGTTCCCTGTGGCAGGAGGTGAGGGGCAGGGCTCACTCATCATGGTCACCCTGGGACGCAGGCCTAGCAGAGGCTTCGTCACCACACATGCTCCCACACTCCCAGTGGGAAGGGACTGTGGCCAATGGTGACTGGCTTTAAAGCAGTGGTTCTCAGCCTTCCTAATGCTGCGACCCTTTAATACAGTTCCTCCTGTTGTGGTGACCCCCAACCATAAAATTATTTTCATTGCTACTTCATAACTGTAATTTTGCTACTGTTATGAATCGTCATGTAAATATCTGATATGCAGGATGTATTTTCATTGTTACAAATTAAAGCATAGTGAACATAATTAAAGCATAGTGATTAATCACAAAAACAATATGTAATTATATATGTGTTTTTCCGATGGTCTTAGGCGACCCCTGTGAAAGGGTCGTTCGACCCCCAAACGGGTCGCGACCCACAGGTTGAGAACCGCTGCTTTAAAGCTTCCACTCATCCGTGAGACACATGACCCTTAGGTTCACATTTCATTGGCCAAAGCAAGTCACGGCCCGATGTAACTTCAAAGGGAATGAATGGGAAAGAGTAGACCTATCATGTGTCTGACAAGGTGGGGGGAGGGGGGGCACACTCTTTGGAGAACGTCACTAGTCACTGCCACAGTAGCATTGACCCCCAGCTGTGAACTGAGGTGCATTTCTGTGACTGGTTTCTGTCTGTCTCTCCCTGGAGTATAGATCCTGGGAAGGGTCCGGTCTGGTTTTGCTCACGACCACACCTCTGAGTACGTTATTGAAAAGTCACCTGTGAGAGCTCTGGATTCGGACCCACATCTATCTGACATAAAATCTCTTGCCCACTTCCCTTGGCCAGTGTTAGAATTCTACCACCGACAGCCTACTTGTGGTGCTCTCTCTCGAACTAAGTTTTGCTGATTTGTTTTTGGTTCTGAACGGGTTAAGGTGGGAGCCATGTGATTCATACCTCCGTGGGGATTCATTTAATCAGATTTATTATTTTTCCCTCTTAGCACTTGGCTGAGCTCTCCCTCCGACACTGAGGCATCAGGTGGGGTTGTGGGAGGGACAAGGGTTTCATGAGATGGGAGTGGAGACCAGGGAGGGGGCGGGGCTCATGGGGGAGCCTTTACCCCCTGGGGACATTGTGAGACCGACGACCATCCTCAGCCATGTGCCCGCTTTGCCCACAGTGGACTCCGTGCAAAATGACACAGCGCTTGGACAACCTGGTTTCTTCCTCAGAAGGCGTGAGCTCTAAGCAGCTCAGTCACGGGCTGCGAACTTCCACGCAAGCTGAGTATGGAAGACAAGGGACCTGCAGAACAGGACTCTCCCTCTCCTACCTGTGGTCAGAAGCAATTTTGCCAAGAGTAAGCAGGCCCTGGGCATAAATACTTTTACTAAAAATCCTCCTTCCCCACCCCTCCCCCACCCCCCACAGGAACCCGGGAATCCTCCGGGTCTTGTTCAATGGGATACCAAAGCGCCCTCTTGTGTAGGACCTGAGAACTACAAGTAAGTCGACCACAGCCATCGCCGGCCAAACACACCCCTCACATCTGGCAAAGGCCAGTACTTGTTATGAAAAATATTTCCAAAGACAAGCTCTTCTCTCTCTCTCTCTCTCTCTCTCTCTCTCTCTCTCTCTCTCTCTCTCTCTCAAAATATATCTTAATGATTTTTTACAGAGAGGAAGGGAGAGGGATAGAGAGTTAGAAACATCAATGAGAGAGAAACAGATGAGAGAGAAACATCAATCAGCTGCCTCTTGCACACCCCCCACCTGGGGATGTGCCCGCAAGCAAGGTACATGCCCTTGACTGGAACTGAACCTGGGACCTTTCAGTCTGCAGACCAACGCTCTATCCACTGAGCCAAACCGGTCAGGGCACAAGCTCTTCTTTTGTTGTCAGCCACAAGCATTCCCAGCGCCATGTGGGGTGGTTGCGGGATATGCATTCGCCCTGGATCGTTCAGGGGTTTGGGAGGAGCGAGCAAGAGTTGCTATAAACTGAGCTATGCGGGGGCCGGTCACGAGTCCGCAGAAATGAAGCTATTCCGATATTCTCAGTAACTACAACCTTTCCTAACTGCCAGCTTGAGTTGCCCTGTGGACGAGGAGGAGAATCTCCAGTTCTCTGGGAAAATAGAAGACATACTTGGGAAGTTTGGGGCAGGGGTGGGGGGAAGAGTGTTAATTCAGCACAGACATTTTTGCTGGGAGAATCTAAAGAATTCAGCAGCGAGACTCCCCCTCCCCGCCCCCCAAGAGGAATAAGCGTATTTTAAAACGATCTGCGATTTGGTCCCACGTCTTGGTTTTCAAAAGCCAGGCTGAGAAGGGCCGGGGTGGGGCATTCGCCTGTGAGCCTGGGGATTTCCTGCCCTTGAAAGTGCTTTTCTGCCGACTTCACTGCTGCTTGCGGCTCAGGAGCAACCATATCAACACCAGAGGCTTTAGCCTCAAAGGCCAGGCGTCTCCGGCACTTTCACTGCTTCATTCCTGCGGCCCATTTAAAGTTACATTTCCCCCAAGAGCACGCCCCCGCCCCAGCGCCTGCTTGCACCCCAAGCAGAGAGGGGCCCCTCTCCTGCCCACTAGGTTCCCGGCTCACAGGGCCTGCCCAGGGCATTCTCATCCAGACAGAGCCTCGTTCCTGGGTTCCCGGGGGAGGGAGGCAGGACACTCAGAAAGACTTAATTCAGCCAGATACGGATCTAGTGATAAAGCACCATAGTTACCAGCAACGTTTATGTAAGAACAGAAGGACAGGAAAGAGAGAGGAGAAAAGAGGGAGTTGGTGTTTTGTTTGTTTTTTTAGCTGAAGAATAGAACGTTTGAGGGTGAAATTGGGACAGCGAGGGGAAGGGAAAGACTACGTGACAGTGTTGGTCACACACCTACAAAGTGTGGTTACCAAGTTGCCCTTTTTCCGCCTGAGGCTACCGTTCGGGGTGTCCCCTTGGGAGGACCACGGGGCACTGGGCCCCCAGGGAAGGCGCAACGCTTTAACTCTGGGAAAGAAGTTTGTTCCCCCAAGAAGCCGTGGTTGTGAGAATCCTCTGAAGGGTGAGCTGAGGCCTTTCTGGAAAGTTCTGGAAATTAATGCTCTGCTGAGATAGTCTGCCCCCTATGGGAATCGGGGGAGAGCTGGGCTCCTCTTTTCTCCAAGAAGAGAACATTGAAGGCAACTGATTTTGTTGCTGTTGTCAGCGAGCGCTGGAGACTGGAGCAGCCGTGCTCGCCTGGCAGCACGTGTGCGAAGACTGGAAGGATACAGAGGAGGTTAGCATGGCCCTGCGCAAGGGTGGCACCACATGTGTGGAGCATTCCATATTATAAAAAAAAAAAGACTGAAGCAGCCCCAAGTGGACTGCAAGTGTGTATTTAGGAAAAGGAGCGAAAGGGGCTGGGAAAGTGTTGTTTCCAAAATCAACGTCCCAGTGCCATCCTCCCCAGGTTTCTTGGGAGTGGGAGGGAGTGGTGTGAACTCCACGGGCAGTGGGAACCGGGCGGTGGGAATGGGGCGGTGGGAACTGGGAGGTGGGAACTGGGCAGTGGGAATGGGGTGGTGGGAACCGGGTGGTGGGAACTGGGCAGTGGGAATCAGGCGGTGGGAACCGGGCGGTGGGAATGGGGTGGTGGGAACCGGGTGGTGGGAACTGGGCAGTGGGAATCAGGCAGTGGGAATGGGGTGGTGGGAACCGGGCGGTGGGAACTGGGCAGTGGGAACCAGGCGGTGAGAACGGGGCAGTGGGAACCGGGCGGTGGGAATGGGGTGGTGGGAACCGGGTGGTGGGAACTGGGCAGTGGGAATCAGGTGGTGGGAATGGGGTGGTGGGAACCGGGTGGTGGGAACTGGGCGGTGGGAACCAGGCGGTGAGAACGGGGCGGTGGGACTGGAGGGCGCGCAGGTGCTGATCCCAGCCCAGGCCTTCTCCCTCCTACGGCTGGCATCCCCAGCTTGGTCCCGAGCTGCGTCTTATGAAAAGGCTTCTCTCTAAAGTGCCTGTGGACTGGTACCAAAATCCACCTCAAAGTCAACAGCTGGGGGAGTGGGTGTTACTGTGGAAGGTGGGGAGACACCCAGGTGGGCGGGCGCCGGGCGCTGCATCAGAAGTCACCCCGCAGGGCCCGGCATCCCCTTCACTCCTCGGCTTTGGACATGAGAACGTCAGCTCCATGACAGGAAACCCTCCTCCGCCATTTGTTTTCAGCTGAGAAACTAGTGTGTGTTTTAATCTAAGTATTTGTTAAGCCACCCTGGGGCCTGTTACCTCCGACTTTAAGTTAGATGCCAATTAGACCTAACTCTAAAAGGCCTGTTTTCCCATTATCATTATTATTATCATCACCCGCTCAGTATTTTTCCACTGAGAGACTCTCTTCTGTGCCTATTGGAGAGTGACTTCTGGGGAACTGAGAGAGCTCTATGTCATATGGTAGTTTTGTTTTGTTTTGTTTTGTTTTTACGGAAGTGCCTCCAATATATGTGTTGTTTACATGAAAACACACCCAAACCCAACCCCCAAAGGTCCCCTAAAAACCCCAGGACAAAGTGGGGACACAACGTGACCTGAAATTAGCTTCAAGTCATTGTAAATGCCTCCCGCCTCTCAGCTCCAGGCCCATGATGCCGTCTGCGAGGGGAGATATTTCAGGCCTCGGGACTTTCCCTCCTAAAAGCCACCCAGGACCACGGCCGCCACCTCGCCAACACCCCTGCCTGGTAGAGAACAAACCGGGGCTGCACGTGGGTGACCCTGAAACCCCACAACAATGGCAAGTGCTTTCACCACGTGGTGGGGACCGGTAGGGGAGAGGAGAGAGGGAAGTTTCGTCTCCATCAAAAAGAGCCAATAGAGAAATTTCAATGGGACCGGCGGCCAGGGCCAGGGAGCAAAGGGATGGCCTGGAGGCAGGTGTTACTTTTCAGATTCCTCTGGAGGAAGCAAAGGGCACAGACAGAAGGATCCTTAGACACCCTCCTGTTTTATCCTGTGGTACTGGATGCAAACATGGAGTAGCTCCCAGGAGGTCAGAAGTGAAATAGTAGAATGGATGGGTGGTGGATGGGTGGATGGACAGGTGGGCGGGTGGGATGGATAGATGAGTAGACAGGTGGGTGGCCAGGTAAACAGGTGAGAGGTTGGTAGATGGGTGAGCAGGTAGATGGGTGGATAGATAGGTGGGTGGGTAGGTAGACTGCAGGGAGTGGGAACCAGTGAGTAGAAGATGAGGTGAGTGTGGGCATGGCCATGAGGGGGGATGGGTGTGGTCTGGTAGGGGAGGTGGGTGTGGTCTGGGTGGGATTCCTGGCAGATGCATGAGGCTCTCAGGCAGTCTTCAGGGCAGGAGTCCTCACACAGATTCCTTTTTCTGAGGGGGACAGGTCAAGCCAGATATTTCAGGAAAGTCCAAGGAAAGGGCTCAGAAAGGAGACCGGCTCAAGTAAAAGTTTTTCAGAACTGAGTACATTGTTGAAATCACCATCGCGGTGTTTTATGCTGTAGAGACAGAGGTAGGATGGAGAGCAGCTGTTCCAGGACTTTTTACAATGGAGAGGACCAGACACAAACATTCTGGCCAGGAAAGCTGCCCATGAGTTACTATCAACATTATTCACTAACTGGAGGCCTGGTGCATGAAAATTCGTGTACTCAGGGGGGTCCCGCAGCCCAGCCTGCGCCCTCTTGCAGACCAGGAGCCCTCAGGGGATGTCCAACTGATGGGGAGCAGGCCTAAGCTGCCGTCTGGCCTCCCTCTGCGGGAGGGAGGGGGGAATGGCGGCCCCCCCAATCACCCCTCCACCATTGCCGTCCCCTCCCTCTACCCACTGGCACCCGCCTTGGCTGACCTGGAGCCGCCTGCTTGCCAGTCCTGCCCCCTGTCAACCAGTGATTCTGCCATTTGGTCAATTTGCATATTAGGTTTTTATTATATGGGATTCAACAAATATTTATTGAGCATTTACTACACTGGCACTGCTCTAGGCTCTGGGGACATATCAGTGAACAAAAGAGACAAATCCCTTACATTCCAGAGGGAACAGATGACAGTAAACATGGTAAACATGTCCAAAGGGGCCACCCACCGACGGGGTGCCAGGCACCACCCGTGCGGGGAGTGAGGACACTCAGAGGTCTGAGAGCTCTGCTCACCCATCAGTGATGTTCTCCCTGGAGTCAAAGAGCAGCATTCAGACCAGGAAGAGAGAGCCTGGCACCTGGAATATTGCCCAGAGCCTGACCCAGGCCCGCACATGGCAGACACAGTGCACCCAGAGCCTGACCCAGGCCCGTACACGGCAGCACACAGCACGCCCAGAACCTGACCCAAGCCAGCACACGACAGACACAGTGCACCCAGAGCCTGACCCAGGCCCGCACATGGCAGCACACAGCACACCCAGAGCCTGACCCAGGCCAGCACACGGCAGCACATAGCACACCCAGAGCCTGACCCAGGCCAGCACACGGCAGCACATAGCACACCCAGAGCCTGTCCAGGACAGCACATGACAGCACATAGGATGCCCAGAGCCTGACCCAGGCCCGCACACGGCAGCACACAGCACACCCAGAGCCTGACCCAGGCCTGCACACGGCAGCACACAGCACACCCAGAGCCTGACCCAGGCCCGCACACGGCAGCACACAGCACACCCAGAGCCTGACCCAGGCCCGCACACGGCAGCACACAGCACCCTGACTGAGCACATCGATGCCTTGAGCAGTAGATGGGTGAATGGATGCATCTGTCCACCAGCTGATGAAGGACAGCATTCACTTGGCGAAGGAGGGATGCGGCTCCCAAAGGAAGTTGGCCCAGGAGGAGGGGCGTGCCAGCACTGAGACGCGGGTGTGAACTGGTGGGTTCTTTATCTAGAGTAGTCCTGGACAAGTGAATTCAGGGACAAAGGAGGGGTAAGCAAAGGGAAGCGAGTTCATTACCTCGAAAGTAAGAAAGCTCTCTGCCTGCCAGCGGGGTCCCTGAAAGGGTTGTCGCAGAAGCGCACAATCTAGGGGTTTAAATTTCCTGCCCTTGCCCTCTATGGGCTCTTTAAAAAAAATCAAAAAAGCTCTGCTCTTGGGCTCAGGGGGAAGGGCCGCTCTGCAGTTGACTGGTACCTCTGCCTGCCTTGCTCAAATCCTGACCACCTGGGTCATCTCTTTATCTACCCTCTCCCTCCCCACGGCCCTTACCCTAAGCTGCCTGATCCCATCCAACTGCTCAGTATGAGGACCTACTGTCTGCCTGGCACAACCCATCTATGTAAGACCCCCATCCCCAACCCTAAGCACTCAGGGTGACCACGAAAGGTCCCGTGCCCCGCCCACTGCCCCGCTGTGCCAGGGGAGCCAGGGCTCATGCCCGGGTCTGCCTGCCCCTCCTGCTCCCCTTCCCCAGGCGTCCCTGTGACACTCCTGAGCTGCTAAGTTCTTGAAAAGCACTAGTGTCTTTGCCCCAATCACTGAACCCTGGAGAATTTCCCCAGGAATCCAGGCGCATTCTTCCACAAGGTGGCTAAGAGGAGTGCCCTGGGCGGGCCCTTTGGGCATCCTCATCTAACAAGGCAGAGGTCCCCTCTCATGGGCTTTGTTTACGGGTGCCCTACCTGGTCCTACAAATCGCTGTCAATAAATCCGGGACCTGCGCAGTCCTGGTGGCTGACCTGGTTCAAATCCCATCTCGATTGGGGTGGATAAGAGCAGCCTCAGGCCCTCTGCAGACCAGGCCCCTTCGCCCCACCCCTTCCCCCGGCCCAGCCGAGCGCAGGGATTTGTGCTCTGGGATCTGCTTGCACTGAGTGAGCCCAATGCTGTGCCGGGGAGGCCATGACTCAGGCCTGGCAGCCTCAGGGGAACCTGCTCAGAAGGCGTCCCTGCAGCCGCTCTCAGGAGCTCGGGCTCTCACCGTCCTCACCAGGCCCAGAGGAGATGGTCGTGCACATGTTTTCAGGAGCCAGGGAGCTGGGAGAGGCCCACAGCCCCCTCAGAGCTCAGCAGAGAGAGGGCTCCTCCCGCCCAGAGCTCAGAGGGAAACTCCTGCCTGGGAGGGAGATGCTGGGGGGGGGGGGGGGTTAGGGGAGGGAGCTTAGGAAGCCTCCTGGGTGGCGTATGGCCGGGTCCATGGCCCCAGCAGCGCGTGTATCCTGCCAACTTCCACTTGGGGACTCAGCTCCAGCCGCGACAGGTGCAGGGCCGAGGGCATGGGGTGCGGAAGCTGCAGGGGGGCCTAGCAGCCAGCAGGCCCCCTCCCCTCTCTGAGCCACGAGGCTGACATTGGCAGACGGGCGGACCCGTGCGTGAGAAGCCAGCCCGCTCGTGTCAGATGCTGTGGTGCCCTGCGTGGCCACCACACACAATGCCAGGCCCGGTGGCGTTTCCGCTAGTTCTGGAGGTTGGAAGCCAAAGATCACCGGGGATCGGCCGGGAGGGTCCCTCCTGAGGCCTGTCCCCCTGGCTTGTCCACGGCCGTCTCTCCCTGTACCCCGCTGTGTGAGTCTGTGTCCTAGTCCCCTCTTCTGATAAGGACCCCAGTCCTATTGGATTATGGCCCAATGACCTCATTTGGCCTTAATGGCCTCTGTAAAGACCTGACCTCTAAACCCAGCCACAGGCAGAGGTCTGGGGGTGAGGACATCTGCATAAGGATTTTCTGGGGGCACCGCTCAGCCCCTGAGCAGTGCTCACGGAATGGCCTCGCCCATGGCCTCCGGGCCTTAGGCAACTGCCCCCACCGCAGGCTCTACACAGGCGTTTCCCAGGACAACGAAAGAGGACCCGGGTTTGCTGAGCACTCGCTCTGCGTCGGACACCGTGCTGTTTGCTTACTGTGCATCTCTGAGTGGAACCGGAGTGTTAAGGGGATTTTTCCCTGTGTGTTTTGTTTCTCATTGGGGGTGGGGAGTGGAAATCCCACCAGGGGGTGGGGCCTAGGCTTACATGAGTTTTAAGGCCCCTAGGATTCTGGGAAAAGGGGCTTTGTTTCAATTACTCATTCATCCAAGAAATAGAAATTGAGTTTCTACTACGGCCGGACATTGTTTTGGGCAAACAACATTCAGAACTCTGTCTGGGAGGAGGTTGCATTCTAGCGGAGGGAGATAGGCCATCGATAGGCATAGCTGGTGAACTGTGTATAGTACGTTCGGAGGGCAGGTGCCACGGGGGAAATACAGCAGATCAAAGCGGTTGGGAGTGCCTTCCAGGGTGCAAGGGGAGCTCTAGATGTTCAGTACAGGCAGACCTGGCTGAGGAGACGCAGGTGAACAGAACCTGAAGGAGGGAAGGCTTGGCCATGCAGGTGGTCAGGGACAGCCAGTGCAAAGGTCCTGTGGCCAGGGCATGCTGAGTGCCATCGAGGCAATGGCAAGGAGGTCAGTGTGGCTAGACAGAGTCAGCAAAGGGGAGTCGTGGGAGGAGAGCCGAGGAAGCCCACAGCAAGTCAGGCCTTTGCCTTGTCCCTCAGGGAAATGAAAATGATTGGAGGGGAAGGATTAATGAGAGGCAGAGGCAGAGTTTATGATTCAGAAAAACAGATGAGCAGTGACCCCACGAGGTAGACGTTAGCATCTCCCTTTTACAGATGGGAAACCAAGCCTCAGAGAGGGTGAGTAACCTGTCCGAGGACACACAGCAGGCAAGCATGCCACCGGGAAGATATGTATTCATTCATTCATTCATTCATTTAAGAACTGTCCAGTTCTCTGCTGTTTCAGAGGGGACTACCCCCCCCCCCCCACTGTGATGGCAGAGGTGCTGAGGGAGCCCACGTAGGCCCAGAGGAAAGGGAAGCTGCCTGGAGGAGGTGCTGCCTACACAAGCCTTTGAAATGAGTCATTCAGGAGAGGAGAGCGGGCATCCAGAGCCAGGGGGAGAAACAGCGGCCTGGGCACTGCAGGGCACACCCTGGCCTCTGTCCGCCTGCAGACCCACTGTGCGTGCCTGGGCAGAGGGGACACCGGCGGGGGAAATGGGCTTCCTGCTCCTCACCGTCCGGCCTTGGACTGTGGGCGGAAGAGCGAGTGCTGGACCAGAATCCTGGCTCCTCGAGCAATGTGGCCTCAGGGGAAACCGTTCTGAGCCTCAGCTTCCCAGAGAGGGCCTGGGTTCCGGACAGTGGTTGTCGTGGTCCCCAAACCACAGCATCACCCGCAGCTTCTCAGAAACACAGTCCCGGCCTCAGCCCACACCTGTGGCGGGAGGGCCCCAGCAACCTGTTTTAGCAAACGCTCCAGGGGCCGCTGCCCGGAGAGTCTGAGAACCGCTCCGCGGCCCAGGCGGGCGCTGGGCTGGGACGGGACGCAGCACCAGCACCAGGGTTGGCAGGCAGAGTCTCTGGGGAAAGGGCCCAGACCCACCGAATCAGAACCTGCATTTCACAAGAACCGCAGGGGCGCCGGCATAGGCACATTGGAGCGCAATCCCAGAGCTGGGCGACCCGCTGCTGAGTGACACCCCTAGAAAACCATCAGGCGCCCTTGGGAAAGTCGCCCCACCTTCCCTTTCTCTTTCCGTGAAACCCCCGGCGGGAGGGAGCCCGTGGGGCTCAATTAGGGCGGCGAGTCCTTTGATCCTTCCCCCGCTCCGGGTGAGAAGGGGGGGAGGGGGCGCCGGGGACCGCCCTCCGGGAGCATCTCCCCTCCGGAGGCCGGAACCCCGCGCGCAGCACTCCTCTGCCACTTGGGCCAAGGAATGTCCCCGCCCGGAGCCTCTGGATGGGAAGAAATTCCATGCAAATTCCACGGCCATCCCGAGCCGGCGCGAAAACGCGAGAGCGGCTCCAAAGCGAGTTCAAAACAATTACCAGCCAACATGTGTTTCCTATGAGCGGTGCAAGTGTTAAAGCGGATTTAATTTTCTTTTGTAAATAAAGAGGCCGCTCCAGGCCCGCCCGTTTATCTCCCTGGGAGAGATGAAAGTGTTTCATGTGCCAGCAGCCTCTGCCCGCGGAGCGGGGGCAGCGATCTGGGCCCCATGTGTTCCCGATCTGGGAGCCCAGGTCCTCTTTCCCATGTGGGACTGTTTGGGCACCGTGGGGTCTTCTCTCCAAGTCCTATTTTTCCTTATCTCAAATGGTCCTCCCCCCGCCTTTTTCCCCCCCTAAAACATATTAGTGATTCATAAACAGTAAAATTAGTCTGCTAGGGGCTAGTGGAGGTATTCATCCCGGTGGCGCCTGCTTTCCTGGGCTGGTAGTTAAAATAAATCATTGCTGTCACAATGGAATTCGGGCCTAAAAATCACCTGTGGGAGTCCCCACCCCCTCCTGCTCCACCTCCCCCAGCCCCCAAGCAGCAAAGGATCAAAGCTATCTTCCCCCCTCCAGCTGAGGGGAGATGGGGGGGGGGGGCGCGAGAGGGAAGAGGAGGCGCAGGAGGAAAACCCCAGAAGTTACACCCAACCAGGAAATTAATGTCTCTCTCTATTGTCGAAGCCGGGAGCCCAGAACCCGGAGGCCCATTTGTGACATTAGTGTGTTTCAAAAGCGAAACACGATTAACCACTTCATTATGTAAAGTTATGTTTCCACTTAACCTCCTTGCGCTGGCGTCCAGAACGCGGTTTTTGTTTTGTTTTGGTTATTTTTTTCTTTTTTTACTGCAAATTTAATAAATTCCAACATGCCCGAACTTCCTGCCTTCCACTGTCCACCGCTGGTATCTCTGGAAACTTCAATCGCGGGAGAGAGCTCGCCCAGTCTGCTCTGCCTACCTTCGCGGCCCAGGCCCTAATCCAGGATCAAGCAAATAAGCTTTCATCTTCGGGGCACTTAAGTTAATTACATGGAGGCCGGTGGAGGCCCGAGCCGGTCTGCACACAGCCCTCCCAAAGCCAGACATCATAGGATCCAGATGCAAGCCCTTGGCAGCTTAAGCCCAACAAATTTCCTTTGTCAAGAAATGCAAACAGCCAAACATCGCAGCCCCGGCTCCTTCAGGGAGCCGGCCTCCTCCGGGGGCGCTGGGCCTGCCGGGCAGCGGCCAGAAACCGTTCAAAGCGCCAGTGGTCAGGGCCTCGCTGGTTCCCAGGTGGACGAGGGAGTGGGTGGCTCTACTTCATTTGGCACAGGTTACCATCAGAATGGTGGGCTGCCTGCTTTTTAAAATATATATATATATATATATATATTTTTTTTTTATTGATTTCAGAGAGGAAGGGAGAGATAGAAACATCAATGATGAGAATCACTGATCGGCTGCCTCCTGCACGCCCCCTACTGGGGATCGAGCCTGCAACCCAGGCATGTGCCCTTGACCGGAATCAAACCTGGGACCCTTCAGTCCGCAGGCCGATGCTCTGTCCGCTGAGCAAACCGGCTAGAACGGTGGGCTGCCTGCTTTATTCTGGAGCAAGGTGTTTTGATGGCTAGAGGATCCATGGGGTGGGGAGGTGGGGGACATGTCTGGGGCGGCTCCCACCGCTGCCTGCCCCTGCCGGCTTCCTCTGCGCCCGCTCTCTCTGGCTCCTTCAGACCTGCCCCCGCAAGGAGACCCTCTCCTGGGAGCCCTGCTGCCCCTCCTGTGGGGCTGCCCGCTCTTGCCACTTAGCAGCTTCACTGTCAGGCAGCTTCTCCCCTGGCTTCCTGGTCCATGTCCATCTGAGCGGCCTTTGTGGTCCCCTCCATCCCCTTGTCTGTGGGGTGGCTTGGACAGGGCTGGGGGTGAATCTGATTCTGGGGGCCGCCCGAGGAAGCCCACTGGGCGCCCCAGTGCGGCCTGCTCCCCAGCGCCAGCGGGAATGATCTGCCACGCGGTGTCCTGACTCGGGTGGGCTCAGAGCTCAAGGGGACAGCAGAGAGGCGAGCTGGGCTCTTCCTGTGTGGGCTGAATCGTGTCCCCCCAAGATAGGTTCCAGCCCCAACCCCCAGAATAAGAATGTGGCCTTGTTTGTTATTCCTCGTGGGAACAGGGTCTTTGGGGATGTGATCCAGGTGAGAGGCCAGCACGCTGGGGTAGGGCGGCCCTCACCCAGGGACCGTGTCCTCAGAAGAGGAGGTGGGCAGGAACACGTCGGGAGAAGGTCAGCGGAGGGCGGAGGCAGAGGTTGGAGTGATGCAACTACAAGCCAGGGACACGAGGATGGCCACCAGGTCACGGCTTCTCCAAGCCACGCTGGCCGAGGCCAGGAAAGACCCTCCCAGGAGCCTTCAGAGGGAGCATGACCTTGGCCTTGGACTCCGGCCTCCAGCACTCAGAGAATGGATGTCTGCTGTTTCAGCCCCTGTTGATGGTACTTCACTCCCTACCACAGCCCCAGGAAACAAAGGCGCCTCCTGAAACCTCAGCGCCGATCGCCTGCGCCTTCTCCCACCTCCTCAGGCACCGTGACGTGGGGGGCGGGCAGTGTCTCCCACCACGTGGCCTGGCCTCACTCCACGCACAGGGGTTTCTGCTCCGGCCTGAAGCCCGTGAATTCAGCCCTGCCCGCCTGCTGCATCTCCGACTCATCACTGGGCCAGGTCCCTGCCCCACGCCTCAGCTGCCCTGGGCCTGTGCAGCTCCCAAAGCAGGGCTGGCGCTGCCCCGCTGGCCTCCGGGCCTTTGTCCAGGCTATGCCCGCTCCTGGGACCCACCCCTCCTCTAGGCCTGGCCACCTCTTACCCAGCTCTCAAGACCGCTCAGGCTCCTTTCTCCAGGCTTAGATGCGGTGGGTCTCCCTCTGTGTCCCCATGGCCCTGGCACAGCCTGTCCCACTCTGCTGTCATTGTCCCTTTGCAGACTCACTCACATGCCCCCTGAGGTAGTCACAGACCACCCACCTCCACGCACAGCTCTCTGTGGGCCCACCAAGCTCGGGCCGGGTGCTGCATGAACACGAGTCCTGAATAAACGGGTGGGTCCCAACGCCCTCCCCTATGTGTCCTGCACCTGAAACTCAACGTCCCCCCACAGATCACAGCCCCGCCTGGGGGCGGAAACAGGAGGGAAGTCCCCGAAGGCCCAGGGTCCCCTGAAGAGCAGAGAGAAATGAGGAGAAAACCCTCGCAGTTCCCCGATCTGGTTCAGGGACGGGACTGAAATGCGGCCTGAGCCCTTGCTTTGTGGCGGTTTGCCTCCTCCGGAGGGAACGTTGTGGCTGGAGCGACGGAGATACAATGGATTCCCGGAGGCCAGGAGCCTGGGAGGACCCAGGGGGCCCACGGGACGTGTCATGACATTGATGCTGGGGAGAAGTTCCAGATGCAGTCAGTGCTGCATGTATGGAGGCCTCTCCAAGCCCTGCATCTAGGAAGACTCTAAAAGCTCAACAGCCAGTCACACAATCTGTCCCCGATGACCGCGCCCCACCGCAGTCAGGCCCGGCTGTGTTCTCTGCATCCGAAAGTTCCCTCTGCCTGCACGGCGTCCCTGCCCGCCTGGGCCCCGCGCCTCCTGCGGGCTCCGGCTTCATGGCGCCTCCTCAGGGAGGCCTTTGATCCATCTCAGCTCAGCCCCCTGCAGCCCCCTGTGTGCGGGTCCCTAGGCGACATAAAGATCTGCCCTGGCTCCGCTGTACCCCAGCACAGCACCTGGCACAGAGGGGCTCTCAATATCCAGAAAGACAGACAGCTCGCTGGCTCCTCACAGCCCCTGAGTCAGCGGGGCGGGGGGAGGGGGGCATGCACCAGGATAACCAGACACTCAGGTTTGGCAGCTCTAACAGGGGCCCAGAATAAACGCAGCTCAACCAAGTAGAGACCCATTTCTCTCTCATCAGGGATCTATGTTCTCCCTCTGCCTCTTGGCCCGAGATGGTACCACCCGATCCTGCCCTCACATCCACTCTCCAGCCAGTGAGATGAACGGGGGCGGGGAAAGGATGCTCCCGCATTTAAGGGCGTGTCCTGGAAGTTGCCTGCCTCGCTTCTGCCTGCATCCCATTGATCACATGGCCACACCTGGCTGCAAGGGAGTCTGGGAAAGTAGTCTGTGTGCCTTCTCCCCTGCTCTTCTAAGGATAGTTTTCATTGGCTTTGGGCCCACCCGGGTAAGCCAAGATAATCTCATTTGAAGATCCTTAACGTAATTGCATTTGCAAAGCCCTTTTTACAAATCAGGTCACATTCACAGGCTCTGGGTAGACATAGCTCTGGGGGACCATCACTCTACTGGGGGCCAGGGTGGGCACAGGAGACCAGTTAAGAGGCTGTCATCATTCAGGTCAGTGATGATGGTAGCCTGGATCAGACAGGCGGACTCGGAGGGGTGGCAGGACTAAAAGGTACCAGGAGGGGGAATCGCAGGACATAACAGATGACCAGACGCAGAGAGTTGAAGAAGAGGCGGATGTTAAAGGTGACTGTCAGGTTTGGGCTTAACCAAATGGGTGGGTGATTAAAAACACCTTTATTTTACCCAGTGCCATTCCACACACCTGACTCTTCGCCCCACACCCTGGCCTAGCTCCAAAAGGCAGCCAACCCCACCCCTTCAAAGCCAGGTCTGGTTCAAAGCAGACCTTTCTTAAGGCTGCGTGGCTCTGGGAAACACAAGAAGACCTTCATGTGATTGCTAAGTAATTGCTTTCCAACTATAAAAGTAATTAAGAAATGGCACCAATTTCCCTAAGTGTAATGCAATTAAATCCACTGGCTTGGAAAATCATTTGTGATAAACGGAAACGGCGAAGGATCAGGCCCCAGGGAATTAGGGAACGTCTGGCAGGAGGGACAGAGTGTCCCCGGGGCCTCTCCCTCCGGGGGTGGCTTAGGTCCGCGCAGAACCCGGTGACGGAGGGGAGGGTGGAAGCTGGGGAAAGTCAGATGCCGGGCTGGCTCTACCCAGCGTTACCTGCACAGGGGGTTACCTGCAGGGCTCAAGCTCCACGTGGGAGCCCAGGGACCAGGCAGCGTTGGGTAGAGGTATTACCCCAGCAGGTCAAAGGCAGCTCTGATTTTGGTCAAGAAGTCAGCCAAGGAAGCAGGATGGATGGTCACACTCAAGGAATGAACCTGGACCGTGGACAGAAGCAGGTAAAATCAGGGTCTAGTTAGGCCAAGCAATGCAGCCAGGTCAGGCCGAGTAGTTCAATACCAAGACTGAGGCCAAAGGGCAGGGGTCAAAGATCTCATCTTAAAGGGTTCTAGCTGCAGATACCCAGTCTGATGGTAGGAGGGCCAAATAGATTTCCAATATATGTGGAAACCAGCTCCTTTTTTTTTTTTTTTTTTCCCAGAGTGTGCTAGAGAAAGGAAGTTCAAGGCAGGCAGAGAACTCTGGGTTCCAATCCTGACTCCCCAGTTTGCCGTCTTGAGCAGCTTGCTGAGCTCTCTGAGCCTCTGTTTGCTTTCCCACAGAGAAGCATAATTCCTGACAAGCGTGTTGTTAGAGGACATGCTTTAGAACAGTGGTCCTCAATCCTGATTTCTGGGCCTCATCCTTTGGAAATTCTGTTTCTTTGTTATGGGGTGGGTCCAGAAATCAGGATTTTAAGAAGATTCCCAGGTGATTCGAATGTGCAGCCAAGGTTGAGAACCACTGCTGTAGAAGCTGTCAAGGCCCATAGGGACAGACGGCCGTCCCCTGGGACTGAGAAAGGGCCATCACTCCTCTCTCACCACATCATCCCCCTCCCTCGCTGCATCACCCCCTCTCTCCCTGGGTTCCTTCCCCTTTACGGAGGCCCCCACTCTCTGCCCCTCAGTTGTCACAAATATAACAAGAAAATTAAAGTCCCTCCCTTATGGGGTATCGTGAGGGTCAAAGAGCTAGTGCATGAAGAAGCATTAAGACAGGCCTGGCCCCGCCCTGGGAGCCCACAGCTGGGCTGGGCCATTATTAGGAGCACAAAACGTACAAATATCAGCCCTCAAACAAAAAACACCCCCCTGGTAATAACTATCTATAATAATAAAGGCGTAATATGCTAATTAGACCAGACAGCCAAACCACCTTCCAGACGTCATTCTGGATGTCCTTCCGGAGGAAGCCACGACAGCAGGGGCTGAAGCAGAGGCAGTTAGAGACAATCAGGCAGGCAGGCGAGCAGTTAGGGGTGATCAGACAGGCAGGCGAGCAGTTAGAGGCGATCAGGCAGGCAGTTGATCGGTTAGGGGTGATCAGGCAGGCATGCAGATTGGTTAGGGGCAATCAGGAAGGAAGGCAGGAGAGCGGTTAGGAGCCAGTGGTCCCAGATTGCAAGAGGGATGTCCAACTGCCGGTTGTGGGATTGGGCCTAAACTGGCAGTTGGACATCCCCCCAGGGGTCCCAGATTGCGAGAGGGTGCAGGCCAGGCTGAGGGATCCCCCCCTCCTGTGCATGAATTTCGTGCTCCAGGCCTCTAGTTGTTAACAATTAGATAGTGACCGTTGGGGCTTTTTAAAAATGCACATAATTCTCATTTTAATTTTAGGAACTGATCACATCGTGCACACTGTGTGGGGACCTAGTTCTGCCACATAACAATGTGTCGTGAGCAGCTTCCCATGTTCTGGTGCATCGTCATTTTAATGGCTGCCAAACTACTCGTGGTATCATCACACCATTGTTTCATCAATTAGCTACTCTGTGGACCCCTGGCAAAACTGGTTTCCATCCCTCCTTTTCAACCAATTCCCGGCCCCATTCTGGCCCAGGCTCCCACTCTCCTCTTTCCTATCTCCATCTCCACAGGGGTAAAATCCAACTCTTCCACTCAAACACCTTCAGTGGCTCCCTAGCGCCTAACAATTGAAATTGTATCATCTTCTCTTCCTGGCTTTCAAAGCTCTTCACAAAACGTCGCTCCACCCCTGCTTAGCTCCTAAATCTCCCTGTCACCCTCCCCCCCTCACACCCCGCCCCCCCCCCCCCGCCGAGGGACCCTCCTCACTCGCGCTGTTCCCAGCACCTGTAAGGAACTGCTTCCCCCACCCCTGCTCGTCTTGTTCTATCCCTTTTTCAAAGCCCAGTCCAAGCCCATTTCCTCCCTCGAAGCCTTGTCTGCTGGCCCTTTGTATCACTTAGGACCAGATGGGAGGAAACAGGGCCTTACAACAGCGGCCTGAACAAGCAGCAGCTCAGTCTCTCTCACATAAAAGATGACCGGGGGCTGGTACGGTAGCTCTTCAGTCACCTGGGACCCAGGCTTCCTCTGGCTTTCCTCTGCCAATCCGTGGGCGTACACTCGCCCTCATGGTCTAACATGGCTGCTAGAGCTCCAGCCATCACACCCACACTCCTGACAGATGCTCGCTCATTCAGGAAGCTTTCCAGAAGTGCCACCGTACCACACAGGGCTTCTTTTTACAGCCCGTTCACCAGGGCGTGTTCCCTTGGTCACCTCGGTGCAAAAGAGGCTGGGCGATGTGGGCACCTGCCCATGGACAAGAAAGAGGGGAATGGATACTGAGAGCCATCCCAGCCTCGGGCCGCTGTGAGAAGTAACAGCTCCCTCCTGCGAGGCCCTCTGTGCGAGTGTTTCTGGAGCGTCTCCATAACACCCAGCGCCGACTCCAGGAGGCAGCCGGGGATAACGCCACGCAGGCTGTGCAGTCAGACAAATGAGGTCTAGATCCCGGCTGGTCACCTTCTAGCCAGGAGATCTAGGAAAGTTCCTTAAACTTTATCAACCCCTCCATCTTTAAAAAACACAAAAGCGGTTGTGAGAAAGTCACAAAATAGAGCTTGTCTCTCAAGCCCCGGGGAAAGGGGCCCAAGAGAGCCTAGTTACCTAGTAAATATCGCCGTGGCTGGGCCCTTCTCGTTTGCACTGTCTGTCCCGTTTATCCACGTCTCCACCAGACGCCAGGCAGTCCCGCCCAGGCCCCTGCTGTGTGGTCAGGGCTGTGATGAACATTTGCTGCGTTCAGTTGAATCCAATTGGCCTGTCCTGGGAGTGTTCTGCCCCTGCCTTGGCCAGTGAGCGCATGGCCACTGGGATGCTGGTATGAAGCTGACTCGGCAGGTTTGGGGTGGGACCTGGGAACCTACATTTTCCATCTCGCCAGGGTGCAGCATCCCTGGCCCAGAAATAGAGCCCCTTCCACCTCTGACTCTAGGCTTTAACTCAGTGCCAAGCCTGCAGCACGGGCTCAGTGAACGTTTACCCTTATTACTATGGTGGCTGTGTTTTCTAGCTACTGCTGCTGAACACCAAATGAACTCTAAAATACAGTGGGGTTCAACAACCACTTCATTATGCAGAGTCCTGTGGGGCAGGAATGTGGGCGGGGTTTGTCTCTGTCCCCCAACCTCTGGGCCTCAGCTAGGAGACTCAGATGGGCGGGGGCTCAAAGGCTGGAACCATCCTTAGGGAGCGTCACTGCGGTGACTGGCAGCCAATGCTGCCTGTCAGCTCAGCTGTTGGTTGGGATGCACATGGCCTGGCCCTGCGGGCCAAGCTGGGCTTCCTGACAGCATGGCGGCTGGTTCCAAGAGACAGTGTCCTGAGAGAACAAGACAGATGTGCAGGGCATTTTAAAAAAATATGTTTTTATTGATTTCAGAGAGGGAGGGAGAGAGAGAGAGAGAGAGAGACATCAATAATAAGAGAGAATCGCCCTAACCGGTTTGGCTCAGTGGATAGAGCATTGGCCTGCGGACTCAAGGGTCCCAGGTTCGATTCTAGTCAAGGGCATGTACCTAGGTTGCGGGCACATCCCCAGTAGGAGGTGTGCAAGAGGCAGCTGATCAATGTTTCTCTCTCATTGATGTTTCTAACTCTCTATCCCTCTCCCTTCCTCTCTGTAAAAAATCAATAAAATATATTAAAAAAAAAAAAAAAAAAAAGAGAGAGAATCACCAATCGGCTGCCTCCTGCATGTCCCTCACTAAAGATGGAGCCCCAAACCCGGGCACGTGCCCTGACTGGGAATCGAACCATGATTTCCTGGTTCATAGGTAGCTGCTCAACCACTGAGCAACCCCGGCCAGGCCACATGGCATTTTTATGATGTAATGAGCAAGCCTTGAAATCCAAATAGCGTCACTTCAGCCATAATCACAAGCCTGCGCAGGTTGAAGGGGAGGGAACCTAGACCCCACCGCATGGTGGGAGGAGTGTCAAAGTCACTTTATCAGAAGACGGTGTGGAAGGGGAGATACTGTTGCAGCCACCTTTAAAAACACTGTCATAATGTATATATATAAAAGCCTAACCAACCATTACAACCGGCCGGTAGCTATGACACACACTGACCACGAGAGGGCAGACCCTCAATGCAGGAGCTGCCCTCTGGCGGTCAGTGCACTCCCACAGCCATCCTCCCGCAGCCGGCCAACCTCTCTCAGTCCCTCCCCGCGATCGGCCTCGATAGCTGGCCAGGCTGAGGGACCCCACCCGTGCATGAATTCGTGCACTGGACCTCTAGTATAATAATGAGGAGGAGAAGTCTTCTTCCCTGCTGCCATCGCCTGTGCTCACTAGGCCATACCACTCAGTACAGTGGAACCAGCTTTGGAAACAACTCAGACCTACCACTCACCAGCCTCATGACCTCAAACAAGACCCTTCTCTGCCCTTATGATCTGATTTCATAACATGAAGACGAGAACTCTTCCTTCCCAGGACTGTCCTGAGTTTTAAAGGGAGCGAACACATGGAAAGTTCCAGGGCCCGGAGCCAGCTCACCCAGGGTGAGGGGCAGGTTTCCTGCTCAGTCGTGCATCCATGGGGCTGAATTAGAGGCGGTCCTCTCCACGGATGCTCCTGCAGCCCCCGGAGGCATTCGGTCAGGGTCAGGGACTGGGGAGGGGGGAGACAGGCCAGCAGCACGTCCAGGCCTCGTTCTTACAGGACTTGTCATGGGCTTCCCAGACGGCTGTCCTTTGAAGTTACCGCGGTGGGTCCCTTTCAACTGTGCCCACGAGATACCCGGTTGGTGACACGGCTGGAAAGATCCTCGCGGAGACACGCAGTATCTTGCTTCCCAGCCTCCCAGGCCTCCAAGGCAAGGCTGTGTGTTTGGTTTGAAAACAGAATGGCTTTATCACCAACCAGGGCCCTGGATGAAATCTTCCCCCCAAAGCTGAATAAACAGGCCAGGCCGTCCGCTCACACCCTGCTCTCAGCCCTGGAAGCCCACGGGGGCTAATCTAGGCCCCGCCCTCCACGCTGGGCCTGTCCAGATGCCCTCTGTGAGCCCTGCCCTGAGCCCCAGAGGACCCCATGGGCTGGGAGACCGGCAGGCATTCCGCCCCACCTCCACCCAGCAGGAGGAAGAGGCGGAGGGATTCAAGTCCCTTCCTCCTGGGCCTCAGTCTCCTCATCTGCAAAGTGGGGATGGCACTGCCTGCCTCGCCAGACGGAGCCAGGGTTGGTGAGACCACCTTCATGGACAGCCCTGGCTGTGGAGGTGCGCCAGGAGCCTGGCTTGGTCTGCAGAGAACGTGGAAACCCCAGGGCCACCACCATGACAGCTTGTGCGTCGGGTGACCTTGGGCAAGTTCATGCGTTTCTCTGAGGCTCAGCCTCTCCCGCTTGTGAACAATCTGGTGACGAGAAGATTGCAGTGCAATGCTTGAGCACTGCGCCTGACGCACAGGTGCCTAATGAACGTATTAATTATTATTTTTAATTCACTACACTCCTCTAGGCAAGAATGAGGTCTTAGAACTCTATTCCCAACATGTCGCATGTACAAATGAAGCTCTTCAATGTGTTTGCAGAGTTAGTCTTAGCATTTTAGTGTATTTCTCTTTTTAAAAAATATCTTTTTATTAATTTCAGAGAGAGAGAGAGAGAGAGAGCCATCAATGATGAGAGAGAATCATCGATCAGCTGCATCTCACACACCCCACACTGGGGATCGAGCCCACAACCCAGGCGTGTGCCCTGACTGGGAATCGAACCGGGACCTCTTGGTTCATAGGTCGCCACTCAACCCACTGAGCTTTTTTTTAATGGGAAGTTCCCGTGAGGTCATCGTGGTTTCCTGGGCCGGTGTGAGGAATTACACAGGCATCCCTTGTCCGATTCTGCTCCATGGCAACACTTGTATCCAATTGTACAAGGGGGCTGTGGAACTAGTGATCGTGGAATTCGAGCATATTCTTGTAGCACCATAATAAGCCATCAAAATAAAGAAGACCCTAGATGACTGAGCCGGCCTCCCGGGGAAGGCTGGCGCGCTCCCCGCAGAACCTCCGCTGGGGCTGCCTTGACTCTACAACACCCAAAACTTCAGAGCTGCCCGGAGCCTGTTCTTTCCAAACAAACACAGGTTACAATCTCTGTCTCTTTTTCTTCTCCCCGAGATCAAAGGAGGCATTTGGGCCTTTAAGATAACATTCATTTGAGGGGGAGATGGTAATATATAAGATTAATGAAAATTAACACAATCCCTCAGCATAGAAGAGGGCTTTTGTTCGGTCGTTTGTCCTGCTGTTAATTATCCGTTGGGTGGTGATAAATGCTTTAAGTCAAGCGATGCCTCGAAAACCATTTAAATGACTTTCACCTAATTAGGTCCCTTGCCTGGCTCTGAGCCTGGGGGGGGGGGTCTCCTCCCGGGCCAAACCCCCTCCTTTGGATATGAAATGTGCCCGGGGATCAAGGACCCTCAAGCTCCAGAAGGAACTCTCTCTGGCCCCGGGCTCCGACCCACCCGGGGGGGGGGGGGGCCACGGCTGCGGTTTATTTGTGCTGAGTGGCTTTGCAGATCAAAAGGGTATTTATCAGTGTCTGTCTCCCTTCAGCCTCTTGCAGCCAGACTTTCTGACAAGACCCTATTGGCCTTAAAGTTGAGAAGGCCCTAGGGGAACAGAGGGGGGGCGGGGGGGGGGCAGGGCAGCCTACTGTCACTGTCAGATGACGGAGCGGAAATTGCTCTGTGGCACCCAGCTGGCCCTGGGCAGGAGGAGCTCTGGTTGGTGCCACTCAAAGCTCTCGGGGTCACAGATTCAGAAAGGCTCCCCAACGCTGCACCCCTCTGAAGCTGAAATGCCATCTGGGCGCCTTAAAGAAAAGAGGGGGAGTGCGGGGGGAGTGAACTTAAGCCCTGGAGACAAAGGGCGAAGTGGGGTGGGGGGTGGGCCAAACCTCCCAGATGACCAGGATCCTGACCTGGAGGCAGGCCTGGACCCAGAACTCTCCTCCTCCCGGGGGCCTCTGGGATTGAAACCCCCGTTCTAGCTCCGGGCCCCTGGAGTATCTTCACTCACCACCACTCTTACTTGCCAGGAGATAGGAGCATCTGAAGATAATTCACTTTGTGAGAAATGCTCACCTGTCTGAGTCAAAGAACGGGCTTGGAGACATGAAGCCTGGCGAAAGGAGACCTTTAGTACATTCTCGAGGGCGGGTGTCTGGGCTGGCAGGCACAGAGCGGCGATCACAGGCAATTTCACCCTATGGCGCGAGATCCTCCCCCGGGTCCTGGCTGGCTGAGTGCTATGGGGTTCACAGTCCCTCCCGCACCTCGCCTGGGTCTTACTGCCTCCTGCTGGGTTATTTTTAAAAATGGGCCGAGGCCTTGTCTAGTTGTCTCCAGGGCTCTTTGAACATCCTGGGAAACATGCTACTGGTCATGTGCACAGCTCTTTGCTCTCATACCCTCTCCCCACCCCCCCCCCACCCCCCACCCCCATATCCTGTCTGTGGTGAGATTAGGTAACCGCCTGGCCACATGCTGTTTCTCTTCTATAAGTTGACTCTGGCCCTAACTGCTTTGGCTCAGTGGATAGAGCGTCGGCCTGCGGACTCAAGGGTCCCAGGTTCGATTCCGGTCAAGGGCATGTACCTCGGTTGCGGGCACATCCCCAGTGGGGAGTGTGCAGGAGGCAGCTGATCGACGTTTCTCTCTCATCGATGTTTCTAACTCTCTATCCCTCTCCATTCCATCTTTGTAAAAAAATCAGTAAAATATATTTTAAAAAAATAAAAGTTGACTCTGCCCAAAATGGATCACAGAGGCCTGCTTCCCACCACCTGGAGGCAAATCGCCATCGTCAGCCTGAAACGCTCTGTAGGGCTGGGCTCTGGCCTGGGGGCGCGACAGGATTCTCTGGTCCGAAGACCGAGACCCTCCATCTCCACGCGGGCAGATTCCCGGTCCGTCTGTGTCCAAGGGCCTGAGACTCCCCGGGGTGGCCTCTCCTACCGGGTGTGAGCCTCTCGCCACCCGCTCTGAAGCCAGAAGGTTAAAAAAAAAGCAAATGAAACCACGATGCCCTCACTAGATACCTCTTCTAGCTTTAAAAAGAAGAAAGAACAAGAAGAAAGTTCACATTTGACATTGGAATCTTTGTCGGGCCTCCCCCTCCTTTCACCCCGAACATTCACAGCGCGGACGGCTCGGCGCCCCCTGAAGTGCAATTATTTGGGCATTTTTGGAACATGCCTGTTAATGATTTGTGATCCCAAGGACTTATTTTGAATTAATTCCTTTTTAAAGGGCAGTTTGGTCTCCCCATGAGGGGCAGACCCTGCGTGCCACCGCCGCTGCCTTTGTGCTAAATGAACTTTTTAGAGGTTCCAGATGAGGCCTGGCACCGCCCGAAGGAAGCCAGCGGAGAGGTCAGTTCCCTGGGACGCGTTCCCTGGGCGATCCCCCACGTCCCGGCAGGAAGCGGTGCCCTCTGAGCGAGGCATTTCAGAAATGCCTTTGAGACCGGAGCCTGCCCGCGGGGCCTCCACAGCTCTCTCGGCAGGAGGAAGCCGGAGGATGAGTCCCAACGCGGGCAGTCACAGTGTCACTCCCGCTCCTCAGACCACCCCCTCCCCCAATCCGTGCTGCACTCAGTCCCCAGAACGCCCTTGATCATCGCCCCCCCTTTTATTGTGGTAAAATAGACATAAAATTTACCACTATGAAGTGGCATTAAGGGCATTCACATTGTTGCAACCATCCTCATCGCCCCCCCGCCAGCCCTTCATCACGGCAAAACTGAAGCTCTGTCCCCATTAAACACTAACTCTCGCTTCTTCCCTCCTTCCAGCCCCAGCACCCACCGCTCTGCTCGCTGTCTCTATATATCTGACTCCTGTGGGGGCCCCAGAAGTGGACTCACACAGTGTTGGTCTTGCTGTGACTGGCTTATTTCACTTGGCAGAGTGTCCCCAGGGTTCCTCCCTCCTGTAGCCTGTGTCACAATGTCCTTCCTTTTCAGGGCTGAATACTATTCTACTGCCAGGGACTGGCCGTGTTTTGTTTGCCCATCTACCCAAGGATGGACACTTGGGTCACCTCCCCGCTCCGCCTAGCGTGAGTAACGCTGCTGGGAACGTGGGCGTGCACGGATCTGTGTGCATCCCTGCTTCACTCCAGCGGGTGTGCACCCAGAAGTAGAATTGCTGCATCAGATAGAAGTTCTGTTTTTAACTTTGAAGAACCGCCAGGCTTTGCCAAAGCAGCTGCACTATTTTATATCCCCACCAGCAGTGCACGGGGCTTTAATTCCTCCACATCCCACCAACATGTCATTTCCTGTTTTGTTTTGTTATTTTTTTCATAGTCGCCTTCCTAATGGGTGTGAGGTAGTATCTAATGGTGGTTTTGATCTGCCTGTCCCTGAGGATTAGTGATATTAAACACCTTTCCACGTGTTTATGGATCATTTCTACATCTTCTTTAGAGAAATGTCTACTCACATCCTTTAGCTATTTTTTTTCATCAGGTTTTTTGTTGTTGCTTGTAGGAGTCTGGATATTAATCCTGGATATTAACCCATGACAGATATGGGACTTGCCGATACTTTATCCCATTCATGGGTTCCCTTTTCACTTTGTTGCTAGTGCCCTTTGACACACACAGGTTTATAATTTTGATGTAGTCCAACGTATCTATTTTTTCTCTTGTTGCCTATGCTCCTTAATCATTCTTACCTCTGGGTCTTCACCTGTTCCCTCTACCCATACTGCTCTTCCCTCACCTATTAGCTGGACTGACTCCTATAAAGTGTCAAGTCTCAATTTAAATGCCACCTCCTCCAGGAGGTCTGCTCTGATAGGCTCACTCTGGAAAAGGTGCCCTATTGTGTTTCTAAGGCTGAGGTGCTTCCTCCAATCACAATATTCATCCAATCTATATATATAAAAGCCTAAGTGACCGTTACTGTAGGGAGCACCTGGGAAAGGCCTCTGAGCTGACTGTCATCTGAATCCAGCAGTGCCTGGCAGAGCCATGCCCTGGAAACATACCTTGCCAGAGGCAGGTGTGTTGTCAGCCTGACCTTCAGCTCAGGCGCCAGGGGGTGGGTTTCATTATCTAAATCCAGCCAAGCACCAGGAACAAACATGATTATCCGGGCCCACCCAGAAGTGACGATGACAAAGAAGCCACAAGAATGCACATCATCTCCTTTGTCTTGGGCTTTAGTAAAACTTCCTGGTATGTTGCTGCATAAAATAAAAGCACTACATCAGCTCTGGGTCACTGTCACTCCATCAGAGGACAGCTGTCCCACCCGGCACCAGCTTTCTCCTTTTATCTCTGTGTCTGTCTCTTTCTTTCATTTTCTCAATCCCCAGCCACCCCTACTCAGGAGCTGGACCACTCTCTAGCCACGCTGGACACGAAAAAGAGAGAAATATTTATAGTTACGACCAGTCAACCAGACAACTGATGGTAGCTATGATGCACACTGACCACCAGGGGGCAGATGCTAAACGCAGGAGCTGCCCCCCGGTGGTCAGTGTGCTCCACAGCCAACCTCCCTTGGCCAGCCAACCTCCCATGGTCCCTCCGGCTTCCCTGGCCAGCCGACCCCCCCCCCCCCATAGGGACTGGGTGAGAAGTCCCTGATCAGCCTGATCGCAAGCCAGGCCAAGGAACCCCACCTGTGCATGAATTCATGCACCAGGCCTCTAGTTATTTTATAATTGTCTGTTTACACGCGTGTCCATCCCACCAATACACACATTTGCCACTGGACTTGGAGTCCTTCAGGACAGGTGTTACATTTTCTAGGTCACGAACCAAGCGCAGTGCTTGGTGCACGGAAGGCTCTCAGTCAGTACCTGTGAATGGCAATAGGCGAAGTCTGTGGCTCCAGACATTTTGCATTATAAAGGCCTCTGACATAGGAAAGTATTTCACAAATTCTCACCTGAGAGAAATTATATTTCCCTGTTTATGCTCACTGAGAATATCCATGACAAAAACCAGTGAGCTTTCAAGTAAATGTGTTTCTTCTTAATCCGAATAACATCAGCAGGCATTCCACCTACTGCAGCTCTGGGTTTGCGTGGAAATTCTAAGACTCAGAGTCACTATGCAGTCGACACCCCTCCTTCTGGGATCCAGGGCCTGCAGACTGGGAGCAACCACCTATTTGATCAACGGGAAAGTTAACTTTCAATGGGGGGAAGGGAATTGCCCAAATGATATGTCTTAAAATACTGACTGCAAAATCCTGTCCAGTTCTCTCCAAATATGTCTACTTTTGTGGGATTCTGGTCAAGATATAAGCTTTGGGAAAAACAGTGGCCGTGGCATAGACAAGGCTGTGACCCACTGCCCCATTTCTTCCCAGACTCATCCTGCCCACATTTCCTGGCCTCCCTTGCAGGTCTGTTGGGGACCATAGGGCTGAGTTATGGCTAATGGAATACGGGAAGAGGGGTGTCAGCCACTCTCAGCCCTGGTCCTATAACAACATCCTGAATGATCCCCCCTTGTCCCTTCTCCTCCTGAGATGACCTAGTTCCTAGTTATACTAGAACTTTGGCTAATCTATAATAATAAAAGGGTAATATGCTAATTAGACCAGACATCCATCCAGATGTCCTTCTGGATGAAGCCAAGGCTAGAGGGAAGCCTGGGTCCCAGGTGCCTGTGGGCAGCTGGGGGGAAGCCAGCCCGGGTCCCGGGTGCCAGAGGGAAACCAGTGCAGGCAGCGGGCGGGGGGAGGAAGGCCTACTCTTGCATGAATTTCATGCATCGGGCCTCTAGTTACTTTATGTTTCTGGACCTCAGTTTCCACATCAGTCAAATGGGGTAGCTGGCATACCTGTCTCACAGGGATAGGATGGGGATCGAATTACAACACATATGTAGAAGCAATTTTTAAACAACACCTAAAAGGTCTTTGCAAATGAACAGGTTCTTGTCACCACCTACCAATTTCCGCTTTCGATGCTTTCCCGAAATATTACTTTGCTGTGCCCCAGGCAATGTTGGAATGAATTGGTTGGCTCAGTTGTTGGAGAAAGGGGAACAGGGGGGAAATCAAAGACAGCTTGGAAGTGTCAAGCCATGGAGACTTCAAATGCATGCATTCGAAAAAATCTATTGAGCACCCATTATGTGTGACGGGTGTTGATACTGGAGGTTCAGCAATAAGGCTGGTTGTCTTAGTTGAGGTAATATTAGCTTCCATGACAAATAAACCCTCACATTTCAGTGACTTCATAGAATGTTTGTTACTCCCATCACCATCCCACAAAGATGCACCTGCCTGCTGGGTGGAGGCGCTCCTCTCCACAGGTCACTCAGGAGGAAGCTCTGCCATCTCCCGCAGTGGCTCCCACGGGCATCCTGGGCTTGGCCCCCTGCTCCAGAGATGGCAAAAGATGGTGTGCCCGGAGGTTTGCAGACCAGGCCAGAAGCTGGCCACGTCCATTCACGGTCCAGTGACGCAGGCACAGGGCCACACGAGGTGCCTGGGGACAAGGAACTCCCAGTTGGTGCACTGCTCCCTGGCTGTCTGTGCCAACTGACTCTGCCCCCCAGTGGCTCAGAATATAACCTGAAAATTCAATTAGGAAAACAATTCCATTTTTAATACTATCAAAGAGAATAAAATCCTTAGGAATAAATTTAACCAAGGAAGTAGAATGCTTGTACACTGAAACTACAAAACATCGTTGAAAGAAATGAAATAAAACCTAAATAAATAAAAGATCCCCTGTGTTTATGGGTTAGAAGACTTAATATTGTTGAAATGGCAATTCTCTCCAAATTTATCTACAGATTCAATGTGATCCCTGTCAAAAACTCAAGTCTTCTTTTTTCTTTTTCTTCAGAAATGGACATGCTCACAAGAATTTAATGGGAATGCAAGTGACCCAGAAGAGCCAAAACAAACTTTAAAGCACAAAGTTGGAGGGCCCACATTTCTCCATTTCAAAACTTACTATTAAACTAGAGTCAGCAAAACACTGTGGTTCTGGCATAAGGATAGATATATAGATCAAAGGAATAGAATTGAGAGTTCAGAAATAAACCCTCACATTTATGGTCAATTTATTTTCAACAAAGTTGCCAAAACCATTTAATGAGAGAAAGAATAGTCTTTTAAACAAATGGTGCTGGAACAACTGGATATTCACATGCAAAAGAATAAATTTGGACCCCTACCTCACACCAAATACAAAAATTAACTCCAAATAAATCAAGAACCAAAATGTCAGAGCCAAAACTAAAATTCTTAGAAGAAAACACTGGGCATAAATCTTCATGACTTTAGACTAGGCAATGGTTTCTTAACATGACACCAAAAGCACAGGCAACCAGAGGAAAAAGTAGGTAAATTGACTTTGCCAAACTTAAAAACTTTTGTGCAAAGGACACTAATAAGAAAGTGAAAAGAGGGAATCGGAGAAAATATTTGCAAATCATATGTAGGGTAAGGGTCTAGTGTCCAGAATAATGAAAGAATTCTTACACCTCAACATTAAAACAACAATTCCATTTTAAAATGGGCCAAGGATCTAAACACACAGTCCTTCAAAGATCTCCAAATAGCCACTAACCACAGGCAAAGGTGCTCAACATTGCTAATCATTAGGAAGATGCAAAACCACCAGGATTGCTATAATCAAAAGACAGGTCGCCAAACCGGTTTGGCTCAGTGGATAGAGCGTCTGCCTGCAGACTGAAGGGTCCCAGGTTCAATTCCGGTCAAGGGCACGTACCTTGGTTGCGGGCACATCCCCAGGAGGAGGTGTGCAGGAGGCGGCTGGTCGATGTTTCTCTCTCATCGATGTTTCTAACTCTCTATCCCTCTCCCTTCCTCTCTGTAAAAAATCAATAAAATATATTTAAAAAAAAAAAAAAAGACAGGTAATAACAAGTGCTGGTGAGGATGTGGAGACACTGGGACCCTTATGCGCTGCTGCTGGGGTTGCGAAACGGTGCAGCCTGCAGCCCCTTTGGAAAACAACTCGGCAGGTCTTCAAGTAGTTGACCGTAAAGTAACCATGTGACCAAGCAAGTCCACTGCTATGTCTATCTATACCCAAGAGAAGTGAAAACATATGTTCACACAAAAACTTGTATGTGAAGGTTCATTGCAACATTATTCATAGTAGCCAAAAGGTGGAGACCACCCATGTCCACCAATGGATGAATGGCTAAACAATATGTGGTGTGTCCATACAATGGACTATCATCCAGCCATACAAGGGAGGAAGTTCAGATTCCGCAACATGGATACACTTTGAACACACAGGCTAAGTGAAAGGAGCCAGTCACAAAAGGTCACATGATATAATTCCACTGACGTGAAATGTGCAGAGTAGACAAATCTATAGAGATGGAAAGCAGATTCGTGGTTGCCAGGGGCTGAGGGAGGGAGTTGATGTTTGAGTTGAGTCTTGAGGGGTGAGTATGGTGGCAAAAGATTTCCCGTAGCAAAGGCACAGACAGGCACTTCCTTCCCCTACCAGCCAGGCCTTCTGCACCTGAGGGGGCAGTCCCTGTGTGACACCCATCCCCTGGGACACCCCCCCCCACACACACACACACACAAACACACTTCTCAGCCCCCTGAGACCAAGAGCCTGTCCTTTGGGCAACTAAAAGAACCATCATCTTCTCCTACTCAGGGCCCCCCATCCCTAAGATGAGAGGGTTCTGAGAGCCGAAGAGGAGCTCTCGAAGAAGGCGTCTATCTTCAAGACCCTTTGATCTCATGCAACTTTGGATAACATCGGCCTTTACAAAAACAAAACATCCTCAAACGCGCTTGTAATAAAAATCCAAAGCAGTGTTGGGGGGGGGGGGGGGGGGTGGGCTTGTAAATCCCCAGGATGTCAATTCCAAGTTGAATACAATTTACAAGAATATGGTTCAAATATCACAAGGTCAAAACAATGTTGAGCTTTGCAGTATTTACAAACATACCTCACTTCATAAGCCTTTTCGGCCCATGCTACATGGCACACACAGGGCCATTTGAGAACAACCCGCTTTAATTTGATGTGGCTTTCAGTGAGGTCTGTTGGAAATGTGCTACTAATTTCGGGCTTTTGTGTTTAGGGGAAAATGCGATTGAAGCTTAATCCAATTTTCTAACACCCAGAAACAGCTCCGAGGAAACAGACGGGCATCAGGGAACAATGGCGGGGCTCGCCTCCGAAAAGGCTCTGCTGCCCCCACCAACGCTGGAACGTTCCACAGGGACCCAGTGTCCGCCCTTCGGGCACAAGGCGCTGTCTCGTGGTGGAGCAGGGCCTTGCGGGGAAGAGAGCCCTCGAGAAACTGCTTCTGGAGGGATGTCCGCTCGAACAGCTGCATGGAGAAGTCTCAACATTGAACGAGTGGAACCAGCGTGGGCCTGAGTGAGGGTTCGAGGGGAGATCTGGACTCTGCACTAATGGTCCGCGCGACCTTGAGGCTTCACCTCACCTCTGTGAGCCCCTGTTCTCTCCCCTTCAAGCCCCCAGGGCTACCGGGTAGCTCGCTGGTCCATCTCGCTGACGATAACGCACATGTGTGCACGTATTACACAGAAGTCTTTTTCATCCCCCTCCTCCTCCTGTAGATCTCATTCCCTGTTAGCCATTCTGCTCTAGGGCCCAGGGACTAGGGAAGGAGATTGCCACCTTGGGTGGAAGAGGCCTTGGCCCAGGAAAGTCCCTCGGAGACAGGAAGGAGAGGGAAACCAAACCCACCTGGCTCTCCAAAAGGAGGGCGGAGCAGGTAGGACAGAGAAGCCATATGCCCATGACCTTGAGGCAGACGTGCTGGGATAATTTGGAGGAACTGGAGAGCAGCAGGCTCACGACCTGTGGCCCAGGCAGAGGAGCCGCAGCCTCGGAGAAGCTCACGTGGCGTGGCACCCGACGTGCTCGCAACAGCGAAGCTTGGGCAGCGGCAGAGTCTAGCTCCGTGACCCTAGGGAGGCACCGCTCCTCCGCCAGGATCCACTGAGGAGTCAGAGGTTCCCCGACGGCTGGGTGGAGGGCAAAGGGGACTCGCAGAGGCCCACGTCAGCAGGAAGGCGCGACGGAACGCGGGGACTGCATGCAGGGGCTCTGAGAGCACAGCCAATGGCCAAGGCTGTGGGTGCCCAGGTGATGCCCAGAAGACTGGTCGGGCCCAGCTGTCCCTCACTAATCCCACCCAGAGGCCCCGGGACCAGATCAGAGCAAACTGGACGTGTCACCCCAGAGGCAAGAAGATGCAGGGACAGCCCACCCACCTGCCTCGATTGGGTCACAGAAGCCTCGCCCCCCGGCCTTGCAGACACCGAGAGAGGAGGAGGAACGGGAAGTGTGACAGGAAGACCTATGGTTATGGAAGAGCTGAGAGCCAGGGCGAGCCACTGGGAGACCCCTCCCCTCCCCCGGCCACCCAACAGCACAGGTTGGCTCGTCTATCGAACACACAGAAGCTGCATTTCCCACTCCCGCCTGAGGAGTGGGGTGTGAAGCCGCCATCCCACCCACTGAGATGGTCCTCTCTGACCATCGCCGGTCCTGAAGGCTTCCTCTAAAAGGATGACCCTATGGAAACCCATTCGTAAACTGTCCCATCCAAGAAAGAGAGAAGTGGAGCCGATAAACCGAATCTTCTCCCGAGGCCAATGGGGGCGCGTGGGCGGTGTAAGCAAGGGAACGGCTGAAGAGACTTGTGGTGGAGGAAGACCTGGCACTAGCAAGCCGGGAGGGCCAGGCTGAGACTCGGAGGTGGAATGGCCCGGAAGAGAGACCCTGGACCGGGCAGGGGCCATGCGGGGAACGGCCCGGGAAGGCAAGATCCGCGATTACCCCAACAGCAAGCCTTGCCCTGTCCGTCGCGGGGCACCTGCTCCTGGGCAGGCACCACGTCCTCTCTGACCCTCAGTCTCCTCTTCGGCCCAGAAGGGGGAGTAATCGCTCTGCTACCCTCAATGGCATCGCGGCGAAAGCACACAGCAGGGGCTTTCTCTCTGCTGCTCCGGCCGCGACTTCCCCCTCGCTGTGTGAGGGTCCGTTTTCCAACAGCGATGGCATGTCCGGGAGAGGGACGCCTGTCTCACCCGCGGTTAGGGAAACAAACTAAAGGCCTCGCAGAGCTGGGATCTGCAGAGAACAGAGAACTTCATTCCGCAGCCACGAAAAGGCGCTCGGGAATCAAACCCGTGCGTGAGGGGCCTCTGCCAGCCACACCCAGGCGGGCCGAGAGCAACGTGCCTCTGGAGGAGGTGAGACCCGGCGTCACCGACCTGGAGCGTTGTCTCCTTCCACTTACCCTGGGGAGCCAGGCAGGACCCCAGCTTCTCACGCCCTCGGTTTCCCATCCGCAGGGGAGTGAACACCTCTGGTGTCACAGGGGTGCTACGAGGCCTGCAAGGCAGCCTGGGGAAGAGGAGACATCATGGTTGTAGAGTTGCCTGGATGACCTCGGGCAGGTGGGTAAGTAGCCGAAGCCTCAGTTTCCTCAGCTGTTAAATGGGCGCAGCACTTCCCTTCCTGCCTCACAGAGTTCATTCATTCTTCCAAGTCTGAAGAATGAAGCCAGTGTCTGCCAGGTACCAGGCTCTGCTCTAGGGACTAGGGGTGCCACCAAATACCACGGAGGCAGCAGCTGCTGTCATGGGGCTTAAGACTCCGATCAAGGTCACCCCGAGAGCAGTGCAGACCCCTCAGGACAGAGGGACTGGGGCATCCTGGACACCTGCTCCCGGGCCTGAATTCTCACTCCACAACCAAGTAGCTGGTGACTCCTTGCAAGTCACTGCCCCTTTCCTGGCCTCAATGGCCTCATCTATATACTGGGGAGAATGCCAGTTCACCCAATGGAAGAACTCAGTGAAGTGAAGGGGGAAGGCACTGGGAGCAGTTACCTCTGTGTCCTCTCTCCGAGTCTGACCTTTCATCAGAAGGTCTACACAGCCTGGCCGCAGGCTCCTTCCCCAACACTTCCCCGCCGCGTACAGTCACCCAGAATCTAACGCCACCAAGCGACCCCAGTCTCCAGCCTGCCCGCAGCTGAACTCCCCGCCGCCAGGACCGTGAGAAAGTGCGTTTCTGCTGTCTCAGCCCCATCTGGGGTGCTCTGTACGGCAGCCCGGGGGAACTAACAGGAACACCCACATGGAGCTCTTGGAAGGCCGTTAGCAAAACAGCCACGTGCTCCCTTCTCTGCCACGAATTCAGGCATCACCCGGAGCACCAACTCTGCTGGGTGCTGGGTGCTGGGCTCACAGATACAGAGTGAAGCCCGGGCCTGATCCGAGGGAACAACACTTTTCAGGAGCCCAGAGGGGCCGGTGCCCGCCCGCAGCTGTCAGGGGAAACTTCCAAGGGACAAGGTCGCAGGAGTGTTGTTCCAGGAAGAAGGCATGAGGAGAGCAAAGGCCCGGAGGGAGGGCCTCAGGGGCAGCCCCAGAGCGGAGCGCCCGGCACTGGCCACAGAGCGAAGGCCCCAGGTTCCAGAAGGGCGGGCGCTTGCTCGGACCCAGGTCCCAGACATGTCCCACTCCCGGGGCCGGCATTAGAATGATGGTCACGGCCGCATCTGACATCTGCCCAAACCAATTCGTTATCATTAGGAAATGAACCCCTAATGAATTTCTGCCGCCATTAAGTCTGATTTACAGGGAGGGTAATCACCCTTGCAAGCACACACTTTATCCCTTTAATGAATAATCCTCGCTTATCAACCACCCTAATGATCACGGGGCAAAAAAAATGGAAGAGGGCCTCCCACTCCCACCCCCACCCCCGGCTTCCCTTCGCACTTAGGGGAAGGGGAGAGGGAGAAAGGGGGTCCCTGGACCAGGCCCGGGACCAGGCTGCCTGCCTGCCTGTGGGGGCATCAGCACCCCTCATCCTCTAGCACAGTGGTTCCCAACCTTCTGGTCCTTTAAATACAGTTCTGTTATGGCCAAAGGTGATCCTGAGTGGGGGGGTGAAAGGATGGAGAAAAGACAGACCAGAGAACGAAAGCTGGGTCTCGGTGGGACGCGGCTCCCTGGTGAGGAGACAGCGCCGGCGCCCACAAGCTGTGTCTTTATTTTATAGCAGCTGCCACGAGGCAAAGTAGGGGCGTGATCAGGTTGTTTACAGCATTCTCGTGAGTTCCAACCCTACTGAACTACATGCACCTGAACTCTAGCACAAGGCACGTGGGGCCACGTGTTTGGACCATAAGTTCAAGCTTACACCACAGCCGTTGGCTATGATTGTGCTGGGAGGGCCCTGCCCTCCAGCTGGGACTTGCACGTGGCAATGAGAGGACCCTGTCCTTTCATTAGTCCGAGGCTTGAACCTGGCCAAGACACTGTAGCCACTCCCTATACAGTTCCTCATGTGGTGACCCAACCATAAAATTATTTTCGTTGCTACTTCATCACTGTAATGTTGCTACTGTGATGAATCGTCATGTAAATATCTGATATGCAGGATGGTCTTAGGCGACCCCTGGGAAAGGGTCGTTCGGCCGCCAAAGGGGTCGCGACCCACAGGTTGAGAACCGCTGCAGCCTAGCGGGACCGTCTGAGTCAGCTAGAGGCTGTGCTGGGACCCGGTCCTGCTGTGCCGGCCCCTCCCTCCTCTGCCGGCTCCTGGGCCTGTGCAGACTTCGGCAAACCTGAGCAAGTCACTGCCTGCTCAGAACCTGCAGGCTCCACATGTGCACCCGGGACACGAGTGATAACTCTGGTGCCCAGCTGCCTGGCTGTGAGTGAGCCCCACTTTCTCCTTGCTGGCTGCGTGACGGTGGGCAGTGACATGGACCTCTCTGCACGTGGGGACCCTGTTAGGATCCTGTGGGTACATAAAGCACTTAGGACAGTCCCCAACACACACCCGGGCAAGAACTCATTTACAAAACCATACCCCCCCCCCCCACTAATGTCCTTATATCCCCACTGCCCAGCCCAGGGATTGAGACTTAGTAGGTGCTCAATGAAATACTTGTTGAGCCCAATGACCCCACAAAATGGAAACAGAGCCTGGCCCACAAAGAGGGCATTCGCTTCTCTTCCCCAGGAGGCGGTTTTCCCAGAGCGCACCGGGCACACACTGCGCATTCTTTACTCCAGCGAGACGGGAGCTTCATTAAGGCGCAGCGCCGTTTCATTAGGAACCCTGACGCTCGGGGTTTTATAACTCGGCCACAAAAATTCACTCGGGGCAACATGCTAACTCTCGTCTGGAAATAAATGGGTTTATTTTATAAATTTTTATGCATTTTCCACACATAAACAAATGGTCAGATAAACCGTGCTTTAATGGAAGGATTGCGAGAGAAAACTTGATATTCTGGCGTATAAGACAGAAAGACGCGAGACGGACGGGGGGGCGGGACCTCGCTTGGCCAGAGCTGGATCTCGCTGGTCATTTGCTCCGACTCTGTCCCCTCAGCCTTTTCCAGGGTCCCTGGCCCCGTAGTGACCACCGCTGTGACAGCTGCCCGGGGCCAGCAGCAGCAGTTCTAAGTGCTTTGTGTATATGAACTAACTCCCCCAAGTTAGTCTCCTTCCAAAGAATGGGTGTATCGGGTTAGTAAGGGTCTTGGTAGGTGTCATCCAGGTGAGAGGAGGCCACATTGGATTAGGGTGGGGCCCAGGCACAACGCCTGGTGACTTAGGAGAGAGGAGAGGAATTTGGACACAGACACACTGAGGAGGGAGGCCGTGCGACGACAGGCCGAACAGAGTGACACAGCGACAAGCCATGGACGCCAAGGTCGGCCGGCAACGCCACAGCTGGGAGAGGCAGGAAGGACGGGCTCTTCCCGCAGCCACAGAGGGAGCATGGCCGACACCTGGATTTTGGACTTTATCCTCCAGAAGAGAGGAACTCTCTGTTGTGTGAAGTCACCAGCTCATACCATGGGGGACCTCAGGCCATCGGAGGTCAGGCAGCGCCTGGTTTGTTGCTGGAGCAGGCAGAGGCGGGGCTCCGGGGCCCAGGGCACCCCGCTCCCCTCCCTGCTCACCAGCAGATTTGATGTGAGCAAACCTTTCGAGCCTGCTCAGCAATAAACACTCAGGCAGATGACTTTATCGCTTCATGCTTTCCCAGGCTCCCACAGTGGAACATGAAGGAGCAAACACCTCCCAAATTGTTTACATTTCAGGGTTTTTAGCTCATAATCCAGGGTTCTGCCCAATGGCCTGAAAGCCGCCTCTCACCCACCTCTGGCACGATGTGAGGTCTGGTGAAAGCAACGGCAGAGGTCCTCACACGCACGTTGCATCTCGGACAACAACGGCGCAAGAAAAAAGCCACCTAATTCTGATCCAGCCTGGCTGCAGCCCTGCCCTCCCCCTCAGCAGCTGAGTGTCCACCTGCACACTCGGACCTCGATGCCAACAACAGGGGGTGTCAGAGGAAGGAGGGGCCGGCAACCGCCGACTCTGTACAGCCGCTGACAATGCAGACACTGGCCCATCGCTGTGGGTGGGGGAAGACATGCAGAGGATGTTATAAAGTGAAGAGGCAGCTGACAAGATGGCGTGTGCCACACACATCGTCCTATCTATCTATCTATCTATCTATCTATCTATCTATCTATCTATGCCTAAGCGACCCTTACAACAGAACGACTGGAACAACCAGTCGCTATGATGTGCACTGACCACCAGGGGGCAGACGCTCAATGCAGGATCTGCCCCCAGCCAGCAAGTCCTGATTGCCCTATCAGGGCCAGGCCCTGGGCTGGCATGGGGAACCAGGAGGTAGGTGGTGGTTGATGTGGGTGGCAAGGGAAGGGGGAGGCGGGGAGGTGAGGAACCCGATTGGCCCTGATCGCCGGCCAGGCCTAGGGACCCCACCCATGCATGAATTTGGTGCACCAGGCCTCTAGTAAACTATAAATACCAACACGTAACCAAAGGGCACGCATGGGGCGGATGCGCTCCCATTCTTGCCACCTTACACCTGTGCCAACTGTCTGAATTGTTTGCCGTGAATATGTGTTCACTTCACACTTAGAAAACAAATCTCCAAACTCCTCCCTTCAGGGCGGGGCGGAAGCCTGCCAGCTCCCGTGGTAGCCACTTCCCAGCCTGCTTGGTGATCAGATCGAGTTGCAATATCTCATGCTTGCATTCAAGTAGCCCTTGTTTTACTTAATAACGGCCCCAACGCCCCTCACGTAACTTATTACAGCATCTTGTTGTAGCTGTTCTATTTTACGATTAGTTGTTATTGTTAGCCTCTTACTGTGCCTAACGTATACACTAACCTCTATACCTGGTATGTATGCACAGGAAAAACAGTGAAGATAGCGTTCGGTGGGCGCAGCCTCAGGCCTCCCCTGGGGGTCTTGGGACATATGCCCTGCAGGTAAGGACTAGCGTAGAGAGAATTCTTGCAACTCAATAACAGAAAGACAAACAACTCTCTAAAATGGGCAAGGCCTTGGACAGACATTTTTCCCAGAAGATATGCCAACGGCCAGCAAGCACATGAAGAGATGTCCCAGGGACATGCAGACCGAAACCTCCATGAGATGCCACTTCGCACCCACGAGGATGGCTTTACTTTTTAGAAGGGGAACTGGCAAGTGGTGGCGAGAACGTGGAGACCCGGAACCCTCCTGCATGGCTGGTGGGGATGCGAAGGGGTGTGGCTGCTGGGGACAAGCTGGTGGCTCCTCAGAAAGGTCAACACTGAGCTACGATAGGACCAGCAATCCCACTCCCAGGTGTACACTCCGAGGAACTGACAGCGTATCCAGACAGAAACTGGCACAGACGTGGTTGCAGCAGCACAATTCACACAAGCCGGACGGTGGCAACAACATGCGTGTCCATCCACAGACGACAGAGCCTGGCCGGCGTGGCTCCCTGGTTGAGCTTCAACCTATAAACCAGGAGGTCAGGGTTCGATTCCAGGTCAGGGCACATGCCTAGGTTTTGGGCTCTATCCCCAATAGGGGGCATGCAGGAGGCAGCCCATCAATGATTCTTTCATCATGGATGTTTCTATCTCTCTCTCCCTCTCCTTTCCTCTCTGATATCAATAAAAATATATTAAATTAAAAAAACAAAAACTGACAATGGAGCTGTGCTTCCAGAGAGCGGAGACCGAGTGCAGAGCCTTTGGGTTCGATTCCGGTCAAGGGCACATGCCTGGGTTGCGGGCTTGGTCCTCAGTAGGGCGCGAAGGAGGCAGCTGATCAATGATTCTCTCTCATCATTGATGTTTCTATCTCTCTCTCCCTCTCTGAAATAAAAAAATATATATTAAAAAAAAAAAAGAATTTTAAGAAGGAACGTTTTGGAACAAATCAGAGGAGTGACGCTTCTTTACTTGAAAGCAGAAGAGAGAGGAGGTGCGGAGATGACCACCACGGCGGGGTCCGGAGGGAAGGTGCGTCCACGAACCGGGACGCTAGCAGCCGGACGCCCTTCTCAGGGCCCCTCCGCTGGACGCGAGCTCTGCAAGCCCCGCCACGCCCCTCGCGCCAGCGCCTGTTGCTTTACGAGGAGGCAGAGTCACTCCCGCGTCTGTGTCTCGTCTTCGGACAAGGCCGGGCCCTAGGCATCGCTGACCGCGTGGGTTTAGCCGACAGATGGGCTCTGTCCTCGGCACCCAGTGGATGCTCCCTTTTGCTGGTGCCCACGCTGCGCGTGAACACGGAGATCCCACGGAACCTCCCCCACAGGGGGACTGCGGACCATCGGGTGTGCGCTGAGAGTCCCCGAAGCGCATGGCCAGCGGCCGTCCCCAGCGAGCGGGACAGGGAGGTGTCCCGTTACGTAAGTGAGGAGACAGCGTCTTTTCTGCTCAGCCTGGTTCGCTTTTCACACTACATTCATCTTCGTGAGCATCTGCTTCGAGTAAAGGAAGTTTTGTGATAATTCAACCGTGACCTCGGTAAAGTCCCAGTGATTTCGCTTCAGTCCCTCGGCCCCGCGTCTCCCCTTGAAACGGCGTCTTCATTTCATGATCATCAGCATGTTAACATGAGCTGATTAACCCCATCCACCCACTACACGGCGCCACCGCCGACACAGCCCAGGGCTATGACATCATTAGCTCTGGGACGCGAGCGCGGGCTCCCCGCCGGCCGGTCAGCTGGTCCCACGGGTCATCCGATCCAGGCTCCTTGGTCCCGAGAATTAAAAGCAGACTCTCCCGCTGGCTTGTTTTCTGGCTCCAAGACGCAGGTAAACCGGTCCCAACAATGGCGTCGCTGGGCCCCCGTGTTTGCAGGGGTCCACGAAGCCTGCGGTCCCTGCGGGAGTGTGTGTGGCCAGGCCTCTGGGACCTCAGCTGGGGCGTCGGACCCACCACCCCGTGGGTCTCAATGACCACCGTGACCTCTGCCAGCCCCCCCTGTCATCTCTGAGCCATCGTCACGGACTGGGTCCCACACCTTCCCCAGAGGAGAACCCTCGACAGCAGCCTGGCAGCCGTGTCTCCTGGCTCCTGCATCCCGGTGCTCTTTCCGGAAACTTCCCCTCCTCCCTCATGCGGGCTGTGGGGAGGATTCCTGGACAGAGCCATTCCACCTCCCGTGGCCCGACGGCTCTCAGTGTGATTCGGACCAGCAGCTCATCTGGGAATCTGTACAAACACAAATGCTGCATGAGAAGGCCCGGGACCTGGGCCGGCCGCCGTGTCTCCGTGGCCCTGGCAGGGGCTCTGACGAGCGTCCTCCCAGCCACGTGAACCGAGCTGTCAGCCACGAGTCCCCGGGCTCCGTGAAGGTCCCTCTGGGTGGGGTACATCCTCCGGGTTGTGACAAGTGTGTAGTGACATGTACCGGCCATTCCACTATCACTATCGTGTCGCCGGACTAAAAACCCTGTGCGCTGCCCGCTCCTCCCTGCACGCATGTTGTGTAAGCCGCTAGTTTGCGGTTACTCATGACGGCGGCCATAGGAACCCGTGACCGCCTTGTCCCTCTACGAGACTCTGGTCTGAGCAGGCCCCGCAGCCCTGGCTGGCGCTGCTCTCAGGGGCTTCCGCGCCTGCACCCCCCTCCCTCCAGGGCCCACTCCCGGCCTTCCTGTGGGTTCTAAGGGCCCTGACAGCCACCCTAGAGGGAGCGGGAGTTGGTGCTTGTTGCTTATCACCGAAGGGCCTTGCTCCTACCCTTCCAATGTATGGACTTGAACTCTAGAGGTGGGGCTAGCAGCCAACGGATTTCAGTGCTCACAATGTTAAGGAAAAACTGTTTCCATCTCCAGGATCGTTTGAAAACAACACCGGCCCAATGCTAACAACCAGGAGAGGCTCGCTCTCTGCCCGCGAGTCCAAGCTGCCAAGAACGTGTCCTGAGCCACCGGGGCCCGGGGCTGAGAGTGCGCCATCTGGGAGTTTCTTGACTTCATCCTCCCAGAGGCCCTCTAAGCTGGACGCTATCGTGGTCCCCTTTACAGACAGGGAAACTGAGGCACAGTGAGGTGGAGGACTGCTCAGAGTCATGAGGCTCTCCTGCCCAGCTCATGCTGTAACACAAGGAGGGACCCCCAACAACTAACCCCTCCCTAGACCAAACCAGACCAGGTGAAGGTCACAGGCCAAGAGGACACGTGGCACACACAATACCGGCCCTGGGGGGTGGCAAGGTCCAGAGCTGCGTCCTCGGCCTGACCCAGAAGGTTCCGGAAACTTTTTCCATCACAACAGCGCTCGGAGCAGCTCCCCTCCATGAGAGCAGCTCGCTCCCGGCAGCATTGTTTTCAACTCCCATCCTGCAAACTGCAGTTCTTTCCCTGAACATTTATTATTTCAAATTACAACTTGGAAATGAAAACATGAGCTAATTTGGCCTTCCTTTCATTTGGGATTTGGGGCTGAAAAACTGTAGTGTTGGATGTAGAAACACAGTCCAACTTTCCAGTTTTCTGAGCATGCACACACACACACACACACGCACGCACACATACACACACACATGCACCCTCACACATGCACCCTCACACCAACATCAGACAGCGAGGCTGGGGCAGGGACTGGGGGCAGGAAAATCAGGCGGCCACGAAGCTCTGTCTCCCAGGGCGACGCTGCCTCTGGCCTCAGCCCCACCCCTCCCAGCCCGCTGGGACAGAGCGCCCACTGCCCACACATGGCTTAGATTTCTCTGCCCCGACCTGGCGCAGAGAGTTAAGCACAAATATCCTGTGAGAGGAAATGAGTTGGTGCCGACTCCCGACTCATAGATTTGCTCCCTTTTCTCCGATTCTGGCAGGGAGTGAGGGACCAGCAGGAGCCCACCTTGGGGAGGAGGCGGGTGTTAGGGGAGAGAGCACTGAGTTTGGAAACTGCAGACCTGGGTTCTAGCCACCAGCTTGCTGTGTGACCGTGGGCAAGCCATTTGCCCTGTCTGGGCCTCCGTTTTTACATTAGGAAAAGGAAAGACTATGTAATGAGAAGAGATCCACCTTAGGACTCTAAGTGTCACTCGGCTCCATAAGATACCCACGGAACAGCCGCTGGATATAAGAAGACACACCCTCAGGGAGGTGCTCACTGCCAGGGGCAGGGCGGTGCCAGGGCTGTGCCATCTTCAGTCTCATTTCTATCACTAACCATGACCCTGGAGAGCCCTGATGTTACAGGGTGAAGTGTCTCCTCCCTAAACCCATATGTCCAAGTCCTCACTTCGAGAACCTCGCTCAGAATGTATTGAGAGACGGGGTCTTTCAGGAGAGAATGACGGTGAAGGAGGCCAGAAGGGTGGGACTTCCTTTGATAGGACTTGTGTTCTTATAAGAAGAGGAAGATGGCAGGGTGCTCACTCTTTCTGTGTGCACAGAGGAAAGGCCCTGGGAGCACCCAGCAGGAAGGTTGCCGTCTGCAAGCCAGGAAGCGAGGCTGCCCCAGACCCAACCATGTGGGCACCTCGATCTTGGACTTTCAGCCTCCAGATCTGTAATAAAATAAGTCTGTTGCTTAAGCTGCCCAGCCCATGGCATTTGGTTATGACAGCCCGAGAAAACTACGACACCTTCCCCGCTCGGCCTGCCTCCGGTTCTCAGGTTAGATCACAGTATCTTTAACGTTTTGGCCCCAGGACCCTCTGGGAACCTGCGAAAGCACGTATGCTGGTAGACAAGGCAAGAATTTTGAAGAGAAAACAGGATAGGAGGCACACGTTCCCATGACCTGAAAGGGCACATTACACAAATTCTGCATTTTATTTTTACAGATAAAAGAGTTTATGGACTTTATGCCAGTAAATTTGGAAACAAATAGACAGACTGTAAACTGAGACTTCATGATGTTATGTAGGAAGATGTACAAAGCCTGAATTTCCTGTATTTATGAAAGAAATTGAGCCTGTAAATAAAACTTTTTCACACAGCAACCTCCAGGCGCAACTGACCACCACAGTTGGTCTAGCCAACATGGGAGGTAGAAATACTCTCCGTCTAGACAAATGCTTGCAGGGAATGGAAGACAGAGGGCACTCCCTGTGTAACAGCGATCCCCAAATCTGACAGGGATGTTACAGGGAAAGAAAACTACAGGCCAGTCTCGCTCACAAATGTAGATGTAAAAATCCTGAACAAGCCTGGCCTGTGTGGCTAGGGGGTTGAGCATCAATCCAGGAATCAAGAAGTCATCGGTTCGATTCCTGGTCAGAGCACATGCTTGGGCTGAGGGCTCAAACTTCAGAAAGCAGCCAATCAATGATGTTTCTCTCTCATCTCATCAATGTTTCTATCTCTCTATCCCTCTCCCTCCTCTCTCTCTGAAATCCTATCTAATAAAAGACAAACATGGTAATTAACCATACCTTCACTACTCTTCCCATTGGCTAATCAGGGTGATATGCAAATTAACCACCAACCAAGATGGCGGCTGGCAGCCATGCAGCTGAAGCGAGCAGGAGGCTTGCTTGCTCCAGTGATGGAGGAAGCCAAGGTTCCCCACCTGCCGTGGCCCGGCTCTGAGCTCTGAAAGCAACTAAGTTTCAATTATAGAAGCTAAAACAAACCCCAGATACCTGCTTTCAGCAGGCCCTGGCCTCAGAGCTGGAGCGAGTGGCTCTCAGCTCCAGTGACAGCAACGAAGTTTTAATTATAGAAGGTAAATAAATCCCAGAATAAGAAAAAAAAGGAGAGGCTGGGAGCTTCAGTCGCCAGCCAGCCTGAAAACAGCCATCAGCTCCTCATCCAGGCTGGCCAGGCGCCCCAGTGGGGACCCCCACCCTGAAAGGGGTGTCACCAGCTGCAAACAGCCATCAGCCCCTCACCCAGGCTGGCCAGGCACCCAAGCAGGACCCCAACCCTGATCCAGGACACCCTTCAGGGAAAACCAGCCAGCCCCGACCCATGCACCAGGCCTCTATCCTATATAGTAAAACGGTAATATGCAAACAGACCCTAACAGCAGAAAGACTGGTCACTATGACACACACTGACCACCAGGGGGCAGACGCTCAATGCAGGAGCTGCCCTCTGGTGGTCAGTGAGCTCCCACATGGAAGGAGCTCTGCTCAGCCACAAGCCAGGCTGATGGCTGCCAGTACAGCGGTGGTGGTGGTGGGAGCCTCTCTCGCCTCCTCAGCAGTGCTAAGGATGTCCGACTGCAGCTTAGGCCTGCTCCCCACTGGCAAGTGGACATCCCCTGAGGGCTGCTGGGATGCCAGAGGGATGTCTGATTGCCAGCTTAGGCCCAATCCCCCAGGGAGCAGGCCTAAGCCAGCAGGTGGTCATCCCCCAAGGGGTCCCAGACTGCAAGAGGGCACAGGCTGGGCTGAGGGACACCCCCACCCCCGAGTGCACAAATTTTTGTGCACCGGGCTGCTAGTAAATAAAAACATACTTAAAAAAATACTGAACAAAATTATAGAAAAGGTAAATCCAGGGCTTTAGAGCATAAAAAAGAAGAAAGTACATCATAAATGAGTTGGGTTCATTTCAGGAATTCGGGATTGCTTTGCCGTCCTATAACCGACCAATATAACTCACTCTATTAAAAACACATTGGTGAAAGGTCTTCAATCAATAGAAAGTGTTTGATAAATTCAGCACCTATTCACAATAAGTCTTAGCAAACTAGAAAGAAAAGCAACCTTCCTTCACTGGATGAACTGTTTCTTTCTAAACAAACCATTTTTCTCGGAGAAATGAAGACTTGTTTTCATGCAGGAATTTGTACACAAAAATACATAGCGAGTTATTCATAACAGCCCCAAATTGGAGGTGAGCCAGACTGCCTTCGGTGGGTAAATGGTCAAACCAACGGGGGTACCTCTGAGCCACGGGCAGCGTCCTGGGGCTGCCGGAACGAATTGCCACACATGGGGAGGCTTGACGCCACAGAAGTTCATTCTCACAGTCCTGGAGGCCGGAAGTCCAAACCCAAGGCATTGGCAGGGCCATGCTCCCTCCGAAACTTCCCGGGAGCCTCTAACCTGGCCTCCTCCAGCTCCTGGTGGCTCTAGGCCCTCTTTGGCCGTGGCAGCATCACTGCAACCCCTGCCTCTGTCTTCACGTGGCCCCTCCCCCTGTGTCCCTGTGACCTCGCATAGCATTCTCCTCTGTGTGTGTTTTCTCATAAGGACACCAGTCATCTGGGTTTAGGGGCCTCATCTTAACTTGGTTAAACCTGCAAAGACTCCATTTCCAAATGAGGTGAGGACTTCAAACTGCAATTTAACCCACAACACTGCTCAGCGATAACTGGGAATGAACTACTGATTCATGCGACAACTTGGAAACCTCGAGGAAGTTATGCAGAGTGAGAAAAGCTGAGCCGAAAAGGCTAACACTGTACTATCCCGCTAAGGCAACATTAGTAAAATAACAGAGAGAGCGAGCAGATGAGCGGGTTCCGGTGGTTAAGGATGAGGGCAGAGGAGTGGGCGAGGCTATGAAGGGGGCACACAAGTGAGTCCTGTGGTGATGGCCAGTTGCGTTTCTTGGTTGTGGTGGTGGCTATGCAGACCACACATGTACCAAAATTGCACAGAGCTACACTCACACTCAAGTTAGTGCCTGTACCGCTGAATGTTCATCCTTCAGTGGGTGAACGATTAAACTGTGGTGCATCCATGTCTTGAAATACTACTCAGCAATGAACAAGAACTGTTGATACACACAACTTGAGTGCCTCTCAAGGGAATTATGCCGAGTGAAAAAAGCTAATCCCAGAGCACACGAGTGCAAGCGTGCATTTATAGGGCCTTCCTGAAACAGAACAGATGTCGTGCTAGCAGGAGTTAAGGATGTGGGATGGGGCAGGAGCAGGTTGCATAGTACGGGCAACACCAGGAGTCCTCGGGTGATGGAGAGGTTCTGCATCTCGACTGTGGTGCTAAGTGCACAGACCTACGTATCTGCTGAAATCACGGAGCACTAAATGCATGTACATGTAACACACACATAAGGACAAGTAAAATGGAGGCAATCTGAATAAGATGGGTGGGCTGTGCCGATGTCGATGTCCTGGTGGTGACAGCGTACGGTAGCTTTGCCAGATGCTGTCAGTCGGGAAGACTGGACGAAGGGTGCACGAGCCCTCCCTGTATTATTTCTTACAACTGTATGTGAATGTACAGTCATCTCTGATGTCAGCCGGCCACGGTCCGATGTCCTGACTCCATCACAGACCAGCTGGGTGGCTCGAAGCAGGTCAACTCCACGAAGCCTGTTCCCCAGCCACTAAATAGGGATGCTGATGGGTCCTGCCACCTGGGGTTGTGGTGGGGATGGAGCCACTGACCATCGTGTCCTTGACAATGTGAATCCTCCACTCGTCACGTAGAGAAAAGGACCATTGTTACAGGCGGGAGGAGTGGGCCTTAAAGAGAGGGTTTGCCCCAGATCACCCCGCAATGAGGCAGGATCCCAGTCCCTGAGCTGGGCTCTCCTTGGAGAGGATCAAAGGTGGGAAATCTGGGGGTGGATACGCCGGCTTTCTCCCCCTGACAGTGCGTATGTGAGAGTGTGTTGGGGGACGGGAGGCTGAGGGAGGGGGAGGAGGGGCACGAGGAGACGAAGGAGGAAGGGGTCAGAGAGCAGGCACCGAAGGAAAACAAGCTCCGAGAATCAAAGGGCCGCTGGGAAACAATCGTTTCGAAGGCTATTGTGCTCTTGCCGGATCCTCTGGCCAAGACTGAATAGACTCCTGAGCCTGGTCCGCCTCTCCCACCAGGGTGCGTGCAGGGTCAGCCGGGTTCAAGGATGTGACAGCTGCCTTGGCCAGCGAGCAGCACTGCATCCGTATTCGTGGATGCCGATGATGGTGGCGGCGATTTCTGTAACTGCTGGTTGGAAGGACCCCTCGGGGTCATTTCCTATTCTGTGTTACCCCTTCCTGCCTCACCCACACCTTTCCCCGAGCAGGCCCACACCTCGGCAACTCTATTCGTCCTTCCCCACGTTCCTGCTGCCGGGCTCAAGGCCTGGCCCTTCCGAGCCAGAAGTGGCCTGGGAAGTCCTCTAGGTCCTTGGTACGTCAAGTGGCCCAGAGCTGGGGAGGAGCAGTGGCATTACCTGGGAGTTTGTCAGAAAGGCAGACGCTTGGATGATGTGCTCAGCTCTAGCCCAGCATTCCGGCTTACTGCCAGGGAGACGAAGGCTCAGAGACGGGGAGGGACTGCTCTGTGTCACACAGCATGACTGCCCCAGAGCTGGAACCAGCACCCGGCTCGAGGCTCCCCAACAGACAGCTGCCTTTCGCCAGAGCCTTGGATTCAGGTGGTTGACGGGGAATGGGCAAAAGGTCTGTCTTCGCTCCTGAAAGCTGTGGCCAGTCAGTAGATTGAAAGGGGCATCAGGTGAGAAGTCTCCTGGCCCATCTTCGCCTCCAGACGGGGAAATGGAAACCCAGAGAGGGGCAGAGGCTGCCTTCGGGACTCACAGTATTCGTAGTAGCACCGGGACTCCCCGCACCTTTTCTGGGGCACTTTCTACCCCACATCCGTTTTCCTGTCCTCCCATGAGAAAGTCACCCTTCAGCCAATATTGACCGGGGTCCTCTTTCTCTCTCGGAGGGAGGCGGGTGATTGAGACATGATCACAGTTAGGCCCCACCCTGGGGAAGGCTCTCAGTGTAGCAGGACTGGGCCAAGCAAGTTCTGCTTCCTTGAAAGCCACGTCCTGGAAGGATGGGGGTACCCTGGACCAGTATGGGGGCGGCGGGAGTGGGCGGGGCCTCGGTGGGCGGGGCCTCGGTGGGCAAGATGAGCCTAGGTCGGAGGTGAGTACTTCAGGCAAACTGCCTGGGAATCCCAAGCCGCTCGGAGGGCTTTCCAACAAAAATGTTGGAGATCTGGAAAAGTGGTTTTTGGCTCCTACCATGAGAAAAGGAAACTGCGAAGTCAAAATTAATAAATGCGTAATTCAATGTCTACAGAAGGTAGCACCGTGTCAACATCATTAAATGGCTAAATTAATTATTCCTAAAAAATTTCATTACATGTGAAAACGATTTAGATTTTCTCACTTTGCAAGAATTTCCCAGTTTGCCCAATCAGCCCTAAGAAATCACAGCCATGGTAAATTAGGGCCTTGTAACCAAGTAAAAGCAAAATTAAAATTATTTTTTTTAAATCCTTTAAAATGGTGTAATAAAAAGGCCCTGTGCAGTGCGTGTGAGGTTGCTCTTCTTAAGGGCTTGCTGTGATGAGAGCCGGGCCCTCCAAAACAGAGGTGCCGGAGGGCCTGCAACTCACCAGAACTTGGCACCTGAACTCGCTCAGTGCTGGTGTGGGACTGGCTTGCCACACGTCCCTGCGCAAGGAAGGCACTTTCCGCTTTGGTTTTCCCCTTCTGAAATATTGGGGGGGGGGGGTTAGTAACCCCACCTGCGGGAGCTTGTTGTGAGAATCCAAAGGCCTCCTAAGCCCGGGGGAGGGATGAGTGGGTTCCAGCAGGACAGGGACGCAGAATTAAAGAGGTGCAAAAACTTGATAAAGGGTGTGTGTGTATGTGTGTGTGTGTGTGAAGCAGGGTAAAGGAGGGGGTGCCGGATAAGCAAAATACCAAATATAAAAGCCTGATGTGGGGGGCCTGTGGCCAGCCAGCCCGGCGGCACCACTTCTAGCTCGTGCCTCAGTTTCCTCATCTGTACAATGGGCCCCCATCCCACCGCCTCGCAGCGTCCTGGGAGATGGACACGGGTTTAAAAGCTGAAGGATGTAGAGGAGCGCCCGGCAATTAGGCGCGTCAGGTCCTTGCTGTTACCCGCAAAGAACAGACGGCCACCCTCCGCGGCAACGTGATGCCTCGTGGGAGAAACTCAAGGTCACAGTCACCATGTCCTTCGCGCGGGCTGGGCACAGGCGCGTGCCTGCGGCGGGTGGGGTACCCTGCGCTGCAGTGCCCGCCTCGGGAAGACTCTTGGGGGGGGGGGGGGGGCGCTCCAGGGACAGCGGCCAGAGCGCCGAGGGGCGGGAGCGGGGCGCGGGGACCACGCTACGCGCCCGTGTCCACCTTTGTCCCACTCCTCCCGCGCCGCGAGGTGGCCGCGCCCTTGGCCGCCCGGCGCTGACACCGACCCCGCGGCCCACGAGCCCCTCCTCCGGCCCCGCTGCACTTCAAAGCCTGCGCCACCGCCGGCCCCGAAGGCGATGGGGCGGGGGGGGGGGGCCTGCGGGGCGAGGGGGCAGACGGTCCGAGTGCGAGAGGCGCGGGGGCCGCCCTGCCCCGCTGCGTCCCGGACGCCGAGGGCGCGCGGCTCCTTTGGTCCGAGGTAGCGGGACGCCTGCCCCGAAGGGGGCCAATAATGAAGCGCATTTTGTCCATTTCAGTCAAACCGAGAGCGCAATCATCTCCAGTGTCTCCTTTTCGGGAATAAAATAGGCCCCTGGGTTCCTCCTGAGACCAAAGCAGCCCCTGAGGCCCGCCTGGGGCGAGTCGCTGGGCGGGGTGAAATCTCTGCACACACACGACTCGTGCGGACGCCTGGGGGGGAGGGCTGTTGGGGACGTGGGGGAGGTCGTTCTCCAACGGGACACCAGGCACAGCCCCGCTCTCAGCCTGACCCCGCAGGGAGCCTCCCCCGCCCCCCCAGTAAGTTACACCTCGAGTTTGTCCTGCCTGGGGGCCTGGAAGGCGAATCTCAGGCTCCTGTCGGTCTTGGGCTGCTATGGGGTTGCGGGGGTGGGGTTGCGGGGGTGGGGGTTGCGGGGGTGGGGGTTGGGGGAACTAGCTGGTCTCGCTGCCCGCGCAGCAGACGTGACCCCAGCAGCCCGGCAGCCCTCTGAGGGCTGCAGGTGTGAGTCCTCCAGAGCAGAGCACACAGAAGTTTGGGGGGTCTTGAGGTAGGGGGGAGCTCTGGGCAGAGCACCCACAGATCCACCGCAGTAGCTCACCATGGCCGGGAAAACACCTTATGCTGTTGTTGTTTTTTCTGAACTGACGAGTTTACTGTTTACATTTTCAATTCCCATCAATCTGATGGCCCTTATGCTGTTCTTATGTATGTGTCTGCCTCTCCCAGCACAGCCAGCCGCGCCCGGAGCAAGGCAAGCGGCTGTCCCCTGGGGTGTCCACAGCAGCAGCCGCAAGAGCCCGCACTCAGTCCCGCCCAGCTCTGCGGGCTGTGCGCACCCCTGGGCCTCAGCTCCCTTCCCCATCCATCGCCCGCAGTGTTTACTGGGCATCGCCCGTACTGGCCTCTCATTTCTGGGCCCTCGGCTACAGCGAAGAAAACTAAGTTCCTTGTGCACCCCCTCTCCCCCCAGCCTGAGTTCTAGTGAAAGAAGAAAAACATCAAAGTAGATAGAATGTCAAAAAGCAGTACATTTAGGAAAGCTAGCATCACAAAGAAAAATGAAACAAAATAACAAGTGTTGACAAGGACGTGGAGTAATTGGAACCCTTGTGCGCTGTAGGCAGGACATAGAGAATTATTACATGATCCAGCAAGTTCACTTCCGGGTATGTACCAAAAGAATGAACAGTGGGGACTCAAACATATTTGTCTACCCATTGTGGCACTATTCACAACAGCCAAAGGCGAACCATATGAGGAAAATAGCCCTGGATAAAGGCCAGATCTGCTAAAACTCTGCTACTCCATTTCTACCCAAGACTCACAAGGCACAAACCCCAGGCCCTTTGCACTCACCACAACATGGTACGTTGGAGTTTTACTCTTAGCCGGGGGTGGTCCGGGCAAGACGTTGCTGTGGGGCGCGGGTACAGTGTTTTGGCTAGGATCAAGCCTCGGACTAATGAAAGGACAGGGTCCTCTCATTGTCACGTGCAAGTCCCAGCTGGAGGGCAGGGCCCTCCCAGCACAATCATAGCCAACGGCTGTGGTTGTGAGCTTGAACCTATGGTCCAAACACGCAGCTCCACGTGCCTTGTGGTAGAGTTCAGGTGCATGTAGTTGAGTGAGGTTGAAACTCATGAGAATGCTGTAAACAACATGATCACGCCCCTATTTGCCCTGTGGCATCTGTTATAAAATAAAGACACGGCTTGTAGGCACTGTCGTTGTCTCCTCATCAGGGAGCAGTGTCCCATCGAGACCCAGCTTTCATTGTCTGGTCTGTCTTTTCTCAATCCTTTCACCCCCCGACTCGGGATCACCCTTGGTCGTGCTGGCGTGGCACACACTGCCTTGTGAAACAGATTTTAGCCAGGGTCTGCCACTCCTTCCAATACCAAGGAGGGAAGTTGAGTTGAGGCTGGAGAAAGACCTGAGAATTTTGGGGTTCTGGGCTCCCCACAGCCTTTCTGAGCTCAGGGCAGCTTACTGGTGGATAGCTGGGAGGAGCAGAGCGCTCACTGGAGGTTTTCTAACATTTCTATACCTGGGGGTAGGTAGGCCCCTTATCCGAGCTCCCACAGCGGGGAGGGCTGGACGGTGCACTTGGAAAGAATGCCTGCTGACTCCTGGGATTGCTGTCTGCTGTCTCCCCAGTAAGGGTTCCATTTGGGCTAACAGCAGACACCTGAGCTAGTTAAGAGAGTGAACACCATCACTCGTTCCCTCCCTAGTACGGGTTACTTTGCTCCATTTCCTCTGAAATGCCTAGGCAGAAAGTTCTCAGAGCAACGGTCTTGTGAGGGGACGCTGAGTAAGTGCTGCAGGGTGAATAAACGTGTGTGAATGAGCTGCATTCACAGAGGAGTGTGCAGAAAGCTATGGGTGGGCTCCTCAAAGCTGCACCCACATGTGTAGGTGCAATCTCTCTCTCTCTCTCTCTCTCTCTCTCTCTCTCTCTCTCTCTCTCTCTCAGGAGAGCGTGTGGAGCTTTTGAGGTCTCCTTGGGTTACAGAAGCAAGATTCAAAAGTTGGAGAAGCTAAAACAAGGGGACTAATGTAATAAGCCTGTTTAACAAGGGCAGGTGTTGGACTCAGAACATTTGACCCCAACTACCCCACACAGGGAGGGGATGGGGGAGGAGGCTTCGCGGCAGCACAGGCAGCACAGGCCAGGGAGCAGCGCTGGAGTCAGGCCTGCACCGGCCGCCAAACACGTTAATGAGCGCCTGAGCCTTTAACACAGTGGTTCTCAGCCTTGGCTGCACATGAGAATCAGCTGGGAATCTTGTTAAAATCCTGATTTCTGGGTCTCATCCTCTGGAAATTCTGTTTCTTTGTTACTAATGATGAGGCCCAGAAATCAGGATTTTAACAAGATTCCCAGCTGATTCTCATGTGCAGCCAAGGCTGAGAACCACCGCTTTAACAGGAGCACGGAGACCCGGAGACCTGAGGGGCACGTGAGTCAGACCACACCTGGCGCCTGGGGCTCAGCTCTGGGGAGAAACCGGGCAAATGGTGACCAAACCAAACGCCACGTCACGGCAAGGGAAGAGGGGAAAGTAGGGCAGAGAGTGGCCTATGAGAAGCGAGGAGGCTGGGAGCAGCCAGAGGGCCGGGACAGTGGGGGGCCGCGGTTCTGGGAGCAGCCAGAGGGCCGGGACAGTGGGGGGCCGCGGTTCTGGGAGCAGCCAGAGGGCCGGGACAGTGGGGGGCCGCGGTTCTGGGAGCAGCCAGAGGGCCGGGACAGTGGGGGGGCCGCGGTTCTGGGAGCAGCCAGAGGGCCGGGACAGTGGGGGGCCGCAGTTCTGGGAGCAGCCAGAGGGCCGGGACAGTGGGGGGGCCGCGGTTCTGGGAGCAGCCAGAGGGCCGGGACAGTGGGGGGCCGCGGTTCTGGGAGCAGCCAGAGGGCCGGGACAGTGGGGGGGCCGCGGTTCTGGGAGCAACCAGAGGGCCGGGACAGTGGGGGCCGCGGTTCTGGGAGCAGCCAGAGGGCCGGGACAGTGGGGGGCCGCGGTTCTGGGAGCAGCCAGAGGGCCGGGACAGTGGGGGCCGCGGTTCTGGGAGCAGCCAGAGGGCCGGGACAGTGGGGGGCCGCGGTTCTGGGAGCAGCCAGAGGGCCGGGACAGTGGGGGCCGCGGTTCTGGGAGCAGCCAGAGGGCCGGGACAGTGGGGGGCCGTGGTTCTGGGAGCAGCCAGAGGGCCGGGACAGTGGGGGGCCGCGGTTCTGGGAGCAGCCAGAGGGCCGGGACAGTGGGAGGCCGCGGTTCTCCCCGCACCCTGGACACAACCAGGTGACTATCTGCTGCATGAACAACATGGAGCATCCCAAATAGGAAGAGCTTTCCCAGAAAGGAGAGGGGCCCCACCCACGGGGGCATTTAAGTGCAAAATAGCCCCTTGCTGGAAGTTTCTAGTGTTACCGGGAAGGGAAGGGCTGGGCAGGGCTGCCTTGGGTGGCCTGGCCTGCCTGGGCTCTTGACTTTGTGCAGGAAAGAGCTCACAGCAGAGTCCAGGTGACGAGGAGGGGTGCTTATGGAAGCTGGGACAGCGAAACAAGGGGGTGGAGGTGCAGACAGAAGCAGCAACAGGGGAGAGCGAAGTGGGAGGCTCTGGCCGCTAGAAACCTTATAGGAAGAAAGTGAGCCCAGGCGGGTGCTGCCAGCTCACGGGGGAGTCAGGGAAAGGGGGCTTGGGGGACGGGTCCAGGGGGTTAGCCAGGACGATGTACAGCTGCCCAGTGCTCTCCTAGCTCCTTACTCTCCGGCCTCACAAGGAGAGATCCAAGCATCCAACGACGTTTTGGAAATAGGAGTGAAGTTCACGTCCTGAGACTCTTACTCCGTAAGTCTGGAGAGCAAAGCCCTCCGCATGCCTCCTCTCAGACGCTTCTTTTTCATTAGTGATTTCCCACGAGAAGGGAGGGGGGAAGAAAGGATCATTGGCCAGTGGGAGGGCCTTGACTCCCTGAGCAGTTTCCCCTCTCCCCACCCCCAAGGAGGAGGCCCCGCCTGGGCATGCCACCCCATTAGAGTGTCGCTGTGGCCAAGTCCACTGCCTCTGTGTGCCAGCCTCCCCTCCCTGGGGCCTGGGCCATCTGCCTCGGGCCGTTTTGTTCCCAACACTCACACAGTACCTGTTAGTAAATATTTCTCGAATGAATGAGTGAACAAATGAATGAATCCCGCACTGTTTAGACTCTGTTAGGGATGATGTGTTCTCTACGCTGGTGTGTTTTTCATACCATATGCTGAGGTAGAGTTTGTGTATATGATTCCATTGGAGGAAAAAGGGAGGCAGACGGGGTGGGGTGGGGTGGGATGGGGCTGGGGGGGACATTCCGGGGAAGTGAAAAAACGCCCCTTTGTGGGTTTCAGAAACACGCCCGAGGCGGAACATGGGGCTGTATTTACTCTTACTTTTCTATAAACAGTTATAAGTTTCCTACGAAACCAGCAACAAACAGCATAACCTCTTGTTACTTTTCGGAATGAAAACATATGAGCACGTCTCTGAGATTCTGCATCTTGATACTCCGCCTGGCTTGGTCTCAAAGGTTTAGAAAAAGTGTGTGTTGTCTTGTACCTTGGGTTTTTCAAAGGCCCCTAAGCGCGTGAAGAAATTTCAGGGAGGGCAGGGCTAGCCTCTTCCCTATACAGTGGGGCCTTGACTTACGAGTGTCCCGACGAACGAGTTTTTCGAGATACGAGCCGTCTCTCGGCCGATTTTTTGCTTTGAGTTGCGAGCTAAAATTCGGGTTACGAGCCAGCTTCAGATACCCCACCGCTCGTTGGCGCAGCGAACGTCACAGTAAATGCCACAACATCAGCCCAGCATCACGTGTCTCACTCGTTCACTTTTGATTTGACATACAAGTAATTTGAGTTACGAGCGCCGTCACGGAACGAATTAAACCCGTAAGTCAAGGCCCCACTGTACTAGTTCCTGCAGCTAGAGCCGTACCTGACTTACAGTAGGTGCTCAGTACATACTGAGAGGAGGGATAAGGAATCGCTGTCTGCCCGATGCCAGGTGTCACATAATGAGCATATTATTAACCGTGCCATTCCTCTACTGGCACATCAGTGGTTAAGTGTGACTCCGATCTTAAAGACAAAGAAATAAATGAGGACTAGTCAATGGTGGTCAGGATTCAAAACCAGCGGTGCCTGACACCAAACCCAGGGTTCCCCCTTTGTCCTCAGGGGATAGTGAAACTGACCAGGGCTCTCCCTGCTCCCTGCCTGGCCTGCTCCTCCCCTGCTGTGCTTGGGTCCAGATCTCTGGCTTTTGAAAGCCAGATGGATAAATATCCGTGTTGACAGGCTGGGTGGATAGCGAGTTAGCTGATGGATGGGTGAGGGATGGTGAAATCGATGGGTAGATAGCGAGCTACATGCAGAGGCTCCTCCTCCTGTCTGTACCCACAGGGGCAGCCCTACAATTTCAGTCTGACCGCACGTCCTCGCCAAACAGGCCTGCCCCTCCCTCTTCCCCGCCAAGGCTGCCCCCGCCGCCTGCCCCCTCCAGGATGGTAAACGCCCCGAGCCTTGAAGCTTTACCAAGAGGGAGCATACTTCTGTACTCCCGCTTTTGTCCAGACCTCATTCTTTTAGGAAGATGATACTTCAGCCAGTGGGAAGATATCGAATGCGTGCAAACACGCCCTGATTACAGTGTCCTTTTGCTGTCTGCCTCCCCCTGCCCCATAAGTTTAGAAACTATTCTATGTAAAGCATTTTCTTTGAGTGGGGCCGTGGCATTTCCCTGCTCCAGCAGCTGGAGCAGAGGGGGGACGGGGAGAGCAGAGCAGAATGAGAGCTGCCTGGAGAATGCTCCGGCGAGGAGATGGTGCTGCAGCTGCGTCTTCACTCTAATCTAAACCAAACTCCTCTGGGGGTGCTGTGGGTAGTGTGAGCTTTGGGGAGGCTGATGGGAAAGGGAGCCCGGAGTTTGATGGGCGGGCAACAGAGTAATGGTGAGGCAGAAATCTCCACACCAGGAGTAATGCCGAGGGCAGAGGCTGTACAGGAAGCCTGGAGATGCCTGGGGTGGGGTTGAGTGGTTTGAATGAGGAGGCTGTGTGGGTGGGAGTGAGTGACTGGAGAAAAGGAGAAGAGGTTGATCAGCCGGCAAGGCAGGGCTGCAAGAGCAGCCCAGGGGGAGGTCTGGCCAGGCCAGGAGCCTGAGGGCCCCTGAGCTCTGGTTTTGGGGTCACCTCTGGTCTCAAAGCCAGAGTTGCTACAGCTACTCCCCGTTCCCATCTGGCTGGCCACCAGACACTCCCAATGTGACGACGGTCTTCATGGGAGGCCGTTCAGATTTTGCCGCCTGAGTTCCACTCCCCTCTGCTACTTACTAGCTGTGTGACCTTAGACAAGGATCTTAACCATTCTGTGTCTTTATTTTTCATATCTATAAAGTGAAAATAAGATTACCGCTTAGGATTGTGTGGTTTACTATCCATAAGCATTTAAAATAGTGCTTGTAAGCTATCCATCTCATCATTGTTGTCATTATCATCATCGTCATCATCTTCGTCGTCATCATCTTCATCACCCCCTTACCTCTATTAATGACAACCAGTCACCCAAGCACTTTCAGTTTACCTACTTGTAGGGAATGAGATGTTCTACTCCACTCTCATCTGCCATTTTCTAGAACCTATACTCCCCACGGTGAAGACAAATAGAGGGACTACAACTCAAGGGGAGGAGAAGGAGAAGGAGGAGACATGGGGTAGAGAAGGAGGCAGCAGAGCTTGCACTGAAAGCTTGGATGGAACCCAATAACTGGTAGGACCCCAGTGCTTCCATAGACCAAGGAGTCAGGGAAGGAGGAAGGGAAGAAAAGAACGAAGGTCTGAGGGCGTTCCAGAGGGTGCCATGGGCGCCTCAGGAACGGAGAGCTAGGCCCCGTGCTGGGCCGACGCTGGGCCGAGCAGCTGCCCTGCCTCTCCTCCCTTTGCAACCCCGTGTGGACAGGAATGTGCCATCAGGACTTGCACACTCTCTGGGCCCTGTGGGAGACTTGCCTGATAAGAGCAAGTCTGGTTGGTGTTGGAGACGTTCACTCCTTCCTTCCACAACCAGGGGCACAGGCCGGGCTGGGCTCACTCGGAGTCATGCCTTGTCATGGAGGCATCGAGCCTGTGAAAGCCCTTTGGGTATAATTAGGGATTTCTGTGGACTCAGTTAGTGCATTACTAGAATAAATTAGGCATTTCTAACGAAGTACTTGAAGGTGTATGGGGCATATTTGGTAACTGCTGAATGACCAACACACAGGCTCTTTGTTTAAAACCTCTTCCAAGTTACAGCCGCTCAACTTTCAATCTGTTTTTAAGACACAAACCTAACCCATCAGAGGCTACTTTTTTGGGGGAGGGGGGGGACTCAAAACTATTCCCACTGATGGTCACAGTGAGATTTTCGTGTTCAATTTCGCGCTTCGAGCTGTAAGTTGCCTGCCTTTTTCATGAATCATTATTAAAAGCAGCGGCTGGCTTAAAAGCTTCCTAGAGGAACAGGGAGACACTTGGCCTTCCTGAGAGGGGCCGGGGAGAGCTCCAGCCACAGGCCGGTTCCCGGTTACTGACAATGTTCGGAACCCGCTGTGCTGGCCCGCCCCTGCCCACCAAGCCGAGAGGTGAAGACAGGTGATCACGGAGACCTAAAAACACAGCAACCAGAGTCAATGTGTCGCGAGGAAATTCCAAGCTTTATTAAGTGCACTTTTGGTGAAAGAGGCCCCGCAGAGAATTTCTTAATAAATTTCAAGGAGGGGAGGCGCGCGTGGTCGCTGGAGGAGCTCCGCAGCCCTGGTGGCATCTGCGGAATGCCCAACCTGGGCACGGCCAGAGGGAACTGCCAGCTGCTGTCTGGGGCGGCGGTTTCCTCTGGCGGAGCCTCCTGGCCCTGAGTTGGAGGGTTCTGCCAGGATCACGGGCGCCCCGGTTAGGAAAGAGCTTGCGAGCGGTGCCGTCCCTGCCCGCAGCCAGCGAGCGCTCCTACACGTAAAGATGCGGGGCCGGAAGAGACCCTGTCCGCTACTGGACATCCTGGTGGCTCATCCCAAAGTCCAACGCCACAGCCTCCAGGACTTTCTTCTACCGTGGAGCCTGGATCCCCCAGGCGCCAGGGTAAGCCGGTTCCTCTCAGCGAGTCCAGAGCAGAACAGGGGACACTGCTCCCCACCCCCTGGTCCACGGGAGGGCCCTATTTCATCCACCCGGGCCTTGTCTCCAGAATGAATGCTCCTCCTCGCAGAAACCCTCGGAGACTGGCCCAAACCACGGCAGCCGATTACTGAGTGCTTCCTGTCATCCTGACACTCACCCAGGCCCTGTCTCCGCCTCCCTCGTGAGCCCCACGTTCCTGGGTGACGTGGGGACCGGAAGTAAAACGAGGCTCCTTCCCGTGTGTGAGGAAGACTGCCACCGCCTCCAGCTGTGACGTGTAACCTGTTCCCGTCCTCAACACCCTCGGGGCCGTGGTTCCATTTGTAGGACCGGCTCAGCGCCAGAGCTGCTCCACGCTCTGCAGGTCCTCTCATGAACGCCCACGACAACCCTGCTGGGTGGATGTTTTTATCTTTAGTTCATGGATGAAGAAATACCTTCCAAAGGTCTCACTCCTAATAAGTGACTGGGATTCCAACGCAGGGCTGTCCGACTTGGAGCCCCCCTGGCCCCCACGCCGGGCTAGGCCCTGGTTCCGCCCCAGATTCCCGTCAAGGCTGGGGTGGCTGAAAGGGCTGGAAAGGACCACAAGAATCCCCTTATTTCTGGGGTCAAGACCCCTTTCTAATTCATGGTCTTTTCCTATCTATGGAGAGTAGGTGGGTGATTCATAAAGTGGTTTTTTAATTTAATTCTCCAGGGACGTCTAACAACGACAAACTCTGCTTGTGCACCTGTTATGGTCCATTATGATGGTCTCTGAATACATCTGTCTGCCCCGTTAGTCTTTGACCCGTTCCCAGGTGGAGACTTTAGGTCTGTTTTTATATTTTCAGTACTTAACACAGGGCCACTTACTGACAAAGCGTGTTTGTAATATGAGTGAATGACTGACAATGGATGGATAGGTGAGTGAATGATTGACAATGGATGAGTGGATGGATGGGAGGAAGGATGGGTGGGTGAATGGATGACACATACTCAAGTCCACACTTAATTACCCCAATTCTCAAATTCAAAAGTACTTACAGATACATACGGACCCCTTTGTATGCATGTCACTCCCCCTACTCCACCCCCCCCCCAAAAAAAAACCTGGCTTGAGAGTATTGAACAGGTGGGAGATGAAGAATCTGTTCTCATTTCCCCCCATGAGCTCAAGGTGTGATCCTGGGCCAGCCACTTGCTTCCTCATCCGAAATACAAGGGTGTTGGATGGATGATATTTGAGGCCCTTTCCAATCCGAAATTTCCATAATTCTATGGCGATCCACCCACCTCAATCAGACTTATCTAAATAATCACACAAAAACACCACTTCATGCTGGAGACACACAGTCATAATAAACTAAGCAAAACCAAATGCCCTTCAATATCCTGTTGTGAACTATAAAATGTCCCCTAAAATCACATTTTCCCCTTGAAACAGGATGTAGGAAAAATATTTTCCTATTAAATCCTTTTAAAGTGCAAAGGAAAGCATTTATTCTGTGATTTGCCATCCAACTCAATAAAAAGTCGCGGACTCGGTAGCCCTAATTCTGGGAGATACTGTCAGCAAGCAAAGGGGATAGGAGTCCAGGCTGGAAACCAAGATGCCAGGCCCTTCCTCCGTCGCCAGAGCCAGCGATGGCTGGACCCGTTTCCTGGAGCGAGTGGCCAAGTGCGTCCCGAGCAGTTTATTTCTGCCATTATGTTGGGGAAACCAGTAAATGAGCTTTTACGAGGTGATTTATGAAACTCCTGGGGTGGACGAAGTGAGTGCTGGGAAGAAGTGGCACCACCTTCCAACCCTGTGGGGATGAAGGGAGAGAGCAGACTTGAACTTTGGAAACTGTTAATTACGTTGTTACAAGCTGTGTCCTTTAAGATGGGCTAAGCAAAGTGGGACCGTTCCTCGGGAGAGGCAGGCAGCGCCAGAAGAGTTCAGAGGGACCCTTGTCCTTCCGGCGTGGGAAAGCCGCCTGCGGGAGAACCCTTTAGGGCAGTGCTCCCGTCTCCCTGATTTCTGTAGCCCCTCGGAGTGTTGCAAGGAGAGGCCCGGGGCTGTTGCTAGAGAAAAGGAAAAGCGTGGATCTCTCTGTCCATCTGGGAAGACACGCCAGGAGCGCAAGCCCAGCTCATGGTCATCCCACCTTTCTGCTGGAGCGAGCCCCTGTGGTAGGCAGAAGGCGTTCAAATCCATACACCTGGCATGTGTGAATATGCTGATACATGGCCAGGGCTAATGGGGCGGCAGATGGAATGAAGGTTGGTCATCAGCTGGCCTCCAGAGTGGGAGGTTACCCTGGACCACCTGAGGGCCCCCTCCCCCCCACCCTGTCATCACAAGGGTCCTTACATGCGGAAGAGAAAGGAGGTGTCAGGCTGATGGGTTGTAAGAAGGACTTGCCCCGCTATCGCTGGCTTTGGAGATGGAGGAGGGGGCCACGAGCCAAGAAAGGTGGGCGCCTTCTAGGAGCCAGAGAAGGCCAAGTGGATCCTCCCCTACAGTTTTCAGAGAGAGCGCAGCCCTGCCCACACCCGGACTTCCGCCCAGTGACACCCATTTTGAGATTTTGACCTCAAGAACTAGAAGACAGCAAACTTGCATTGTTTTAAGCTATGTTTGTGCTAATTTGTTCCAGGAAACTAGCCCCAACCATCAGAATATGTCCTGACAGTCTCGTTTGAACCTCATGACTCTGGATGCTGAGCCATAGCTGACTGGACCAGGGGCGGATGTCTGCCCCAAGCTGGGCCAATGTTCTGCACGCTCAGAGTCTGGGCTTGGAACTGATACAGCTGTGACGAGAAGCATATAAACTCAGGAGCTCACGGTGGCCCGTGTTCGGCCACGTGAACTGAGAACCAGGGAAGGCTGGTTTGCAGAGATAATCAAATTGAGGGAGAGAGGGATGGAGAGAGGTCTGGTAACGTTCTAGTGCCTAGCTCCCTCCCAAGGTGAAGTACAAGTATGCAGAACGGACCCCTTTCCCAATCCCTTCCTCCCGCTGACATGTGCAAAAGAGCCCATGTCCTCAGCTCAGAAACGCTGAGAGATCAGCTCCAACCAACTGAAAAAAATGCAGGCCCCTGGCTGTTGTCCAACAACCAGATGGCTCGCACTGGCTCTGGGGGGAGGTGGAAAGTGTATTTAGGAAGGAATTCCTGCTCATAGAAGCAGAAGTGGTGAATAGGTGTTCCTGTTTCTCAGACATTTTCAGACAAGGCTCGGAGAGGTAAAGTAACTCACTGAAAGTCACACAGCTAGTGAGCAGGGAAGCTGGAGTTCAAACCCAGATCGTTCCGTGTCCAAATCTCAAGTGTTTTTCGTTTGTTTGCTTTGCCTATTACTCATTCTTGGCTATTTCCTGGGATTCTTCTTCTTCTTCTTCTTCTTTATTTTTTAAACTAGAAATGTCTAGTGTCCAGAAGCTACAGGTCCGATACGGATGAAGGTTAACACAGTGGCCTCCCATTCCCTTCTGCAGCCTTTTGCTCAGTGGTGTCCACTCTCTGTGGCTCCGGGGGAGTGCACACCAGCAGGCACTGGGTGCTCAGCGGCCCGTGGGCCTGTCTCTGCCTCAGGTCCGGGCTTGCAGTTCCCAAGCAGGAATGATGGTGAGAGAAGGCGGCATCCAATCGTCTTGCTTTGGCAGGTATCTGGATATGGGTTTTATCCATCAAGATAGCCTAATTATGCTGCATAACAACCACCACGCACCTCCACGGACATCGAGAACAAAGGGTGCCTTCGCACGGCCAGCACTCGTTCTCGGCTGGCGGTGCTCCATGGCATCTCCTCTCAGGGACCAGGCCGAGGAAACACTGGGCTATTATGGGTTGTCATGGCAGAAGGTAAAGCCAGCAGTGGAGCACGTGGGATTTCTTAAATTTGCAACACATGCTGCTTTTTATGGCCAACTCTGTCATCAACAGGTCTAGCAACTATCACCCTCTCCTGGGGAGAGGCCCTGCCGATGAGTGAACACAGAGACCACCGCAGAGGGTCTCCAGTTCCTATGTTGTCGTGGCACGTTCATGATTCCATGGGTCCAGAAAACTCAGGTTTCCCGTGCCACCCCACGAGAATTCCCACTTCCGGGCACTGGGCACCTTCCATGCGGCAAAAGCCTGCTTACACCACCTTTCCCGAGGCAGCAGGGTCACCAAGCAACCTTTCTAAGGGCTGCGACAGTGACTTCTGGGCGGCTGGCGGCTATTTCTCACTCACAGCACACGCCTCTCATGGGTGGCCACAGATGCTCTTTCTGGCCGAGGCTGCACTGAAGGACGTCTATGAAAGTCCCCAAATGAGTCCACGCTGCCTGCATCCACCCCGATGGTGCAGAGGTGGGGCTGGAGGGGAACTCCCATGTGCCTCGCTCTCTTCCAGAGCAGAGCGCCTGGCCTGATGCATGAAATATTCTTACTTATGAAACCTCCGTTAGGTGCTACGTCCAACGGGGCCGCCCGCAGCACCCCTCCGCCTGCTCTCCCTTTGCATCCATATCCCCTCAGCTTTACGGGGTTTCAAATAGTTATCAGCCCACTGTCGGCTGAAGGTCCCTGGCCCTCTGAGGTTAAGAGAATAAAATAGAAAGAAGGATGAAAGCGGAATCTCATAGCCCCGGTCTGTGGGGAGACGAATGGCCTCCCCGCTGACTTTTCTAGGGATAGCTGGCACTTGTGGTCACGTGGGCCTTGGATAGCCTGATGTTTTGGTCTCACTTGTGTCTCATCTCCACAATCTTCTCTGCTCTTGCAGATCCAGAGAAAACTTAGACCTTTGTTCGACCCTCCTGTTCCCAACCCTCCCTCTCCCACCCCCACCCCCCCCCAAAAAAAACAAGCAAAAACTGCACCAAACACATACGTTGAAGGTTTGGTGTAGCTCAGCCCCCTCCCACTGAAAACCCTTCCCTATGCCCCGGCCTCCTTCCTGGGTCCTGGTCCCCCTCTTACCCTAATTCACTCCCGTCCCTACAGTACCCAGAGCTAGTTGCCGCTCTTCTGCTCTGCCCCAGCCTTACCTTCGCGTAGGCAAAAACTCACTAGTGTCTCCATGACATAAAGGGCCATGGATGCAATACAGAATCATTGGCAGGGATGTGTCATTTCTTTCTCACTTTCTCCATAGGCAGAAAGAAGCTGCTTGGAGGAGAGAGGGGCGCGGGTGTGCGCGTCTAGGGGTTCGGGCAGGCAGAGCGCGGAACCTCTTTGCTTGCGTCGCCGTCAGCAGGCGGAGGCCGGAACCTTTGTGCTCGCGTCGCCGTTGGCGGGCGGAGGCGTGCAGTGTCGGACCGGTCCTCCGGCGGCCGGGTTCGCGCAGTGGTCGCCGGCTGCTGACGTGGGCCAGCCGGGTGCCGGGCTGTCAGTGCGGGGCGTGATGGCGGTAGACATCACACTCCTGTTCCGGGCCAGCGTCAAGACCGTGAAGACTCGGAACAAAGCGCTGGGAGTGGCGGTGGGCGCCGGAGTCGATGGCAGCCGCGACGAGTTGTTCCGCCGCAGCCCCCGGCCCAAGGGCGACTTCTCCAGCCGGGCGCGCGAAGTGGTGAGCTGGTTGCTATGGAAACGGCGGGCAGGCGGTGGGCTCGGGCCCGCGACGCGGACCCCAGAACCAGACCAGACCCTGTCCCACGAGCGAGTGTGACAGAAGCGCCTAGAGAAAAGTGGTCCGAAGAGGGGACAGGAGGGTTCGCCCCAGGCAGCCGACAGCTGCCTCGGGAAGGGAACAGCCTCGATTCGAAGAATGGGGACGTGCATTGGGGAGCACATTTCCCTGGCGGGGGAGGGGGGGGCTGGGGACGGGGGGGGGGGGGTGACGCTTGGGAATCTCAGTCCGCCAAGTTCTGGGGCGGCTTTGAGGGAGGGCGAGCTCGCTGTCGCCGCAGCCCTGAGCGCCGCCGGGGAAGCTTTCCCAGGTCCCGCGCTTTCCTGTGGCTGCACTGACCACAGTGCCTCTGCCTCCGGGGTTTCCTCGTTTCCTGCTCCTCTCTCCCTCCCCCGCCCCCGCGCTGAGGTCAAAGGTCACGTCCGCTGACCTCTCCCTTCCCCTCGCCTCCCGCCGTAGATGAGGGCCCATCTAGGGATCAGTTGGTCCGGAGGCTGGTGTGGGGTCATCTTTCGCAAACACTCCACGCTGCAGCCATCAGAGCTGCTTTCTGTTCCCCGGACACGCGGGCGGAGAGCAGGGACCTTCCTCCGCAGGGCGGGGCCGGGCGGGCTTGGCTGCAGGACCCCGGGCCCCTCTCGGCGTGGCTCTGTGTACCGTTAGTATTGAGTGCAGATAGAAAGGAACAGATGGCCCCGGCCGGTTTGGCTCAGCGGGTAGAGCGTCGGCCTGCAGACTGAAGGGTCCCGGGTTCCATTCTGGTCACATGCCTGGGTTGCCGGGCTCAACCCCCAGTGGGGGGCGTGCAGGAGGCAGCCAATCAATGATTCGCTCTCATCATTGATGTCTCTCTCTCCCTCTCCCTTCCTCTCTGAAATCAATTTACACACACACACACACACACACAAAATGAACAAATGGCTGTCAGTCTTCCCCACGAAACTCTGCAGGGGGAGAGGACGCTCTGCAAGGGGTGTCTGCCTTGGTCACCTCTGTATCCTTGGCACCAGGGGGATGTTGTTTTTGGGTGGCCCCCCATATACACGGTTCGGTCTGGACGCTTTAAGAAATAAAAATGCAAAAAGGGATGTAGGGGCTCGGTGTGCGCTTGCGTCGTCGGGGCCGTGTCTGCGCAGGCCCAGGATGCCCGATGAAACGTGGTTGTTATGGTTTAGAGCTGTCATCTGGAAAATGGATTGACTGTAACAAGAACAAAAAAACTTTCTGGGGTCCAGAGTAGTGACCTAAATGGATCGTGTATTCCACAATCTCTCGTTAGTTTTGGGCCCTGTATAACCAGCCTGCGTCGAGATTGCTGGCGTCATTTCTAACCTATTCTTTAAAAAAAATAAATTAATTAATTTTAAAAAAGAAATAAAAATGCAAAATGACAAAAGACGGTTCCGCGCTTTGGGAGGCGCAAGTGAAGCTTACACTTCACTAATGTCGGGGTAAATCCACTTCTGTTAGGCGCAGTCCGATACCTGGTACTCTGCAGACACCCATGTTTTTTAAATGAGTAGATGTGCATGAATGAAGGAGCGGCAGTTCGCAGGGATAGTCAGGCATTGGCGGGGGCGGGGGTTGGCCAGATGTTTATTGATAGGTTTGTAGCACAATTTAAAAGGACTGGTGGGGGAAACAAACGTATTCACCACGCAAGTGCCATCAGCCTAGCGGATGTGTCGGGCACAGAGGAAGTGTGTTCAGTTGTACCTGAGCGCCAGGAACGGCTGCTTAGGGGCGATGGTTCCTGAGACAAACCTTGAAAGAGGAGTAGTTGGTTCCGGGCCGACAGGGTGAAGAGGGGCACCTCAGGCTGAGGAGAGTTATACACGAAGGTGTGCGGACAGGTGACCTATGCTCGCTTCTATATGCCCCGTGCATGTCTACCCATTAAATTACGAACAAATTAGCAATGATATTTCAAATTTTGCTTTATAAGGGAGAAACTTTCATCTGAACAACTGCAAACAATGATGAGCTTGGTTAGTTTAACTTACTTGGACTGTGGGACCGATGGGGACCCTGGGAGTGGAGAGAGGACTAGGACTTGGAGTTAGAAGACTTACATTTGAAACTGGGTCCTGCCACTTAGAAGTGGGTGACGTGGACAATCCTGTTACCTGAGCCTCATTTTCCCTTCCTATAAAATGGGCATGGTAATACTGGCACTGATAATCAACTCTTTAGGCTCTTATGAGATTGCATGTATCATACAGAACCATATCCAATGAGACTGCGTGTATCATACAGAACCATATCCAATGAGACTGCGTGTATCATAAAGAACCATATCCAATGAGACTGCGTGTATCATAAAGAACCATATCCAATGAGACTGCGTGTATCATACAGAACCATATCCAATGAGACTGCGTGTATCATACAGAACCATACCCAATGAGACTGCGTGTATCAGACAGAACCATACCCAATGAGACTGCATGTATCAGACAGAACCATACCCAATGAGACTGCGTGTATCATACAGAACCATATCCAATGAGACTGCGTGTATCATACAGAACCATACCCAATGAGACTGCGTGTATCATACAGAACCATATCCAATGAGACTGCGTGTATCATACAGAACCATATCCAATGAGACTGTGTGTATCATACAGAACCATATCCAATGAGACTGCGTGTATCATAAAGAACCATACCCAATGAGACTGCGTGTATCATACAGAACCATATCCAATGAGACTGCGTGTATCATACAGAACCATATCCAATGAGACAGCGTGTATCATACAGAACCATATCCAATGAGACAGCGTGTATCATACAGAGCCATATCCAATGAGACTGTGTGTATCATACAGAACCATACCGATTCTTACTGTTCCCCTTCACTCCCCACCTCAGCTCCATGTCGGCCATCTAGACTATTTTCATCTTTGGGGTCAAGCTAGACCCCCTCAGCCACTTAGCGTTCTTGTACTTTCATTCCTTGCTCACAAAGGGGAACCAAGCAAGTTTGTGAAGGAATCAGTGAAAACCTGGTGCGGTACTCATAGCGTCAGTAGTGGAGACAGCAGCGTTCCTCTCTCAGGGTGAACGCTCGGTCAGTGACTGCAGGCGTGTGGCCAGCATGCAGTTGTCCTCTCTCCCCCTGTGGCCGTGGGAGCCCCGCTGATGTCCCAGCACATCTGTATAGCTCAGAACCCGCACAACGCTGTGCCCCGGACAACCATCGCCAATCCTTGGGCCTGACATTCAAGTTACAATCTGCTTGACATCTTACCTGACACAGAGTAGAAACAACCTGTATACCTAAAGCTGAACCACGTGTACTTCATGTTCTTTGTGTACTAAAGGGTCTTAAGTTCATGTTGTACAGGCTTCTCATTTGACACGTGGGAAAACTAATACCCAGGTAAGTGAAACGACTTGCCCAGAGTCCTAATATCTGTGCTCATGGCACAGGGTCAGAAGTAGAAGCCAGGTGCTTGCGTGCTATTTATGATGCCCCCAACCGCCATCCTCCTACCTTTAATTTCCACTATAATTTTAAACCAAAAATTCATTTTGGGGGCTTTAGAACAGCAGTGAGTCCTCTTCTAAAGTTAATACTGAATTCATAACTGGAGACTGAATGGTATTTAGAGCAGAAAACCCTGAATTGGACGTCTCTTACTTTATGAATTGGAATGCCCCTTACTTACTGTATGAACTTGGACAAGATCCTTAAGCTCTGTTTCCTCACTTCTAAAATAAGGTTGTTATGCAGATGGAATGAGAAAAGGTATGCAAGTGCCTGCATGAGTGTGCATTCTTCCGGTTGCAAATGACAATAATCTAATACTGTAAATGAACCTGAGCAAATGGAGATGCCTTCGCTCAGACAGCTGGGAAACGGCTGGAGCTTCTTTTTCTAGCTCTTCTCCATAAATCCCCAGGAAAGGACTCTCATTGGTTCTGGTTGGATCCTGAGCTCTCTTTTTGGCATCAGAGGATTACGATCCTTCAAATGGCCCAGGTCATGTCTGCTCCAATGGGTGGGTTGAATACTATGGTTGTTGCCCTGCCAGAACCTTGGAGGGGAGTGCTCCTTCGAGGAGTATGGAGGGAGGGATGTTGGGCAGGCAAATCCAACAAAAACAGCCTTCACAGTGTCTAGCACGGTGCCTGACTTGCTTCCACCCTGCCCAGTTGTCTTCAGCTCGGGGGGAGGGAATGGAAAACTGGAATATGGGAGTTTGTAGTGACAGGCTGTGGGCGTGGGGATGTGCCTGGAGGTGCCTCGTATGGCAGCTCTTCATTTTCTTCCTGACAAAAAAGTTACAGAGGCCAGGGAATGCACCACACGGGAAACCAGACGCCTCTAAGCAGCCAGACTGTCCAGGGAGCAGGGGCCAATGAAAAGCACAGGAAACCTGTGTTGTCGCTCAAGGCCAAGCCATTAAGTGGGCAGGCCACGTAATCTCGCAGAGCCTCAGGTTCCACATTGGTAAGACTGAGAACTTAGACTGTGTATGGCAGTGAGTTCTGTTAAACAAAGATGTTTTGATTACATATAAGGTAATAGTGGCCCTGAGTTGTTGGGAATTCTATTTTCAGAGTAAGCGTGCTGATAAGGTTCTCTTTATTATACATTGCTTTCATGAAAGCTAAATGTAGTTTATTGTTTATTTTCTTAGAAATTGCTTATCTTGAATTCTTGGCTGAAATTCAAAGTGATCCACAGCGAGGTGACCTGGTCCCTACTTCTCCGACCTCACCTCCTCTTACTCTTTTCACTCTACTCCCGCACCCTCGCCTCTTTGCCTTTCTCACACCACCGGGCACATTTCTACCTCAGGGCCTTTGCATTTGTTGTTCCCTCTACGTGAGTACTTTTCTCCCAAATTCAACATGGTTTGATTTTCAGGTTTCTGCTCAAATGTTGCCTGAATGCGACCTTCCTCAACTGCCCTGTATAAAGCAGCTTCCTTTTTCTGTACGTTACTCTGCTTTATTCTTTCCGTTACCTAACACATCGGGTATCCATTTATTTATCATTTATCTATAGAATATATGCTTCATGAAAACAAAGACCTTGTGCTTTTTAGCACTGAATCCGTAGGTCCTAAGGACATAGGTACTCAGTAATATTTCTTGAATTAATGAAGGAGTGTTAATCCAGGGGGTCACTTTGCTTTCAGTTTTGCAGCTAGTTGACCTCTGTCCAGGGCTCCTTCCAGTTCTAGGAAGGAGTGATTCTAACATTCCTCAATAGTGCACAGCATACATTTACACTTAGTGCAGCACCTGGAGTAAACATTAGGTAAAAGGTAGCTTTTATTTTATTAAATAAAATGTATTCTATTATGAAGATGGGTTCCTACCACAGTCTAATGGAGAAGCAGACACCTAAATAGTATAACAACTCAGGTATAAACAACAGCCGCAACTCTCAGCATGATTCCACAGGTCCTCCTTGGTTAGCTTCTGAGACGTTTTGTTGACGTATGTGCCAAATTTGGGACCTAAAGGTTGAACCGGGACCACCAGGTAGCTGGAAATAGATTTTATTCAAGGATTGAGTATAGTTCTACTTAAACAGGATTTCAGTCAAGGGAGCAGGGTTTGAAAAAGCCGTATTGGGCAGCAGGTGCCAGGGGTCAGTGAGAAGCCAGAATGACAGGTGATAGGGCCAAGCAGGACAGGAATAGATCAGGAAGCCATAGGTCAAGGATGCAGGCTTCAGACAGAACATGAGCATGTTGAATCATATCTTTTTTATTGTTCTATTTAATGCAGAAGCCTTTTCGCAAATGAAATAGGAGCAGCGTTGGTTGAGGCTAGGTTAGGGTGTGGGGAGAGGTTAGGCAGCCTGCTCTCTACCACCCTTCTCCCTTCTTGAGGAGCCCTTATGGAACCAACCAAAGGGCTCAGGGACACAGAGGTTAAAAACCATTGTGTTAACATTCTCCAAGGCCTCTCTTAGCTGCACGATGCTATGTTTTTACGGATCGTAATAACCGAGTGAATATTGTAAGCAGAACTCAGTGCTGGAGACTTTTCGTGATAGTAATAGTGAGCCCTTGCCTGGCCAGTGTGGCTCAGTGGCTGAGCTGTATGGAGATTGGAGGTCTGCCTCACAAGCCCAGCCAGCACTGGGCTGGGCCTCCCTTCACATGGTGAGACATACAAGGCATGTTAGCCTCACCGGACTGCAGATGGGGCAGAGACTCACTGGGCCCTTCCGCATGCCAGGCTCTTAGCAGCGTCTGTCTTCTCAGTGTGCTCTCTTCATCCTTGAAGGAAATGCATCCTGGTGGCAATGACTGCATCTCATGTCCTAGCAGCATGATGGTCAGGGATGGTCAGTCCATTTCTCCTTCGTGCCAAGAGAAATCTGCACTGGGTCAAAGAGTGCCCAGTTCCCTCGGTTTCTAATTGGCAGTCACCAGCAGTTCATCGAGTCGCGGACTTGGGTGGGGCTGCTGAAACGGTCTCCTGGGGGTGACGCTGTGAATTAATTCTTCCTGCCCAGGGTCTGGTTCTGCAAGCTGGAGAACCAGATCTGTCAACACGCTGAGGGGAGAATCACCTGTCAGGACAGCTGTCACTGAGCTCACCCCGACTTGTGTTAAAGTCAGAATACAAGCTCATTTACTTTGAGCACTATGACTAAGAGGAGGACACACATTTTAGAAAATCAGTTTATTTTTGAGCCTCTGCTGTAGGTCAGGAACTCTGTTAAGGACTTTACATCCCTGATCTCATTTAATTTTTCTCTTTTGGGGGGTTAGGAAGAGAATGTGTGATTCTCCAGTATTGATTGTATTATGAATAATATTCTAGAATGCATACACACTTGATGTTTGAGGTTTCTTTTTACATGGAAATCCATATGGGCTCCCTCTGGTGGGTGAAGTGTCAGCAAAGTCTACGGTGGTTAATTACGGCATGTATTATGAAAAACCTAATGTGTTTAAGACATATTAGGGTGAACGTTGACTTAGAAAGAGGCCCCTGGGGAACCTCTAATAGGGAGTGAGTGAACAGAGGAGTGAGGGTCAGACGTGTTGAATGAACGCATGTCACGCAGATATGAAAAGCTGTGGCACCGTTGTAACTCTAAACTCAATAGCACGTTTTTCTTCCCAACTTTCAGGCTCTCGAAGCCTGTAAATCCTGGAGTGTGCCAGCTCCTACTTGTCCCCGTGGAACACAGGCTGCTTGTCAGGACTTTGGTCTGGAGCCCTGAGCTGTATGCACGTCACTGTTGAAATGGCCGTGTACTGGTACTTTTAGACAGATGATGTGCAAACCCCGGGAAACTGAACGTCTGCCTTCTAGTCGAAGTAGAAGTGACAGCAGCGTATCTTGACTTAGAAACATTGAGAAAATAAAAAAAGCATACGTTTTCATTACAAATACTTTTAGAGTTTGCCGTTAAGTAACTGATTTTGGAGACCTCACCTAAGCTCCTGTTTGCTTTGGGTTCATTTTTTCATCTTGTTTGTTTAATGAGAGGCTTTGGCTCCATAATCCTTAAGGACCTTTCAATAGGGGCTCCGTGACTCAGTGCTCTTTTTCCAAGTGTTCTCCCCCAAGGATATGTTTTTATTGATTTTTAGAGAGAGAGGAAGGGGGAGGGGGGAGGGGGAGAGAGAGAGAGAGAGAGATGTGAGAAACACCAATCAGTTGCTTCCTGTACACACCCTGACCAGGAATTGAACTGGCAACCTTTTGGTGTACGGGATGATGCTCCAACCAAGTGAGCTACCCAGGACCAGGGTGCCAGATATATTTTTAAACTAGAGGCCTGGTGCACAAATTCATGCACTAGTGGGGTCCCAAGGGGGGTGGGGCCGGGATGCAATCGGCCCTCCGGGCGGGCGGTGGGACGCCCTTGCAGGCCTGGGATCTGGATCCATCCCGCTGACGTTCATGCTGGTTGTCGGGAGCCATCTGGCAGCCGCTTTTATATTGTTTCTTCCTTGCAGAGCATCTAGGGTGGGGAAGTGGCCGCGGTGCCCGAGGCTGACTTCTAGGAGGCCAGCAGCACTGTCAGGATCGTGCGGGCAGCACTGGTCTGTTGGTTCCTGGACTGTTCTCCGGAGATTGGACCTGCAGGACTACTGAGGGAGGGAGTGGCTGCCCACCCCCAGGGCTGGTGGGCTGCCGGGACCAGGTGTGGTCACTTAGACTTTCATATATACAGGTGATTTTTGCAATGACAACTACCCAGTCCATGGCTTGTGCTATTCTGCCTTCCTTTCCCACCCCAGGTTCCTATGTACTCAAAATTTTTCACCTAGATGAGAAAAATGAGTTTGTTTGTTTTTCAGAGTTCTCATTTGGTATGTTTCCACAAATTATTTGATTTAATAGTGGTTATATCCTATATACTAAAAGCCAAATATGCTAAGTGTCCGACCATTCGTTCGACCATTCGACCAGTCATGACATGCACTGACCACCTGGGGGCAGACACTCCAGTCGGTAGGTTAGCTTGCTCCTGGGGTTTAGCCAATTGGGACTGGGCAAGATGGGCCAGACAGGTGATTGAGCCCTCCCGCGGTCGCTCCGCAGCCCCATCGTGCACCGTTGGGGTCCCTCGGCCTGGCCTGCGCCCTCTTGCAATCTGGGACCCCTCACGGGATGTCGGAGAGCCAGTTTCAGCCCCATCCCCACAGGCCAGGCCACGGGACCCCACCAGTGCACGAATCAGTACACTGGGCCTCTAAGTATTCTTATAATGGACTTTTATCAGTGGGGCATGTTTTTGAGGTTAACTAATTTAAAATATGATTATAAAAGTCATAAGAGCTCAGCCCAGCTGAGCGTCCACCCATGAACCAAGAGGTCCGTGGTTCAATTGCCTATCAGGGCATATGCCTGGGTGGTGAGCTCAATCCATAGTAGCGGGTGTGCAGGAGGCAGCCAATCAATGATGTTTCTTTCCATCATTATTTCTATCTCTCTATTCTTCTCTCCCTTCCTCTCTAAAAACCAATAAAAACACTTTTAAAAAAAAAAAGTAGGAAGAGCTCATTAAACAGAATAAAAAAGAAAATAAAGTTCACATATATTATTGACCAGAAATAGTATTGTTATAATTTTGATGTATATCTTCCCAGACATTTTTCCTATTAAATAAAAACAGCATTTTTTTTCTATGATGCTGTTATGTAGTCCCTCTTTTTTTCTTTTCTTGCCTTTTTTACTTACAGTGTAATATGGACATTTTCCACATCAACATATATTGTTCTGTGTCACCAATTTATTTGGCTGCATTACTTTTGAAATGAAAAGCAGAACAGAACGATTAAAACTCTAGAAAGACACAGTTTTTATTGAGATGCTGCGGTAGGAAATGAATTAATATCTCTCAATTAGAAAACTCATGAGTAAGCAATATCTAATTACATATTAAATGCACGATGGAGGGGTCCGTCCTTACAGGAAGATTGCAGCGAAACCTGTAAAGGGAGTAATTTTCCTGTAACTCAGCTGGATTTTTCACTTCAGGTTTTCTTAACTTATCCAAGAAAATCACCTACAAATGTTGCATTGATGTCTTAGCTTTCTGGCTGTCATTCTAAAAAATAACAAATGATAATAATAGCTACCACTTGTTGAACACCTACTCTACCTGGCACTGGCTGACAGCTTTGTAACTGAGTTGACTATCCTTGCAAGTGAGGTCCCTTTACTCACGAAGAAACCAACTTCAGAAGGTGAAGTGACCTGCCCAGGATGAAGTAGCGATGCTGGCCGTGTGTGTACCTCGGGTTGCCTGCGCCCTCCAGGCTCCCTGAGTGCAGGGTGTACACATGGTGAGTGCTGCCCCAGGACCTGGACTGCACTGCATTTGCAGTTCCACAGGGTAGGTCTCTGGCCGGTTCCTCCTTGGCGTGTTGTCAGAGCGTCTGCTGTCTTTAGGAGCATATTTTGAACCCTAAGTCATACACATTTTAAAGTGCCTGACTAGTTTCGGGGGGAATACAATTGCTGCCAAACCAAACTTTAAAAAAAAATCAACGATTACCTTCTTCTACAGGTTTATTTATTTTTCTGTATTTTAATAGTTAATGTATTTTAATAGTTAATGTATGTTGAGGTATGCTTTTGGGGCAAGAAGGGGGAAAAGTTGTGGTTTTAATAAAATTATAATAAGGAAGAAGACCCAACATATAGTCATACAAAAAAGTGTAATTCCTTTTCGTCTTTGGGGCACTGTTTTATTATTTTGTTTACTGGTATATTCAACAGTCATCCTATGGAAAACTTGGGCTGAGATGACTTTCAGAATTGCCCAGAGAGGCATTGGCTGGCCATTGGATGTGGCCTTCCCCTAGGCAGGGCCATGCCGGTGGGCGAGGCAGCTTCCTTCTGCTGTGGGCCATCAGCTGGCAGTTCTGGAAGCGGAGGGAAATGAGGGCCTCACTCCTGAAGGCACAGGTCTGCCACACCACCTTTAGGGTTGCTGTGGGGATTGAATGCCATACTGCAGGTAAAGCTGCTGGCATCTGTCCTGCACAATATAGATTCTCATGAAATGGCAACTTCCTTGTTGTCAGCTTATATTTGTTGAGTTCCTCTATGTAAAGAAGGCACCTAGATTGCTGTTTGGAATAGAAAGATGAGTATGACTTTCACCGGGCCGTTAATATATTATAATCTGGAAAGGGCATTCGTTCATTCATTCATTCAATAAATATTCATTGAGCACCTGCTGTAGACTGTGCACTGTTTTTGCCACTGGGAATAGAGCAAAAATAAGACAGAGAAAAAAATCTCTGCTTTCATGAAGCTTATGTTCTAATGGGAAATTTACAGTAAATAAGGAAACATACATAAAAATGTGTACGTCAGGTAGTGATAAGTAAACTCATAAGTATAAGACATACTCCTAAGTAATTAGAGAATTCATCAGAGGAACTTTAAGAATTCAGAGGACGGAGAGGTTAGCCGGGTGAGGTTGAGAGGAGACTTCCTGGGGAGGTGGCATTGAGGTGGGCCTCATCGATTCCATGTAGAAACAGGAAGGAGAAGAGGCCAGGAACAGGACAGAGGCTCTGGGTGAGAAAGCTCAGTGTAGCTGGGAGGAGTAGAAGCAGGTAGTGGGTGTGCCCTGTCTTACCCCTTGGCCCTTCCTGATCCACCCCCATCTCTGCTCTCTGCTCTTGTCGGGATAAGTTTACTAGCTGTCTGACTTCTGACTGGGTTTAGCCAACGGGAGGCTCCAGCAGGAGATGGGAGGGTTGGAAGAGGTGTCGGTTTGGGAACTGGGTAGAGGCTGTGCATCCACAGTCTGTGGCTCCGCTTAGGTGTCTGCCCACCAGCCCTCCAGTGTTTCCCTGTGCATGTGAAGCATCCTCGGGTCAGGATGGGTTTAACCAATAGGCTGGTCCCAGCCAGCAGTGGACGGGATTGCCTTGCAGCCCCAACCCTGAGAGTCAGGGCCACAGGGGCCTCCTCCTCACGGGCCGGACTTGGGACCATGCATCTCTGCCTTTATTTAAGGTGGTTGGTAGGCGATATACTTCTCCTTCTCTCCCTTTCTAGCTCAGCATTCCAACAGGCAAAAGTCAAGAATTTAGGCTCAAACAGATTTTCTCTTAGTGATGTGGCAGTTGACGCTTTTCTTCCAAATAAGCCCTGAAAGGTGAGAGGTGGTAAATGGCCCCTGTGGCGTTTTTGACTCTCAATCTGAACTGGAATGGAATCTGTAACCCATTATCAGATTCTGAATCAAGCTGCCTTGTCTCTCTCCTGTTTTTGTTTCAGTGGAAATGTGTGTTTTTATTCTGTCAGTGAGCAGTTTACATACCTAATATACCTAATATTAAGAGGGAATTATATAATGAATACTTGATGTGAAGGGACTATTTAAATACTTCAACTCCAAGGGATTCCATTAAAGTAATAAGGAAATTACATTTAATTTTAAATGGTAGAGAGATTTTTTTTAATGTTATTGCTATTAAGCATGTATTACACACACTCAGCCCACTTTTTGCAAATGAATTCCCAGAGTACAATTCATCTTTCTATAGTTGGAAAGGAAATATTCCTCCAAAATATGTAGCTTGATGTCTTCTTCTTAACTGCGGAGAGAAGCAGACTTTTCCAAAGAATAGAATGTGATGGTTGATTGGAAACTTTTGGAGTTACAGGCTTTTAGTTCTACCTCTTGAAATAAGAAAATATATATAAATGGGTCCCCAGATGAAGGCGTGGTGGGGTGCTTTAGAGTCCTAATTGACTCCAGACATAGAGGCCGTGATTTGTAAGCAAGCAGTGACAAGAGGAAGTTAAATCAAAATTAAATTAAGGGGAGGGAAAAAAAGATATCAAGGAGAGGTGATGAATTTTCTGAAAGCATCTAAATACCTATCTGTGGGCAGGTGGCACATGTGTGACTATATCTCAAAAGATGAAATCTGGAAGCATTTCTGCACTAAAAAAGACCTCGCTCATATCCATCACTCGGTCCAGTTCAGTCAGCACAGGCAGATTCGCTTCTATACTTTTCCATGACTCAACTGTCAGCAAAAATCAGTATCTCCCACGAGACACAGGAGGTGATGTTTTGGGAGATTGGTTTTTCTGTTTATGTTTTGGCATTCTCTTGTAGTTCCAGCTCATGTAAATAAAACCCTAGGAATCGGAGCCTCCCAGACACCCGGCCGCACTGAGCGCCATTTGTGCCGTTTTTGTCTCCCTTTTCCAGACCCACGAGGACAGGGACTGCTCCACACCCCGGCACAGCACAGAGCAGAGTGAGCACACACCGTGAAATGAGTGGAGTGAATAAGCGCCCGTGCCTCCTCTTCCTCACCTCCCCCACTGTGACCATGTGGGTTCAGACCCTCGCCATCTTGAGCCCGAGCTTAACCACCCCGGAGCCACCTCCACAGCCAGGCCAAGCCACTGTGCAGAAATGCGCTTTCCTCCTGGTGCTCAGAAGCAAATGCGTTCAGTACTGCTCATTCCCCACGTGATGGACGTTTGGCTGGTGTTCAAAGGTCTTTATTCTTAGCCGTATAAAGACCTACCCGCTTTTCCATTTTCCTCCCACACCTCCCCGGATCCTCCGCCACCTTCAGGCCCCTCTGTCCGGAGCCTCCCCTGCTTCCTTGCCTCCTGTGTCTCCTGCTGTGTCACTTGCTTGGATGCCGGGCTTTCCTATACTTACTCACGTTCTACCATCTTTAAAGGTACAGTGTGCCCTATACTGTCTCCTGAATTCTAATCATTTGCTGCTAGCATTTCTCATTAAGCAAGGGACTGTGTGCGGCTGTGACGGCCTTCACATTGTGGTTTTGTGTTGCTGGTGAATGATTGCATTGTTGCTTGACTTTCAGAATGCTGTTATGATGTCCCCCAAACTATATTGTTTCCTTTTGAGCATGGGGCTGGGAAAGGAGAGGGTAGGACCCTGGCTTGATGCTCGTTTGTATTTTCCTCAGTGGCTCTTGGAGCTAGTGTGGCAGCCTTTAGATATACTGTCACCACATCCTGAGCATTTCTGCATTTCCAGTGCCTAGCGCCATGCCCGCCCATAGTAGGCATTCGGTGCATGGTATGTGAATACATGAATAAAGGACATTCTCAAGCATTTGTTTTCTAGTTTGACTAAAAAATCAACATAGGGGATTTTACGTCTTCTAAAAGCAATAAAAACCCAGGTTTTTCTCTGAGCTTTTTTCCTCCTTAAGAGTTCTCCCTAAAGCACTTCTTCCTTTTGCCTGCCTTCACTTCATACCTAAATGGAAATCAATTTCCTCTAATTGTTTTCCCTGTGAAATTGGAGAACAGCTGTTTAGTCACCTCCCTTATTCATAACCTTTCAACAAGTTAAATAGCCTCTAGGACTTGCTTTCTCCAGATTCAATTATCCCCAAACCCTTTTTTTTGTCTTCATAAAGGCTTTTTTTTTTTTAAAGCATTCATTATTTCTTTTTCTAGTTCTTTATAAAACTTAATTTTTTCATCAGTGTACCACAGGGTTCCCCCTGAGGGCCTGAAGAGTACTGTCTGGATGAAAGGCATCTGAGTCTCGTTCTCAATATTTGTGTTTTGGACTACCCTGTTGACTTTTTGAAAAATTTTCACTGCCTGTCAGATGTAACTTGTCCACTCTCACCTGCTCCTTGTGTGTGTGTGTGTGTGTGTGTGTGCGTGCGTATTTTAAATGTGTAGCTTGATATTCTTCCCACAAACCCTAACATGCTGTATCAGGAGTCTTCTGGTTACAAGTTACAGAGAACCCAGTGTAAATTGCTTCAGTGATCAAGGGAATGCATTGCTTTATACATAACACTGCAAAGTCCAGTGCAGGGGTCCTCAAACTTTTTAAACAGGGGGCCAGTTCACTGTCCCTCAGACCGTTGGAGGGCCGGTTCATAGTTTTTAAAAAAAACTATGAACAAATTCCTATGCACACTGCACATATCTTATTTTGAAGTAAAAAACCAAAATGGGAACAAATACAATATTTGTATTTGTATGTGGCCCGCGGGCCGTAGTTTGAGGACCCCTGGCTAGTGGTACGACTTAACCTCCGGATGGCTGGATCCTGTGGACTACAAGCATCTCCAGAGACCCCTGTTCTGCAGTCTCGTTAGCAGAAGAGCTGAGCTCTGCAGGCCTGCTTTCCCACAGGGCCCCACCCAGAGGGGAGAGGCTCTGCTCTCCGGGTTCCCACCAGAACCTCGGACTCAGTCATTCTCATGGGCTCACACGGCAGCGTGTGCCTGTCCTGAAATCCACCCGTCTCAGCGGGGAAGGGTACCCTGCTTGGCTTACTGTGGACCATACACATGGGGAGACTCGGGGAGCTGCTCCTGGAAGGATCGAGCAGTGGATGTGGGTGGCCAACAACAGTGTGCATTGCTCTCTAAATCAGCGGTCGCCAGCCTTTCGGACCTCGCGGACCACCAGTGGTCCACAGCCCACCAGTTGGCGACCACTGCTCTAAACTGTGCCCTCACTCCGCCTTAGGTTATTAACATCGCTTTGAACTGAGGCGTTTCTGAGAATGAATTTTTCATTCACTTACTCACTCTTTATTGAGCACCCAGCATAGGCCAGGCATGCAACCAGGTGTTGGTGCACAAACACAAGTGCGATGATCCCTGACCAGGAGGAACTCATGGTCCAGTGGAAAGACAGACTAATAGGCACGTAATCACAGCAGGATGTAGTAAGTGCTGCTGTAAGTGTGTCTGGATCCAGAGGGAGAAGTGAAGAACTCGGTGGAGGGGCTTCACAGGAGGGCTTCAGAGGACAGGTGAGTTTTGAGCTGAGCCTTGAAGGGGTGAAAGGGACTTTCTAGAATGGGAGAGAAGGGTCTTCTCCTGAAGGCCATAGTGAACCCTCAGAAGTTTTCAGGAGCCTGGCAGGATCAGGTGTGGGTCTTTGAAAGGCCATTCTGCTGGCCTTTGGTGGGCTCAGCGGAGGTGAGAAGGGCCAGCAAGAGGGAAGGCCAGTTGAGTTATTGCAGTTCTCAAGTCCAGTCAAGACACCGAGAGGCCTGAACTAAACCAGTGGCTACGGGGACAGAGGACAGGTTTCCAGGTGCATTTGACAGGATTTGGGACTTGTTGGGCATAGGAGATGAAAATCAACAGTTCTAGCCTTAGCTGGCTTCGCTCAGTGGATAGAGCGTCCGCCTATGCACTAAAGGGTCCTGGCTTTGATTCCGGTCAAGGGCACATGCCCAGGTTGCGGGCTCGATCCCCAGTAGGGGGGCCTGCAGTAGGCAGCTGATCAGTGAATCTCATCATTGATGTGTCTATCTCTCTCTCCCTCTCCATTCCTCTCTGAATTCAATTAATATATATATATATTTACAACGGTTCTAGATTCCTTACCCAGTGTGGGTGACTAGGTGGTCAAGTTGAGTTCAGTTTTATGTTATTTGAGATGCTTGCTGAACACCGTGGACACATGTTTATGAGGCAGTTGTAAATACAGAAATAGACCTCAGGAAAGTTTCTGAGCTGGAGCTGCAGATCAAGAGACATGGAGGTGGAGGGTGAAGGCTTGAGGAAGGAGCGTTGGCCAGTAATTCCTGGGCAACAGCATTTGAGAGGCCGGCAGAGGCTCAGGTGTCAGAGAAAGGGGCTGTGGAGAAGTTAGTTATCTGGGTCCTTCCATATCAGCGACCTCTCTGACCTTGATAAAGGTAATGTCAGCCGGGATGGTTTGTGGTATGGACTCTGGGCTCTTCTACCTACCTGTGTGTGACTTGTGGGAAAATTACTTAACCTCATTTCCTGATCTGTGTAATGGGAATAAAGTAGCACCTAATTTTGGAGGAGTCAATGAGTGAAGCACTTTGAAAGTGCTTGGCACATAGGAAGTGCTATAAAGTGTTTGCTAAATAAACCCAGAAACCAAGAAACACATCTGTGTGCCCTGCATCTGTGCATCTGTCCGTGTTTCTGGGTCACTGGCTAGTTAATCTGAAATCCACAGTTAGCTTATTTGAACTCTAATAATCTTCTGAAAACTCAGCTGGTTCCAGTGCAGCAACGCAAGTGCTGACTTCTGGAGGGTTTTCCAGAGTATTGATTGGATTATTTTTATCTAATGGCTATTAATGGTACCTCTGACTTTGATGTGCTTTTCTTTGTTTCTTATACACTTCACATATTTTTAAATCATTCATAATACCTCCTAGCATACAGCTTTCCCTTCTTTCTCCTTTTTATTTTTAAAGTTTCCTTCCCCAGAATCATTCCTAAAGTTCTGGAATGCTGTTAGTTGCTCCCCACATTTTGGCCAGTTCCTGGCATGTTACTTTTAATCAGGCTACTTTTCTCATCCATCTGGAGGAATTGGCAGTATTTTCAGCTCCTCCCCATTATGGTCAGGAATATGAACTTGCTGTCTTTTCTTCTTCTTCTTCCATTTTCCCAAGTAACTGTCTTGAACCACTGATTAGATTTATTTGCCCACAATAACATAAGCAGGCACGGAGCTTAAATCTGATTTGAAGGACTATTGTACAGAGTCTGTTACTCCATTAAAGTTTGTTAAAGTCTAGATTACAGAATAACAGTGTGCAGGGTGCGAGTATATGAACTTCTAACATCATTGAACCAGACAGCGTGTGTGTTCATTTTTAAATAACTGGGTGGGTCACTTTTTTATTTATTACGAACACAAACACTGATACTAGCAACTGACATGTGAAAGGAAAACAGGCAATAGTGATGAAAACCATTTAATGATTAGTGAGGAAACAAATATTGTTTAATGAAAATAAAAACCATGTCTAAAGGGCCTAATGCTGACTTTTGGAAATATAACCATGTTGCGGTCTGTTGTGTACCCTCTGTCCTGTACAGTAGATATTGTTTAAAATTGCTTGGGAACTGGAGCTTGCAATTGTGAGCCTGGAATGTCCTGCAGATAATTAAGTTGTGGTCAGGCTTTGGAAAAATAAAAAGTTCTCGAACTATGATTTTATAAACATGCTACAATAACATTTCTTTATATTTAACAGTTTCTTATAGAAAGCTGATACTCTCATGAGGCATTGATTAAAGGTAAAACATCAAGAAAGAAAAAATATTAAATTAAAACTTCACTTAGGATGTTGACAGTTGGCTTGTAATATTAAACAGATGTTGTATGTTCCTGGGGATATTCTTCTTTCTGAACTGGATTGCTAAGTTGTATTTTTTTTTTAATGACAACTACAAATTTTTGATCAGTTAATAATTTTAAATGCCCTTTCTACAGTCTTCTGTATTCTAACTTCATCTGGAGTCTGAGCCCTTTCAGTGATGTGATGCCTGGTGAAACCTTCGCTGCCTCTTCTAAAAGCCTCTCACTTTCTCTTTCTCCTTTCCCCTCTGATGCTCTTCTGATTTCATGATGCATTCTTGGGGCTTGATTCCTTGAAATAATTTTAGGATCATTGGGTGGAATCCTACCCTTTCAAATTCGTGTCTCTCGTTTACCTCCATGTAAGTTTCGCGCTGGCCTGTGAACGCACACGCTGACCTGCATTGTGGTATTGTGTTTGTGTGGTCACTTGTAAAGGCTTCATGAACGTCTGTATCGCCAGCCCTGCAGATGGCCTGCGCCCCCATGCTGTGGGGCCAAAGAAAAGTCAGTGAGGGGACCTAAAGGAAACCAGGCGTGGGGCGAGAAGAGGTTCAGTATATTCTTCTTTTTGCTTATAAGGGTTTTGCCCTCGTAGGCAAATCACACCGAGTCCAGAAAAGGCGCCGGGGTGGGGTGGAAGGCGAATGGATGAGCGGACAGATTTTGGTCATCAGAGTCAGGTTGGATTTTGCAGAATGAGGTGAAGACATTTTGCATCTTCGAAGATTCTTCTAATCTATTTGCAAGAGATAAATTGTTCATTACTGTGTTTGGGCTAATGAAAATTTTTAAATGCTGAAGATCATTTTAATTGTAAGTCTTTGACATATGGACATCCTACATTTTCCGAAAGCTAGATTTCACTAGGAAAGGAGTCTTTGATTAACCTGGGAGACAGTTTAGTTGGTTTGGATAGATTTATTTATCTTGGAACTGTGTGTTGTTTGCACAGTCTTCTTTTTGGAATCAGTGTTTTTTCTCTGCAGATTCCACTTGGGAAGCTCTGATTTGGGGCCTAAGTATATGGAAGGCATTTCCAATAAACACAAACAAAGGCCCGCTAGACTGTCTGAACAAACACAACGACATATTTTATTATATAAAACTTGAACTATGTGAATAATGAATTCATTTTTAATAGCACACTATTTAAATGTGATTTATTTGTTCTTTATATCTAATAGTATCAATAGTTTTAAAGTGTCCTGTTTCTTAAAGTTTGTTTTTGAAGCAAAAATCTTTTTTATATGAAAAGTGCATTTTTATTTGAAAGAATTTTACAAGCATACATTCCAAGTGTTCGACGTTTGTTCTCTAGCTTACTGTTTTAGAATTAATCTTCTTTTCTACTGTGTGTGTGAAAGAAGGGAGAGGAAACTTCTGTGCACGATGTCTTAGCAGATTATTTGAATCACTGCCATATTCTCCTAGAAATTTGAGATGCTAATTAACGGTGCCCTTTTGGAAAGACTTGGGAACTTTATATGCAAAAATACTATGTAAGTTTAACATAATTTGTTACTCCAGAAAGAGCCATCCATATTAGTGTAAGAATCTGAAAAGCAGTAAAACATATCTGAGGTTTCCATCAGTTAACTTGTTTTGGGGCTTGCTATTATTTCGTTCCAATTCTCTTCCAGTGTTTTGCTATAAAGGAGGGCTGCAAATATTTTAAATAGTTCTCTCTAACCAGAATTAATAATAGCAGATTTAAGTAGAAAATGCTGTTCCATTTTACCATTATTACTGCATCATAAGATAACTCTCTGTCAATGATATTCTTTTAGAGGTATTTTGGCGTGGCTCACCGATCCTAATTTCAGTATTATGCCTGACTTAGCAATAAGCCACAGCGATCTGCTGCATGAATTGTATTAGGCAGGCTTTATTTTCTCTATCAGTGTGGGATTGCAGCTTCCCCCACCCCGGGTGAGAGAAGCATGGTTTTCATATTGTTTTCAGTTTTAATGTTTAACAACTCTAAGGGGAAGGAAAAAGTAGGAAGATTTTCAGAGCAGTGATGAATAAAGAATTATACCATTTGAACTACTTCATCTTTTAATGTTTTTATTTGATCATTCCTTTTTCTGTGCAATGTTGGAGGGTCTTCTCAGCTCTTTTATAGATAATGGATTTGGTTCTATTAGGGAGAAGGGAGGACGTTGCTAGAGTTTGCCACATGTTAGTTGTATTAACTATTAAGTCTACACTTGGGGATGGAAGACACTTATTGGTCCCTAGTGGTCTGAAGTGGGAAATGCATCTCCTGAAAATGTCATTGGAACTTTCCACAAAGCTTAACATTTGATTAGAAACAAAAATGTTACCAATTTTTAGGTAGGCTGATGAGTTTATTTAAAGTGTTCTGTGAGTAACAGTTGAAGTTACTTATCTTCTTAATCCCTTATTGAAGATAGATAAACTACATATAAAATCTTGGGTATAAGATTAGCACCTGGATTTCAAGCCACTTAGGAATGCAGGCAAATTCTGTAAATGCTTGTGTAAGTGCTTGGGAAAGTCTGTGAGGCGTTTTTCCCCTCATCTCTCTGTTAGCTTTATCATGCTTAATTTTTTTGTGAAAATAATGTGTTTGTTACTGTGGTCACACTGTGATTTAGCTTTGGCTTATGTATGATATTTTATTGTCCCTGTCCTAGGAAATTATAGCAGTTTTTATGAGGAGTGGTTTGTGGGTTCACACAACCCACTCGGAGTGCCATTTACTATAATTCTCTTCTAAAAGGACCATAAAACATCATGTAAATTGTTTAAACAGGGAAGGGCCTTTTTTGAGAAAGGCTAAGAGGAAATCTCTTCAGGTTTTCTTTTGTTTCTTACATTCATTTTCATGATTTTAAACTCAATTTATTTAAAGCATTTATATTAAAAAATAAAGTGTGTGTGCTGTAAATAAAGATGGTTGTGAGCTACAGCTAGGCAGAAACCGACGTTGATTCAGAATAATAGAGGTCAAATTCATTATAGTCTAATCTTTTAAAATGTGTTCTCTGTGACTTTGGAAATGAAATTAAGGAAGAAAGGAAGAGAGGGAGGGAGGAAGGAAGAATGGAATTAATTGATTGCATGTACATCTTTTTTAAAAAGCCTTTCAGTTCTTTTAAGTTATGTGTCTATGAATGATATTAAGGTGAAGTGTTTGGCAACCAGTCTTAAGAAACTCATATTTAGATTCACCAATAATTTTACCCAAAGAAACGTACCTCGTTGGCAGTTTTATCATTTCGGTTGGCCTGTTGCGCTCAATTGATACACACCCTCACGAAGAAAGCACACCAGTAATGCAGCCCCTGCCCGCCGGAGCTCTGCCGTGGCTTCCTGCGCGTGGTTTTGTTATTCGGATACTGTTTTGGTTTTGTGTATGAGCTCTGAGGAGAGCGAGGATGGAAGTTGTTTATAATTTCCTGTAGCATTTACGTAGTACTCGGAGCTTTAGTCACTTAATAGAGATCCATCTTATGTTTAACATAAGAAAGTCCACATATACGTGAAATATAAAGTAGAAGAAGCAGCTGTTCATTTCGCATAAAGATATAACATATATAATAGACTTAATGTTAAAAACCACTTAGTACATGTGAGATCATTATATTTGCAACATTTTATAGGAACACTTATAAATGAAATGATTGCTGTGTTCGTGTAAATAGTGATATAAACATTTGTTTTCCCAAAATGTTCTCTTCTTTTCAAATTGGCATGTTTTTAAAAACACAAGAATATCTGTGGTTTAGGAACTCCTTGGTTTTGTGACAAGAGCTGTAAGTAGATCACATTTCTGCATCTTGTAGAGCGTCAGTGAAACTGCTGTGTTCTTGAACGTGGCTGTCTTTGCGTATAAATACTTGCATGTGTAATTGCCTGAAGAACATCAACTTAGGTTTTATGTGACTACAAATTCCCCTTTTCCATATGTGTTAAAACACACACAACCAACTTCCTAGAACATATAAAAAACTTCGACACTATTCCCTGTTCTACAGTCCTTTTTATTTTTCTGGTTTGGGGATGTTTCTGGGCCATCCGGATCACAGATTAGCTAACCAAAGTGAATTGGGGGCATAGAAATGAAGCTCTATTGGGAAAGGAGATTTTTTAAAAATTGGAGAGTCTTGTGTCAGGCTGTGATGTCATGTGAAGTGGGAGTGAGATGGATGGACCGGAGCCTCACCCGCTGGTGCCCAGCAGCCTGGACGTGCCACAGCCTCCTCCGGGCTGTCACACCCAGTCTGTAGCCTGGGAACCCGCTTTCTGTGGGTAAGGTACTAAGCAAAGAAGGCTTTTCCTGCCATTTTAACCCAAGCTGTTGGGTATGCCACAAGTTTTCATAATTAAAAATTTTGTGTCTAGCTCTATTGAATAAATTATTTTAATAGGAGATGTTTGGAAATAGGATAGGCTCTACACTGAAGGGGCCAAATACCGAAATCTCCAAGTTACATATCATTTTCCCCTATGAATTTATAATACGTTGCTGTATAATGACATCATTATTATTGTAAGTGATACAGAATGGTATTTTTAGGGATTTTCTTCTTTTAGATTAGAAAATAGTTTTTCTTTTTTGTGTGTCTGAGCACAGACAACATACTTCCTAGTCATTTATAGTTATTAAGCAAAAATGTATAGGATTTGAGTCAAGTATGTTTTATAAATTACTCAGTTGCAAGAATCTAAACTGACTTTACTTACAACTTTCATCCAAAATGTTGTTTTCCTATTTCTATTTTTCACTTGAGTTGGTTAGAAAATATTTTTCATGGACTTTAGATGACACTAAATCGTTTGTTATTAAGTAGCTAAGTTTTTTTCTCTTACCTGAAAATTTTTGTCCGTATGACCAATTCTTGTCATAAAAGGGGCACCGTTTTTTCAGTATTTTCCCCCCAAAACTGCAACTTCAGAAAATATGTAAGAGATGTAGCAATTAACCTACATGCACATTTATAATACTAGAAAATGGGCCGCTAGTTACATTCAAAGACAGGATCTGATAGGCCCAAATTGCTTAAAACATCACAGTTATTGAAGATATACCCCAGGGAATCTGAGAAACCATTTAACAGATGAAAGTACATTTTGAAAAGTCTGACCTTACAGGCAATCATAAAATGAATCAAAACAGTGCTTTTTCCCCCTGAAATGTACAGAGCCCATCTGTGTCTAATCCAGTAATTATAGACTGTGTTCAATTACCTTTTCAAACTTGGAGCAGACTGGAGACTGGGCAGTGAGCAAACATAGGGTTTTGTCTAGACCTCAATTGACCACAGTCTAAAACTTGAATTTATATCTAATTTTGTTTTTTGTTTAGCTCGATAGTTCTTAAAGTATTCATTTTTGCTACTTGGTGTTTTACCTTCTTAGATTTGAGATACTGACTTTTCTCATCACAAGAGCTTTAGTATCAGCGATAGCTCATGCTGTAATCAGATGTTTGTTTTCTGAATACCTCCTTTTGTCTGCAAATCGATAATTTGCACTGCAGAAAAGACCGCATGGGCTGGGGGAGGGGATTATACCCGGGAGTAGTATTTTTTAGAAGTTGCCTTTAAAATGTTCCTGTTGCTGCTGACTAGAACTCTTGTCTATGTGCTAGGAAAAATAATCTATTTTCCTCTTAAACTCAGAAATTTTCAGTTCCTCTGTACAGTTAAGAATATGTTTTGTAAAATACGTGTAGACTACTAAAACAAATCTTTCTTATTACATATGTCTTCCAGTTTTTTCTCTTTATACATTTTTTATTGCATTTGCTCATCAGGATGGTATCCATTAGATATTGTGGATAATATTCATAATCCACTTCAAACCATTTCTCAAAGTCTTTTTATGATTTGATGAGTCTTTGTGAGAACTGGAATGAACAGCCACAGCCAGTTCAAATATTTAAATTTTATCTAGGAATCTTGGCAATTGAAGTTTTTCTTAAAACACAAAACAAACAAAAGATGACCACAGTTTTCTAGAATGCTTATGCCATGGTCGAAGCTCTCCCCCTCCCCATTTTTTAGCATTCAAGTCATTCACATTCCAATTAGCATTGGAAACAAATGTTTTGAGGTATTTATTGGATGTAATCATTGCATATAGAATTTTTCTAGAAATTTTACGACCAGTATGCTATGTTATTTTTTAAAAGTTGTGTTCATTTAGGTCTCACCGTCCTAGGAAAGTTTTAAGGATTTTGTCATGGGGGAGAAAAGTAGATTTATTCAGTTGCATGAGTGTAACTTTCTGAGAAATTATATGGGGAAAATGAGACTTAAAAAGGATTACAAACACCTTATGCTTCATGTTTTCGTAAGACTTTTGTTCGAGAACACTAGGGCAATATGACTTCTTTACTATCTTCCTACCCCCATGCTTCTTACACTCTTCACAGAGAACGTGAAAGATAGTCTTCCTGAGTATGAACTTGAGAGACCCTTTAGGCCAGCGGTTCTCAACCTGTGGGTCGCGACCCTTTGGCAGTCAAAAGACCCTTTCACAGGGTTCGCCTAAGACCATCCTGCATATCAGATATTTACATTATGATTCATAACAATAGCAACATGACAGTGATGAAGTAGCAACGAAAATAATTTTATGGTTGGGGGTCACCACATGAGGAACTGTATTTAAAGGGCCAGAAGGTTGAGAACCACTGCTTTAGGCCCTGTCTCATTCACGCCCCTAACTAATCCTTTTCACAGACAGCACTCACTCCTAGCTTCTGCTTCTGTTACATTAGTAATCTCTGGCCCCTGAAGCTACTCCTCCTGGCGCTTTGCATGGTTTAGATTTTTGTATGTGTTTCTTAACCTGTTTGTGCCACTCCCACAGAACTGTAAGCACCTTCAGATCAAAGGCTGGCTGTGCGCTCTCCCATTGTGCTCCCGCACCAACACAATGCCTGGCTTGTGGCAGGCACTGACTGAATGATGAATGCCCAACTTTCATCCCAGGCTCCCGGCTCAGTCACCATGTCTGGACGCTGTTCTCAAATCCTCCAAGCCCCTCTTAGCCCAGTGCTGGCCTTCCTCTCCTTCTCCTCTGTACCATGTCATCGTCCACGTCGCATTCCCCTCATCATTCTAGCCACGCTGTGCCTGCCCAGAATGCCCTCCACCGCTCTCCTTGGAGCCAGCCAGTTACTCTTCCTTTAAAAATATGGCCCATGCCTTGGGAACCTTGCTGTTGCAAGCTGCGTCTTCTTTTTTGTAACTTTCACTTGCCCGGTGTTTGCACTTCATTGGACATAGCCCTGGAGAAGTTGTGTCTTGTATTTGAGGACAGTTTTCTGATCTGTTGATATGGACCAGCGTAGTCTATGGGGCTGTATTGTGATGGGACTCATGTGAGGCCTAAGTATGTAAATAATATCTAGTATCTCTTTAAAGCATTCCAGTGTGCCGTTTTCCCTTATTCTCACCATCCTCTTGGGGAGGCCTCCCTGTTTGAGAGAGATGAGGCAGCTTCGGGGAACCCAAGTTGGCTCCTCTGAGTCGTAAACCCCAAAGCGTCAGGACAAGAATTCAGATCAGAATTCACTCTAGACCCTGTGTTCTTTCTGGTACATCAAGATTCTTCGTAAATATCTTCTCAGCCTTATTTTTATCTGCATCTGGACACACTGGAGGTTGTGCTGGTCTGTGCAGTGGCTGTTGTGCTGCAGCCGAGAGTGCTGTCTGCTGTGTCTTATGAGCTATGCTGCAGTCGTTGACTGTTTCCCCACTTTCTCTTCTCGAGGGCACTGGCCATGTCCTGTCTGATTATCACTCCACAGAGCATGGTCCTGGTAGTAATGCAAAAAACATTTGTTGAAAGAGTGTAACAAATCAAGTGAAAGAAATAAAAGAAATGCAATCAAAGTAGAAATCCTTACTGGTCTGGATTATATACCCTATTTTTTTCAGAGCACTCTGTGAGACCCTGGGAAAGCGGTTGGGAGGGAAATGATGCTCGCCTTTATGAGTGTATAATCTAAAAGAAAACAATGGGCAATGTAAAGGCAGTACGCTGTGGTGGCTACGGACAGAGATGCCGGGACTCTGTCAGCCTAGACTTCCAGCCCTGGCTTTGGCACTTTCTGTCGGTGCAATCCAGATAAGTTACTTTACCTCTGTGTGTATCAGTTTTCTCATCTGTGAAATAGGTATTGTAATAGTACCTGCCTCATGGGGTTGTTAACATACAGGGTGGGGCAAAAGTAGGCTTACAGGAGTTTTCTTGTATTATAACTTATTAATTACTGTGTTATTTTCCATGTGAACAGTTCTAAACCTACGTTTGTCCTGCCCTTTATATATTCTTAGAGTAGTGTTTGGCCCATAGTAAGTGCTCAATAAGTATTAACTTTTATTCACATAGAGCATATAAGGTCACTGGCCATAATGGTAGGCATCCATAAGTAAACATAAATATAAATAATTATGTATAGCTATAAAAATAGTAGAAAATACTCAGGAGTTGCTGTAATAATCAGATGGCCAAGGCGAAGTGAGGCGGTGTGAGCATGCCCAGTGGAGGCGTGAACACTGAACCCTGAGTGTGGGAGAAGAGCATTTCTAGGCCACGGTGCATTCACTCAGGAATGCACTCACTCAGCAAAACCTACCCAGCATGTCCCGTGGACTCTCCTCGTGGCCCTACATGGATTCTACAGGTCAAGTTTACAGGAGAAAGGTGCTAAGAGGAGCTCTTTAGCTAAGAACAGTTCCTGGGTGAGCCCTCGGAGAATAAAGACTCCAGGCCAGGATCCTAAGGAAGAGAGAATTTCGGTTAAATAATTGGATATCATGAGGCAGAGGAAAGACCAGGAGGCTTCACCAGGCTCATTGGTTATCACGCGGAGAATACTTTCAGTGAAGAGTTAGGAGAGAAGCCAGGTTGTAGGGGTTTAGGATTAAATAAGCCATGTGCTGAACAATAGGGACAAAGTGGATCATTCATTTAGGGTCTTAGTATTGAAAGGCATGAGAGAAGAATCTTACTAGAAATTATGGTACCTCTAAATAAATTAAGCTCTCTCTTGCCATATCCAAATGGCTGGAAGATAGAACTTCACTTATTATTATTATTTTAATCCTCACCCAAGAATATGTTTTATTGATTTTTGAGAGAGAGAAACATCAATGTGAGAGAGAAGTATCCATCGGTATGTGTATGTGCCCTGACTGGGGCTCGAACCTGCAACCCTTTGGTGTATGGGATGATGCTCTAACCAACTGAGCCACCCAGCGAGGACAAAAAGAACTTTATTTTTGTTTCTTACAATAAGATCAGTGACAGTGAGTTTTATTCATGAAGCCGTCTATTTTCCATTGAGGCTGCACTATCTCTTGCTGTGCTTAACCAGTGGTTGCTCCCTTATAGCTGAATTTATGCAGCTGCTTTCCCCATCGCAGGGAGAAGATCCGTTGCTCTGATTTGTACATTTCCACGTCTCCCGAGTCATGGGAAGTCCTGCAGGAATAACCGCTCAATAAACAGCTACTGTGCACTTCAGGGTGCCGCTTGGTGCTGTGTAGTTGTGGGTGCTCGGCTCAGGGAATTTGCGGTCTGAGGGTTGAAGTCAAGCTGGACTCTCCCTCAGTGGAAGGTGACTCCCTGCTCTCCCTCCAGTACTGACTCTTAGATATTTGCATGGTGTCCCCCCAGGCCTCGGGTTGAAATGGAAAGAAATCATGCATTTGTAGAAGCAATGACTGAACATCAGTCTCTTATAAGAACAGATAGAAGTTTATGGTTATCTAATTGCAGCCAACTAGCACGTTACTATTGGTCAGTAAGGCGACTTGCCCGACCTCTGGCTTTGCAGGGAAGATGTGAATGCTGGAGTAATTCTTACCCCTCAGAGGATTAATAATCTTGTTGGTTGTTTCTTTTTGTCGGGTGCCTGTTTAAAATGTAGGAACGTGATTTTTACTAACATTGGGATTTTGGACATTTTTCAAGGTGTCACAGTAATCCATTGATGGATTTTGAAAATACTGCTATTCCTGTGTGTTTCTCACTGGGGAATGTAGCCCCTAAAAACAACTATAACACAGTGTACCCCAAGAACAGAACAGAGAGGGCTGTGACCATGAGCCCCGACTCCCAGGAAGCTGACTGAGATGCGCCTGCAGTTGAAATCCCTCACACTTCCCTCTACTGTTGCCAGCCTGTTTCTCTGCCCTCTCTTGGACTGTGGCTGGCTCCTGGCCAAGGAGAGGGGTGCTTCTTCTGGACGCAGGTTGTACTCAGGTGTGTGAGCCAACTTCTTTGGGGGTCACAGAGGAAGTGAAGCCCCTGTGAGCTCTGGCTTGCCTGAGGCAAAGCTGAGGTGGGGGCCCAGGCCAGAGCCCCCCCTCTTTCTGATCGCACTCTCCAGGTACAGGTGCTCCTCTGTGAACACAGACAGTTTCTTCCCTTTGCTAAGGAGAGAAATGGGAGGACTGCCTGTCTCCTCTCCCGTAGTCTTTGGGAAAGTCTAAATTTTTACTTTACACTGCTTCCGTCTTTAAATTCTGAGTTGGATGCTTTTGTGTCCGTTTGATGTGCATATTATCATATTCCTGGATTTTATTCCTGAGCTCAGTTGGAACGTTTCAAGGCAAACATTGGTTTTCTGTTAGCCCACAAATAGGGCAGTGGTTGTTCAATTATGGTCTTCTGTTGACTTAGGCAGGGTCGCATTTTAAAAGCATATTTTGTTAGTAGCCCACAAAGCATACCACTGTCAGCCCTTTGTCATGTCTGACTGTGGGCAGTAATATCACAGCAATAGTAATATTCCCGAATTTCATCTGTGGATACTTAACTGTTTCATCCAGAATTTCACTTTAAAATATATCAGTGACAAAATGGCCAAGCGGAGACATTGTGTGCTGTGCTGCCCAGTTACCCAAAGATTAATAACGGTCTCCCAGTGTTACCCAGATGCTCCCGGAATGCCTGACTCACAAGCATGCCTCACGTGGGGGGAAGTAAGTCTAGTTCACTCATGAAGAGCCATTAATGTCCTGCCTGCTTATGGGTCAGTACTACATGGGTTTGGGGGTTACCTATTATTTTTTTGTCCCAAACCACCCTCTGTCAACGCCTTCCTGCTTTGGGGAACATATCCTGCCTCAGACTACGAACTTGTCACTTCAGCAGAAGCTGTTCTGTTCCCATGTAACATCCTCCTCCTCCAGGCTACAGAGCTGGGCGGTACAAGACTCAAGTCAGGCCAATCAGAATCCTCCCCTCGGATTGTTTACAAATTGGAATTAAAAAAAAAAAAAAAGAAAGTCTTTTTTTTGTTGTTGTTCAGAGGCCTGGATTTTAACAAAACTCAGGAGCTATTGGTGGCCACTTCCCCATTGTTGAGCTGCAATGAGAAAATTAAATGTAAAATGCAGAGGGAAAGGGGATTAGAGACGAAGGGAGCCATAGGGAAGTTATAAACGTCTGCTTCCAGTTGTTTGAGAGGCCCAGCTGTAGCTTTGCCTTTCCCACACTTTAAAAATAAACTTTTTAAAAAATTTATTTTTAGAGAGGAAAGGAGAGAGAGAAAGAGGGGAACTTCAATGTGAGAGTGAAACATCCATTGGCAGCCTCCTGCACACCCCCTACTAGGGATCAAGCCTGAAACCTGGGCATGTGCTCTCACCAGGAATTGAACCAACAACCTTTCGGTGCACAGGACCACGCCCAACCCAACCACACCAGCCAGGACAGCCCTTCCCATGTTTTAGTCCAGCCGTGGGCAAACTACGGCCCGCGGGCCGGATCCGGCCTGTTTGAAATGAATAAAACTAAAAAAAAAAAAAAGACCGTACCCTTTTATGTAATGATGTTTACTTTGAATTTATATTAGTTCACACAAACACTCCATCCATGCTTTTGTTCTGGCCCTCCGGTCCAGTTTAAGAACCCATTTTGGCCCTCGAGTCAAAAAGTTTGCCCACCCCTGGTCTAGACACTAAACCAGTGGTTCTTAACTGGAGGCACTTTTGCCTCCAGTGAACATTTGGCAGTTTTTGGTTGTCACAACTCGGGGAAGTGCTGGCATCTAGAAGGTAAGAGGCCAGGGTGTGGCTAAACATCCTACCATGTATAGGACAGCTTCCCCCCAAATTTCCCTACAACAGACATTTTCTGGCTCAAATGGGGGTTTTGGATTCCAAGTTCAATCAGTTTTTGTTACAAACCAGCTCCTCCTTGCTGACTTCAGAATAATCCTGACGTTTTGGGACTTCCTTCCCCCGGTCTCCTGAAGTTCTGGGCTCAGTCTTTGCTCAGAGTGTAAACTTCATACATACAATCCACATGTTTAAACCAGTGTTGCTTTGTGCCTCTCTCTGCAACACAGAAAATCCCTGGATTTTCACTAAATTTGGAAGTCATGTTTGGGATGGTCTCAGGTATAATATTGGCTGCCGAGCATAAATGGGAAGCAAGAAGGGGCAGTCCAGATGATAGGCCATTTCCTTCCAGAGCAGCTTCAATGGGGGAGAATGGCGAGGCCCACATGATAAACTGATTGAGACACCAGGAACAGACAAGACCAAGCCAAAGCCAAAGCACCCACCAGCAGCTTGGGACCTGCGCCCGGAATTGGAAGTCCTAAAAGCAGGTGCTTTCGCAAGGACAATTCTCAGCAGCCCCGGGAGGCCAGCTGCTGTTTACATTTTAAAATACCGTTATTTGGGCTCAGTACCTTTTCCATCCTGTTAGGCTGGCCAGGGTCACTTGCTCTGGCCAGTGACAAACCCCCATCAGTACGCATGGAAGGTTTAAGCCAGTCAACGAAAGAAAAATACGACATGATCTCACTCATTTATGGATAATTAAGACCATTATAAACTGATGAACAAAAATAGATACAGAGGCAGAGCAGCCTCGAACAGACTGTCAAACTACAGTGGGAAGGCTGGGGAGGGTTGGGGGGGGGGGCGGGTAAGAGATCAACCGAAGGACTTGTATGCATGCATATAAGCATAACCAATGGACACAAGACACTGGGGGGTATGGGAGGCTAGGGGAAGGTCAAGGGGAGATAAAAAAAGGAGACAGGTATAATACTCTTTGTAATGCTTTAAGCAATGAAACAATTTAAAAAAAAAAAAAAAAAAGGAACGTTTACTTTCAGGCAGAGCATGGGCGCCAGGACAGGAATGTGCCTCTTTCCAGGTAGCGTCTTTTTTCTTAACTTTAATTTTATTTCATAATTAACCTACAGCAAAATGGACCTTCCTGCCCTACAGTCCTGTGGATTTTACCTTTTTGTTGCGTAACCGTTTCACAGTCAGGATACAGAAGTTGTAATGTGCCCAGACTCTCCCTCATGCCACCCCTTCGTAGCCACACCAGGGCCTCCTCCCTCCCCCACACAACCTGTCTTCCTTGTATAGTTTTGTTTTTCCAAGAATGTTATGTCAGTGGAATCATATAGTATGAAGCCCCCGAAACTGACTTCTTTCAGTCAGCACGATGCCCTGGAGGCTGTCACGATGTGTGTCAGTAGCACCTTCCTTCTTCATCGCTGAGTCTAGTTTGTGGATGTTTGCGGTGTTCCATTACAGTTGAGGGACATTTGAGTTATTTCCAGTTTGGGGGCAGCTATGAATAGAGTTGCTATAAACATTTGTGCACAGGTTTTTGTGTGAGCTTAAATTTTCATTTCTCTAGGGCCAGTACTCAGGCGTGGGATTGCTGGGACCTATGGTAACTGTATGTTTAATGTTATTAAAAAAGTACTTGTGCACAAGTGTTCACGGCAGCATTATTCATAATGACCAAAAAGTGAAAATCATCCAAATGCCATCAGCTGGTGATGGGTACTACAACGGGACGTTGATGCTTTGAGGTTATCTGGCAATGAAAAGGAATGAAGTGCTGATATTACAACCTGGAAGGACCCTGCAAACATGCAAAGTGAAAGAAGCCAGATACCAAGGGCTGCATATTGTCTGACGCCATTTATATGAAATGTACAGAACAAGCAAATCCACAGAGACAGGAAGTGGATTGGTTGTCCTGGGCTGGGAGGCTGGGGGAAATAGGGAGCGACAGCTAATGGGTGTGGGGATTGGGGGGTTACAGAAATGTTCTAAAGTTGATTGGGGCGATGGTTGTACAACTTGTGAATATACTAGAAACCACCGAAAAGCACACTTTAAATGGGTAAAGGATATGCTACCTAAATTATATTTTAACCAGAGACCCAGTGCACAAAATTCGTGCACAGGTACGATCCCTAGGCCTGGCCGGTGATCGAAGCACGAGTGTCTGGAGTGGAAGGGCAGGTCCCAGTTGAGCTCTGGGCCCCAAGTCCCCATGCGGAGAAGCAGTGAGTGCAGCTGTCGCCCGGCTCACCCAAAAGAGGCCATGTGGGTGCGGGGCGGGCTCCTCGCAGGCTCCCGGCACCTGAGCGGGAGCCCTGCCATCCCGGGGAGGGTAGCAGGGGGAGTGAGAGCAAGCTCGGTGGACACCCCACATTCGCACCGCACCTCCGTCCCCATCACCCCCGCCGCCAGGTAGCCAGTGAGAGGTCGCAGCCCTCCGCCTGGGCTCTGGAGGAGGTTGGTTGCTGCCACCCACCCCCAGTTCCCCGTCATAGCCTGGGACTGGCCCCGATTGGGCAATCAGAGCCTGCCGGCTGCTGGTCACCACCTGCGGGGAGATAGGTCAGGGCCAGGCCCCCTACCCGGCTCCCTCAGTGCCTGGGAGCCGGATGGCGGCCCCCCCTCCCCACCCACCACTGTTGCTGGTTGCCATCTGACATCTGCCATATTCCATGCCACCCCCTGGTGGTCAGTGCACGTCATAGCGAGGGGACAAACGACTGCCCGAGGGGACAGTTTGCGTATTAGGCTTTTATTATATAGGGTAAGGCTGTTACTTTTTTAAACTATGCTTTTATTGATTTCAGAGAGAGAGGGAGAGAGAGAGAGAGAAACATCAGTGATGAGAGAGAATCATTGATTGGCTGCCTCCTGCACACTCCCCACTGGGGATTGAGCCCACAACCCTGGCATGTGCCCTGACTGGAAATCGAACCATGACCTCCTGGTTCATGGGTCAACACTCAACCACTGAGCCACACCTGCCAGGCAAGACTGTTATTTTTTTTAATGATCTGCTAACTTATTTCCCAGAATACTTGTCCCATTTTGTACTCTCTCCAGCAATACTGGTGAGGCTATGAAGCCCCTGAGGGTATTGTCACTGTCTTGTGTTAGCTCTTTTAATAGGTGTGGGGTGATGTTTCATTGTTAATTTGCATCCCTGTTGGCTAATGGTGTAATATCTTTCATATGCCTACATACTCGCCTTCCTAAATGAGGTGTCTGTGCAAGTCTTCTGCCCAGTTTAAAATCGAGTTGTTTCCTTAGTGTTAAGTTGGAGAGTTCTTTATATGTGGGATACAAGTCCTTTGTCAGATGTATGATTTTCAAGTATTTTCTCTCAGTCCCTAATTTAGCTTGTGCTTTAACTCTCTTAAAATAAATACTTCTTGATGGTTTGCAAGATCTGTGAGGGCTTGGTTGTCTGTTTATTCCTGTAGCTTCAGAGCCTAATACAGTATCTGGCACAAAACAGATACTCAGTTCACATTTGATGGATGAATGAATGAGTTCCTGCTTCTTACTGATTAGCAGCAGATTTTTTTTTTCCCTGAGAGATAATAAATATATAAAAGGAAACCTGATTAGGTCACTTCTCTGATTAAAATGTTTTTTCCCAGTTACCTCTTGAGAAAAAAAATCTCTACTATAGATTGTTAAGCATGGCATGGTCCAGCTTGATTCCTTGAACATTTCACGTTCTCTCCTTCCTCGTAGCCTTTGCACATACTGTTCCCTCTGTCTGAAACACCTTTGCCACCCAACTCCTTACTTTTATTTCCTAGCTGATTTTAGTCATTCATTCTACACCCTGGGAATGTGAGAGTGAACAAGGCGGACACAATCCTTATCCTCTTGAGGTTTACCTGTGGTAACAGAAACCCTTTCTGCCCCTCCCCCCAGACTAGGCTGGGCACTTCTATTTTATGCTCACGTAGTGTCCCTGTTTTTGCTTCACAGAACTTTAATTATTTGTAATTATGTATGTTCAGTGATTTTGCCCCACCAGACCATGAGCCAGTGCCCTTTAAGTATTTTTGTTCATTTACTCTCTAAAAGAATTTTGAAAAACACTGGGTAATTGCTCACATATATATTTCAAGCTGACAGCTGTAATTTTTCATCATAAATTTAAATAGTTGTAAAGGATATAATTTCCAGTATACTATAAAACTTGACATTTTAAAGTGAAACTTTTAATCACTTTTTAAAATGTATCCCATGGAATCTTTAATACTGTTTGATAACCATCATTTGTTGGGAAAAATATCCCTGAAAAAATTTTTCTCCTTGAACTTGATTTCTATTTCGTTCCCCCACATAATAGTATCCTCTCTCCGTTTATGCTTGAAAATCCTGTATTGATGGTTCTGTCATACTTCTATACAACAAAAATAGGTATGAGAATTGAAATTTAATTTTTTTTTTATTGCTTAAAGTATTACAAAGGGTATTACATATGTATCCATTTTATCCCCCCGCCCTAGACAGTCCCCTAGCCTCCCCTATCCCCCAGTGTCTTATGTCCATTGGTTATGCTTATATGCATGCATACAAGTCCTTTAGTTGATCTCTTACCCCCCTACCTCCTGCCCCCCAACCCTCCCCGGCCTTCCCGCTGCAGTTTGACAATCTGTTTGAGGCAGCTCTGCCTCTGTATCTGTTATTGTTCAAAAGTTTATAATGTTCTGTCATACTTCTATACAACAAAAATAGGTATGAGAATTGAAATTTAATTTTTAAAAAATTTCTGGTGATGACCAAAGGGCTGTAATTGTCCTCTGATATCATGTTGAGTTGTTCTGTGTTGAACCACCTTTGCAATTATCATTAGTATACTTGGATTAAAACAAAAAATACATTTTTTATTAGAAAAGCCCCTTAAGGCAGTGGATGGGTTTGTTTTCTAACCAGATCATGTGCAAGTGGATGGCTATTACTTTTTTCTAGAACATGACTGGGTTCAGTATCAGCTACATTCTTAGTTTTTATTTCTTATGTCATAAGAAACCTTGTTTATATAAATGAGTGGACAAGAATGGACGTTTTGTGATAACACGGCCACTCCACCCAGTTCTTTGAACTTCTCGGAGTTACATGCCAAACTGTCATCAAAACGTTTTCCTACTGACCTGTCAGACGACAGCTCGGGTAGGTCCCCTCGGGTTTTGTGGAAACAATTGGGACCCCCTCCCCAGCCTGTGACAGGGTTTGTTGTCCAGTCGTGAGAGTCGCCACTTCCTCGGTGTCCCTGCGTGAAGAGGGCGTGTGGCCAGGCCAGTGCCCCTCGGCAAATGCAGGTCTGGTGAGGGCTGCGTCTGCTTGGTGTGATGTGGGAGAGGGTGCCCGTGGAGGGCATGCAGGAGAGAAAGTGATCAGACGGGTCACAGAGTCTCAGCTGACCTGCTCCAGGAGGAGCGGACATGGGAGTCGAGGGTCCAGAGATGGCTTTCCCCATCCGCATCGTGGGGACAGACCAGGGCTGCAAGCACCACGCGGCAAGGGCTGCGTCCTGCTTCTTTCCCAATTAGTTTCCTCGGCTCAAGGCATCCAGTTCGAGCTCAGTAAATATATTGCACTGGTATTGAATCCAAGGAAAAACTTTTCATGTAAAGTTTGGCTCCAAATCTATTAATCTTTTCAATTTCCTTTGAAAATATATGAAAGGGATACTTTTTAAATTCCTGAATAGTATTGTAGGCTATGAAGTTAATTTTTTATTTTCAAGAATAAAAATGTTATTTTATTTTACAAGTAAACTGTCTGACTCAGTAGCTTTCCCTAAATTCTTTTTCTCTGTTTTGCCAATTACATTGTTTTAGGTAACTTACTGTTTTTCAAGTAACGAAGTTCTGCTTGAATTCTCCACTGAAATAATGTTTAAAATATTTTTGGTCCCTTTTATACTGATTTAATCTTCAAAGATTAAAAAAAAAAGTAGTGTCATTTGTTTCTTTTTTGTCCAGTGTTTTTGAGGAATCTGGTGGCTACTTTTCAGCACGTTTCACCTCTAGGGTGATAGAGGTCTGTGTGCACGCATCAAATAAATGTGTTCTATTGCTGTTAAGAAATATAAAGCAGATTGGCAGCCTTATCTTCCTGTTAGTGTGTAGATTTTTAATGCTCAGTAGTATCCTGGAGGTTCCTGCAGAAAATCTAATACAGATTTTCGATGGCCTCTTAAAATGCTACACTTCTCCAGGAAACCTTATCTTGGATACAGTGTCTGGCTTTCTGTGAAGTCATAATTTTGAATCAGAATTTCCAGCTGCGGCATCTAGTTTTATGGAGCCTGAATTGAGAATCAAAAACTAGGTTATGTGTTTAAGTACCAGAAGTGAATGTTATCTTTCTTTTTATAAAACAGTATGGCAATTGTATTTAAGTATTTCCAATTTGCAGAGTTATTGTTCATGATTTGCTCCAAGAGAAACCAGATTGAGCAACAGCTGAACGGCTTTAAGTGAGTTGGTTCCATTTTACCCTCCTGTCAGTGGCTTGTGAACCAGCACGCCCATGTGTGTGTCTGCACAGTGACAGATAAGAACCATAAAATGTTAGACTCGAAAGTTCCAGAGGCCCTTTAGCCTGCCTGACTCTCCTCACTTTCCAGACGAGGAAACTGCAGTCTTCTTCTTGGCCCTGTATTTTGCCATGAAAATGCTCACCTACTTGAGGCAGGAGGAATTGGATTGAATGGTATTAGGATAACTGTGTTGTTGGCTGTTTTAAAATGCAGCAGTCTGAGCAGGCAACCGAAAGGAGGGTCCAGGCAGCACTGTCAGCGACGGCTGCCCTGCCTGCGCCGGGACAATGGCCCTGTCCTGTGTGGGACAGTGTTTGGACATCTGTGTCAAGATTTTGAAATGTGTGTAACTTGTTACCTTGTAATTCCTCTGTTACGACTGCATCTAAGGAATGGCAAAATCAGATAAAGGCTTAGTATATAAAAATACTCTGGTATGGTTTTGCAAAAAGATGTTCATTACAGCATACTTTATTCACATGAAAAATGAGAAGAAACAACCTAGGTGTCTAACAGTACAGAAATGGTCAAATTATGGTAAGTTTCAACAATGAAATGTTACGTAGACATTAAAATAATTTTCAGAAGAATTTTAATTACATGGGGAAATGCTTGTTATGATGTTAATTAAAATAAGCAGAAAGTAGAATGTACATCTAATATGGTCTCAATTATATAAAGGATACATATATATATATACACATAAAATGGACAATAATACATCAAAGTAGTAAAAGAGTTTATTTCTAGGTGAGGATATTATGGGTTGAATTTATTTTCTTTTTTATATTGTGCAGTTTCACAAACTCTCCACTCTAAGCAGTAAGGTTGTAAAAAAATTTAAATGTAGTTGAAGAGGCCATTTTTTTTGTAATGCCAAGTGATGGAAAAACCACTTTAAAATCCCACTGAGGCAAGGATATAGGCTGCTGCTTGCGCCGCCCCAGCTCCACCCCCGCGGCTTGGCTCCTAGCCATGGGGGACAGGGACCGGGCTGGACTGCGGGCAGTGGGGCGAGATCCAGAGGAACTGCAGTCACTGCTCAGGGAAAAGTAAACTTGAAAAGCCTTTCCCCCTGTTGAACGAAGGTCCCTTTATTCTTTCCTTTAGCAAATGAGGCCCACAAGTTAGCCCTGACCTGAAGGGACTGTTCTGCGGCCATGATTCTTGGCCCAGTGAGTGCTGACCTTTTCCCAGACCTGCTCGCCAGCGTTCTGTCACAGAGACAGCTCGACACAGGTCCTGTTCCCACCTGGTTCAGGTTTAATCATTAAATCGGGTTAACTATTAAATACGGAATGCCTGTGTAGAAGCCAGTCGGTGTGCTACCCCTGAACCCGAGAATACAGCTGTAATCGGTGTGGGGCTTGGTTGCTGCGCGCGGCGAGGCCCAGCAGCCGCGCAGATGAAGCGCCGCTTTGCTGGCAGGTCAGCTTTTCCAGAGCAGGGACGGTTTTCTTTGCTTTCAAAATTCTTTGGAAAATCTACGAGTATTTTGAAGTCCTCAATTCCACTTTCTAATTTCAAATTAATAACTTCTTACTACTGTAATTTCATACGTTTTATACTACCCCCTAGGAAAAAAAAGTATTTGCTTACTTCAAATTTCTTATATTGATTTCAGTTGGTCTCGTTCCACATTACAATTACGGCTTTCCATTCCACAAGGTATGGCTTAGAGTTGTGTTTCAAATTTGAAATGGGTTGTGCGTTAATAAAGCTACTGTTTCTAATTTAAAAGAAAAGATCTTTCAAGGAGAGTTTGTTAGGCACCAGGATACATTTCTGAAAGGCTTGTTTTATGTAAATTCTCGGTAGCCTCAAATCATTATCCCTCTGCTGAGAAGTGCCACCTCTTTGCTTCCTTTGCCTGTTTGGCCTAGTTGTGTATTTTCTTCAAATGCTCTGACCAAGGCTAGTGGAAGGCTGGCTAGGCGAGCCTTGCGTCTTCATGCAGCGGTACCCCCGGGCCCTGGGAACCAGGCGAGGTCTGTGTCGTTAAAGGCCTTCGGAGAAGGACACCCGCAGTCTGCCCAGTGTCTGCTTCTCTCATTGACCACGTCTGTTCCTCTTTTTCTTTTACCTGTGAAAGCTAGAACTTTTTCTTAACACTTACACTGCTTTGCTAGTTGCTTAGTACTTTGGATTATTAGTTTATACCCTATGGATATAAACTAATCGTTCTTATACTCCTAGAAGCCCTGACTGCCGGTATTATATTAGCTGATGGTTTTGTCCTAACAATGAATGGTGTTAAGTTCCGGTGAACAAGTAGCACAGAGCTGTTTTCATTGGAAGGATTATGAAGTCTTTGGTTTTGCATTGGACCAATGGTGTAAGTAGTCCAAACACGGGTACCTTCTTTTACTTAGTAATTCAGTAAATATTTTTGGACTCATGGGACTCTGTGCCAGTCACTGTGCTGAGATTGGAGGCTCAAAAAATGGTGAGATGAAGCGGCTCAGAGACCAGCAAGTCTAGTAGGGAGACCTTCCTGACATATTGGCAGTAATATTGTTATTTGGGGTTTATTATCACAATTGGGCTTATTATATTTTGCAAACAAGTAGAAGAGTCACTTCAAATATATTTGCTTCTTTTACTGGGACTGGTTCCCTCCAGAGAAAAATTATCCTGAAAAGAAGAAAAAGATCTTCCAAAGTTAAGAAAGGCTTATCTAAACGAGCTGTAAGTTTGTGGTGACCAACAGTAGGCACGCAGGTTCTGTGGAGCAAGAACTACATTTGATGATCTTAGTTAATACTGTATTAAAGTTCACGTGACTTCTCTGGTAGGTAGAAAAGCACCTGGGTTTGCTGCAGTAATCAGCAATCATACCCATTTCGGACACACCCGGTACCTTCGGGTGTGAGCACCTCACAGTACACCAAGCCTGTCAGACTCAAAGGCTAACACGGGCCAAATAAACGAGGCATGGGCCCATGGGCCGCGAGTTTGACATGCTTGCAGTACACTCTCTGCACATACAGCATGTCTCCTTACATGCTTGTGTGTTAGAAGATAAAGTTGGTCTTAGTTTAACTCAGCAGGCATCATCAGATTTCACTGTGGGCATCATAGTTGTAGCAGCGTGGTAGGTCCAGGTGGCTTTCCATTGGCAGATCTCGGAGGTCTAGCAGGACAGGCAGTGTATCAGCAGAGAAGAGCAACAGCTGGAGCCAGATGAACTGGGTTCTCATCCAGGTGTGCTGCCTGTTAGCTGAGTGGTGTTGCACTCAGTATTTAACCTCCTGTGCCTCAGCCTCCTCGTGTATAAAATACAGATGATAAAGCTGCCTCGTGAAGTTGTTACCGAGAACTGAGCTAACATCTGTGGACAGTCTAGCGCCATGCCTGTTGCAGGGTGAGTAGGTGTGTAGTTTCTGCTGATGTGTTTGGTGTTAGTCACAGAATAACAGCACGGCAGTTCGTCAGCGCGGGAAGGAGTGCAGGTGAGGCGCCGGGCTTTCTCCCCACAGTCGGGTAGGGCAGCAGCATCCTGATGTGTGAGGCTGCGAATGGCTGCAAACAGCACACATATCCCCGCCTCAGCTCCTCCTCCCTGGCATGCAGGCTGGGGCCAGCGGGTGGGAGGCGCACGAGGGTGGACGTGGGGCTGGAAAGGGGAGAACCTGCCAAGCAGGGACAGCCATGAGGAATCCGTCCTCACGGCTGAGGGTTGAGCAGAAGGGGCAGGATTCAGGCACCATTGCAGAGATGGAGTCCGTGGGATTGCTGGCGGATCGGCTGGTTAGCACAGTGGGCAGCAGGGACCAGCCGTGGGGCGTGGGGCCAAGGCCCAAGAAGACAGTGGCGGTCTCAAGCTCACAGCAGCGAACACAGGAATTGCGGCCACAGGGTCCAGGGGGCTATTCTGAGGGCGGGGCGGGGCGGGGCAGGGTAGAGGTGTCAGCGTGAGAGGGTCCTCCACAGTTTGTGGACACTGTTTTACTGCCCAGGCCTCTGCTTTTCCCCCGGCCTCTCCCCTGGGGTTGCTGTTTAAGGAATCATGTTCATCTCACTTAACGGTGGCCTTGGGCAGTCCCTCGGACTCAGTTTCTTCATTCTTAAATTGAGGACCTTTCTCTTGGGAATGTAAAGAGTACATGGGAAAAAGGAGGGAAATCCTGTCTTGGAAAGCGTGTGTGACAGAGATCCTGATGATGTTCCACTTATTTGAGGAAGTGAATTCAGCAATAGGATGAAGACTCCCATGCACTCATCACGGGCTTCCATTTCCCGCCCCTCTTTTGGGCGTGCACATGCTCAGAGCCAGGTGGGTGCTCGCGGTGGCATCACTGTGCCTGTCGTTTATTTCCAGCTCTCAGACCGTTTACCTTGTTCCATGTCTCCACACCAGGACCCTGTGAGAACCTCCGTTAAAAAACCTGGTTCCAGGTCACTCCACAGATTACTTTACCTGAACGTGAATTTTATCATGTTTTTCTTCTTGTTTAAAAATGTAGACGCAGGGTGTGGGAGCTGGAGCTGGTCCTGCTTTGGCGTAAAGTTAGCATTTATTTTTTGCATTAAACACATGACTTGCATATGAAAGAGGAGGAGGAGGAAGCTGCCACCCTCTGTGGGGACATTTGGCACCACCAGCTCGCAGGGACCCCTTCCCTGGGCGCCAGGGCCTCCAGCCTTCGCAGGCCCTTTGCTGAGCCCTTCGCAGAAGACGGCTCGTTTCATCCTCATACACCATAGGAGGTATGCACTGCCATCTTCCCACTTTACAAATGAAGAAACTGAGGCACAGGTAGGTTGAGTCATTCGGCAATGGCCACGCAGCTGGTGGCTGTCAGAACTCCATTGGATCCAGGCAGTCCGACTCCACAGTCGGCTTTCCTGTGCCCGCACAGCGGTTCTCAGCTCTGCTTGTCCGTTAGAATCACCCAGAGACAGAAATAAATGCACCTGGCCCCGCCTGAGACCGTCTCCCCTCTGCTGCCGTCCCCACGGGCCCCCGTCACTCCCTCCGTGTTATCTGGTCCGTCAGACCTCTTCCGTCCGCCGATTTCATGGCACATGTAGGTTTTTAATGGCCTTTTGCAGTCAAGGGCGTAGAGCCGCATGGTTTGGCCCTGTAAGGTAGGGCCCGTGGAGAGCGGGACATGCCCCCTGCCTGTGTGTACCCCGCACAGCACTTTACACACCCGCCGCACTGCACTGGTCATTTCCCGCGGAGTCAGGACATGGTTGGCATTCTGCATCAGGCAGATCCACGATGTGTGGAACAGTGTGGAGAGTTCATGGGACAGATCTGATTTTATCAGCGCTAGCAGATCTAAGCCTCAGTTTTCTTACCTATAAAACAGGAAAGGTGATAATATCAGAGGATTGTTATGAAGATTAAATGAGATATGTGAAAATATGGAACATGCTTTGTCATGTAGTAGGTAATCAGAAATAAATGCTAAATTTTTCCCTTGTAACTTAAGCACAGTTACACATAGAACTTGGATATGAAAAATCACTTTAAAAAAATCACTTTAAAATATACTACTCATGGGCATGCAGAATAGTGCAGCAACTGTGGAAAACAGTATGGAGTTTCCTCACAAAATTCAAAATGGAACTGCCTTTTGACCCAGTGATCCCACTTCTAGGAATATATCCTAAGAAACCCGAAATACTAATTCGAAAGAATGTATGCACCCCTATGCTCATTGCAGCGTATGTTCAATAGCCAAGATCTGCAAACAGCTCAAGTGGCCATCACAGATGAGTGGATACCAAGCTGTGGGACATCTACACCCTGGAACACCACCCGGCTGTGAAAAAGAAGGAACTCTTACCCTTTGTGACAGCATGGATGGCCTGCAGAGCACTGTGCTGAGTGAAATAAGCCCGTCAGAGAAAGACAAGTCCTGTATGACCTCACTTACATGTGGAAGCTAATGAGCAAAATAAGCTAACGAACAAAATGGAAACAGAGGCATGGACACATGGGACAGACTGACAGCTGTCGGAGGGGAGGGAGTTGGGGGAACTGGATGAAAGAAGGTGAAGGGATTAACCAAAAAACAAACATGTATAATCCATAGACACAGACAACAGTGTGGTGATGGCCAGAGGGAAAAGGGGGGGAGCGGGGAATGGGGATGGAAAGAGGCTTTGCTCGGGGCAATGGGCGCAGTGTGCAGGCGATGTTTTATTGAGTTGTACACTTGAAACTGTATGGTTTTGAGAACCAATGTCACCCCAATAAATTCAATTTAAAAAATAAAATACACAGTTCAGTTTTCAGTCAAATGCAAGAAGTCATGGAATTTCTGGGGCTCAAATAGACTGTAGGGACCAGAGAATGCAGTCCCTTCATTTTCCAAGCAAGGAAATTGGAGCCTGAGGAAGGGACTTGACCAAGGGCACACTGTAGGCCATTGTGTACCGTGTGCACATAGGTGGTTAGTACAGACTTCCTCACTGCTGTGCTTAGCATTACCCTTGACCTCACAGCGTTTGCATTAGCTCCTCCGTACGCTTGCGGATGTTACAGAGCCCTCGACAACTCTGCAGGCCTGGGTGTCTGACCCGTGTAAGGCTTTGCTTGTTAGATGAAATCCCACAGGACCCGGCCCTGGGAGGCGGGGCTCAGGAGGCACAAGAAGAGTCTGCATGTACCTTGTTGGTTATTCTCGCACGAGGGGGAGAGGAGGGAAAGGCATGCACACAGCGCATGAAGTTCTTGCGTTTTCCGTGAATATGGGTGCTTGTATCTTTCGGAGGTTCTGGCACGTGTAAGGTCAGCATAGGGCAAGCGCAGGGATTCCAGCGATACTGTTAAAAGAACGTTGACGTTGCTTTTATCACACATCATACTGTAAAGTATCAAAACAGCATTATCCTTTGAACTTATTTTTAAGCTATTATAAACATTTTCTATTGATGCTTTAGAATATATTTCTAGATTTCTATCCTCGTTTATTTAATTTTAATTAAAAGTGAAAAGTGATTCATTGACACACATGGTGTTTACTGCGGGGACTAATTGCTAGAGAAGCACGCAGCCTGGAGTGAAAGGCAAGATGCGTCATTTTCTAATATCTGAGTCTAAATTCTTGGTTCCTGTTTTGTTTTGTGTGTTTGTTTTTGGTATTTTTTTCCATAGAGGAATCGTTTTAGACCCACTGGGGTCAGGCACAGGGGAAGCCTCCCATTCTCATTTATGATTCCTCAGCGTTTTCTCTCCCACTTTGCAGCTCATTCCATAGGCCAAGATGTCTTGATTCTCTTAAATGCTTAGGAACTGCTTCCTTTGTAGGACTGTAAAATCAGCCACGGGCAGTGTGGGGAGGAAATGCCGTCTTTTCCAGAAAGTGGGGTTGTTTACCGAAGAGCATGGGAAATGTGTAGGCTCCGCGCAGCACCTAAGCCCGTGGAGAAACGCCTCTTCCTGGCCTCTGTAAAGACTGGGCGTCTGAGAGCAGAAACATTGCTGTTGGGTTGGCTTGGTGCTTACAGGGCACTGTGAGCGCCTTACAAATAAAGTGTTTGTTTTTTACATGATAGTCAGTATCTTTGCTTCCTGGTGCTACACTAAACTTTTTTGTGTTTATCTCTCTTTTTTTTTTTTTTTTTTTTTCAGAAATGTCTGGGTTTTTGTTTTTTTTAAATATAATGGAAACAGAATGTGGCTTAGCTTTTAAAATTATTCACTGTAGAGAAGAACTTGAAGCTATAAAAGTTAATCAAATTTGGTAGTACACAAATTTCATCAAAACCTGAATTTTACAAGCTTTGAAACTTTGACTTTTTAAAAACGTTTGAAGGGTTTGTCTTTACCACCCTTCAGACGCACGCATTCCTTCAGCCCCGGGAGGGAGTGGTGCAGAGGGCCTTGCCGTTCCCCCAGCGTGCCCCCCCCCCCTCTCTGAAATGAACTTCTGAGTCATGGGTGATAAGCAGAATTCGGGACCGTCTGTTTCAGTGCATGTGAAACAGAAAGTGAGGGTCATCGCCAGCATGCTCTGAGTTACGACGTGTTGATGGATCTTCGTGTTAAGGCTGGCGAATGGTATTTTTAGTTTCCTAATGAAAACAAAGTGACTTCCGCTGTGAGCACTCTCCTCGTTATTATTAAAGTCTTTTCTTCACTCTTCCCTTTTCTGCTCACAGTCTACACGCACTGTTTGGATCCGGGTGTTTCACTTTCTTTTCTTACTCAGAGTTTTCTGTGGATGGATTCCTTGAGCAAAACCTTTCCACAAAGTATTTAACTTTCTGTGCAGAAAAATTCAAGTCAGTTAAACGTGTTTGATTAATTTATCACAAAGAGTGCCACCTTGAGTTAAAACAATCCTACTCTGTGGAAAGTTCTTTCTCTTCAAAGGAGGGTCCTTATTTCTAAGGGCAGAACTCTGATTTTAATTAAATAAAGGGCATTTTATGCAATTTTTCCCCCTACAGCTTAAGATTAATTTCTATGGTTACTAGGGATATAAATCTCTAGATTGCTTTAAAACAAAGATTTTTCTTCAGGAGAGAGCTGACAGCTCCCTTTAAGAGAAGCTATTACTTAATTTTACTTTCCTAAGTTTAAACACATAAAAATATTTGTAATGATACCCCAAAGGCATCATAAAAATGTAAAATAATTGTACTCTAAAATATCGAAAATTACAGGAAATAGACCTCATTTTAAAAAATGAACTGGGATTCGTGGCTGGGGAACTGGGGTGTGACATACTTCAAAACTAGAATCTCTTGTCAGGAGACATTTTTTTAAAGGATAAAAAATTTTTTCTGTTGCCAGTCATACAAACTTTAAAATATGTCCATTCTGTTAGAGCATTTCTTTATAGTTTTATGAACTTTAACATGAATTACTGTATGGATGGCTTAGGTCCCCTCTGAGAGACAAATTTCTGTCTCAGGAGTGAAATGGCCTCCCTTGGCTTGTGGATTAGCGGTGTCACAGTCACCCTTTAAACTGGTTTTTCATGATTATTTTTAAAGTGCACACAGAGCCATTTTCTCAGCAGCTTTGAGCAAGGCAGCATAAATAGTTTCTAAGGTTTTACTTACCCACAGTATACTTCCTCTTTCAGGAGATAATGCTAACTGGTAAATTGTTCCCACATTACCATAAAATATTTGTCATATTTTAATAAATATAGTGCAAAGTCTATTGTAGAGACACTTAAAGGAAAAAAAACCCGAATTTTTAACTAAATGAGTTAATACTCATCCTCCTTCCCACTTTAGTTTTGTTATATCAGTTCTTTTGTTATTTTCATTTACTAAAATTTAATTGTGTCTTTATAGTCAAACACCTTCATTTTATTAGGAAACGTGAAATTAGATTCATAAACTCTTCCGACCCCGGTCTTGAAGGAAATCATTTCGTCCGCAGCCTGAGCGCTGGGGAGACGGCTTGCTTGCAGTTGAAGACACGCCTGCTGCAAGTGCTCTGCATTAAGTGAGTTTATATTTTGAGAGCAAAGTGGGGGGAATAAAACTACTTTCCCGCCTTCTTTCTAAGAGACAAGAAAATTAAGTTGAGTGCAGATATTGAAAGTGCTGTAAGCTGAAAGTAAACACTGATTATTGCAAATGTACATTTGGACCAATTTACTTTTATCTCTCAAGCGAAACATTTCCCACAGTTTTTGTGGGTTTTTATTTAAGTTTGGAAAACTTTGGAAGTTTGTGTGAAAGTATAAATAAGTTTGGGAAAGTCGTGATTAGACTTTGATAATAAACATGCAAAAGCAAATTGGGAGACTCTATTAAAGTCAGATGTAACATTTAATAATGTTTTCTCCAAAACTCATTTCCAGAGAGAAGAGTGGTGATTTATGTGGATCTGAAACAAAGACTTGGGCTGTACTTGAAAATAAGGGTTCCATGTGAATTTTCAGCGTGGGTGTTTGCTTTTCTAAAAGAACCTTCGTGATTGTCCCAGAAGTCCCCAACATGCCCCTTTGCAATGATGGGCACAGACAGTACATATACGTTTATAGATTCCATTTGAAAAACAAAATACTTAGTTGCCAGGAAAATTTAAACTATTTTTTTTATAAAATAAGCATTCCATTTTAGCGTATGAAGAAATTATTAATTTTGTAAAGAGGAAAAATGTTTTAGTTGGTTTAATTACTGAAATACACCACAATATAGAAAGTACAAATAAAATTTAAAAACCTTAATTAAAATGTGGTTTAAATCTCATTGTTATAACATTAACCTCACAATCGCACGTTGGCATTAAGTGTGGGAAGGTATTTGCCAGTTGTTACACATGGCACTTTTGAAGTAGCAGTCATGCCAGCGTTGGAGCAGATCCTGAGTAGTGCTACCGCGCTTCTAAGGAGCTCTTGAGCACGGTCAGGTTTGAGTCTCCTTCCCTCAGTGATGCTGCTACATTGTTCCTTAAAAGTGTGTGTGTGTTTGGGGGACAGTCAGTGTTACATTTTGGTGACACTTTCATGGCTTACCAATTGATATGTGATGTTAACCTGAAATTTGTTGCTGTGATAAGAATGGAAATTTTTGTGTGTGTCATGTTTTAAAGGCTTTACCTAGTGATCTGAAAAACTGTTAAAGGGATTTAAATTGTATATGCTGGTTTACCTTTTAAGGCTTTAAGAATGAGTTCTGAATATAAAATTCAAATATAGGAGTTAAACATTTTTTTTTTGTTTCTTAGTAAAACAGTATATCTTAAAAGTAGGAGGAAAAGATAACTTTGATTCTCAGAGTGAAGATCTGTAATATACAGCTCAGGATCTAACTATTATTTTTCTGGTTATTTTACACACAGATTTTTCTCTGGCAAGTGTTATAATTAGGGACTACTTATTTTATGCTATTTTGAACAGTTAACTAAAAATCAATTTTCATCAGACTAGTCTGTTTCCATTTTATAAAACTTAGCAGCTAGTAGTTTGCTACAGTATCTTTAAATTTCAGAAACAACTAAATTTTTCTCTTTTTTTCAAGCAGAGAAGCTGTTAGACTTTTTTGTGATTTATTTCTTGGAATAATATTTTCTGCCTTTTTTTTTTGGCATGTGTACGGAAGTACTTTAAGTTTCATGCCTATTTACTCCAAAGAACACCATAATGAGGGAAAGGAATCTGAGTTTTGGAAGACGAGGAATGATGAAACAAGGCCCTGGGTTTTGCTTGGAATTTGAGCAGTTGTACAATTGGTCGAGGCCGGCATGCTCTGCATTTTATTCCCATTCACTCAGAAAGATGGCTTTGGAGGCAAGGCTCTGTCTCTTGTTACCCAGCCCGTTTCCTCAGAGCTTCATGGGAAAACACACATTGGTTCCTTGGCTTTTGTTTTTACTAACAGAGAAAAAGTATGTTTTAGTAGAGCAAAGCACTTAAACTTTGAGGGTTCAAATGTTATCACGTGGTGTTTTCTGTTGAGTGTAAATTATTGGCATCTATCAAGAAGTATGGAAGCTGAATGCATGTTCTCCCTTTGTACCACCCGCAGTTCATTTCACTCTTCTCTTTGCTGATGTGAAGCAGAAACTGGACAAGGTAACAGTTTTGATGATGAGATTAGAGGTAGCCAGGCTGACTGTCTCCTGGCTTTTAGAGACCCTTATGAGCTCAGGGCTTCCCCCTCCCCTTGTTTAGATATCACTTGCTCTTTTGAGTTTCAGATTACAGGAGCAATTGATCTGCATGACCTATCTTAAGAACTTTAACTTTGCAGTGGAAACTTAAACCAAATGTATATCCTCAGGAGACAAATCATCTTAAAACCAGGCTGTTGTCATTTTGATGTACTGTGCTGTTCCCGCAGGAACCATGTGGTGGGGAGCACCACCTAGCGGACAGGAACTGCATGTGCCGCGGGGGTAAATTGAGGGAACCAGTCCAGCTAACTCTTGTCCTCCGTCGGCAATAGTGAGGTTTTCTGTTGTGTCAAGCTCAGTCTCTACCCGGTGCTGGGGTCCTAGGAGAATGCGGTTGTGAGCAGTTGTGCTGTGGCAGTTTTGTTTGTGGTTTTCTCACTTCTGTAGGTGTAAGTGCTGGTCCTGGCCTTCACAAACATTTCTCCTTATAGATGATCTTATACTTCAAAGGAAAAGATCATTTTTTAAAAATGCCGTCCGAGCTGGTTTGGCTCAGTGGATAGAGTGTTGGCCTGTGGACCAAAGGGTCCTGTGTTTGATTCCGGTCAAGGGCACATGCCTGGGTTGCAGGCTCGATCCCCAGTGGGGGGTGTGCAGGAGGCAGCCGATTAGTGATTCTCTCTCATCACTGATGTTTCTAATATATATATATATGGCTACCTTTGGGTAGAACTTGTTTGTTGCCACAAACTTTATACTCTGTTGCTAAGCTGTTCATCTATGAGAGGAGAGGTGGATGCTAAGTATTAACTGTGGATCATAGCTTGTTGGCTGCTTGTTATAGAGAATGTGTGTCTTTCGTATATACTGAAACATTTGTAAAAATGGCATGAGAAAATTCTACACTTTAAAAAAACCTTTAATACATCATCACCACTGGTTTCAGGTATAGCTGTTCCTTAATGTTTATTTTATAATGATAGATTCTTGATAAAACGTACCACTCATTCACAGCCATTTGTTGAGCTAGGAAGCTTGCCGGGCTTTGGCAATCCAAAATGAACATGATCTAGTTCTTTCTGGACATACAAGTTTTCAAAGCCTTTTAACTCTTCAGCACAATGAGGGCGAACACATTCCTAGGAGATGGTGACGTGTTCGGTGGTGGAGTGTAGGGATGTTTGTCTGCTGTATTTACTGCCTCGGATTGGGAGAATGTAGACGACATTTCACACGTGCTCTTGCTCTTGGAGAAGCTGATGGACGGAACGGATGGCTTTGTTTTAATGCTTTGGGGTGTGGGAAGTCGTAGAAGGCTGCGTGGTAACTCCTCTTGGGTTTGGTTCCCAGCTCAGGTTTCAGCTCGCGAGCCCAGGCTTGGGGCACAGAGTGGAGAGTTAAGAGCACAGGCTCTGCCAAAACCGGTTTGGCTCAGTGGATAGAGCGTTGGCCTGCGGACTGAAAGGTCCCAGGTTCGATTCCGGTCAAGGGCATGTACCTGGGTTGCGGGCATATCCCCAGTAGGAGATGTGCAGGAGGCAGCTGATCGATGTTTCTCTCTCATCGATGTTTCTAACTCTCTATCTCTCTCCCTTCCTCTCTGTAAAAAATCAATAAAATATATTTAAAAAAAAAAAAAAAAGAGCACAGGCTCTGGGGTCTGTTTTGGGGCACCGACCGTGGCTTTTCAACCTGCTAACTGTATGACCCTAAGGGGCAAGCCACTTAGGGGCTCTGTGCCTCAGTTGCCTGAACTGTTTTCTCGTTTGTTAGGAGAATAAACGAGATCATCGATCCAATGGGCTTGATGCAGTGCCTGGCACACAGCAAGCGCTACATGTTGACGAGGGTAAGGGTGGCTCTGCATGCCGCAAGGCAGGTGTGGTTGTCACCCTGCACCGGTCTTTCCCCCACACCTTTGCCCCCTCCACCCAGCCGTGGTGGGACTGGCTTGTGTCACTGTGCAGACAGACTCCACGGACGGATGGCCAGCAGCTCTCTCCCATGCTGGGCCGGCAGCGCTTCCTCCCACGCGTGACGTTTACAGAAAGGGCCACCCTCTGCATTTGTGTGCTTGCTTGTTGCATCACATCTGTGATCAGAGGTTCCTACCCTGGGCCCCAGACAGTCCAGAGCTTCCAGTCCATAGTGGTAGGCGGGAGGTTTCTGTATCTGTGGGAAATTCATTTTCTTGAGGAAAGAGCTCAGATACGTAGCTTTTGTCAGAGTTTCAAAGGCCTCTGGCCCCCCAAAAGGTCACCTGAACTTCAGATGGTCATGATTCTTTCTGGAAGGCCACTCAAGAGGTTAGAAATATAACCCCTCCTAGAAAATGAAGCGCAGATTTGCATCTTACACGCTGTTTTATATGAGACATAAATCATTTTGAGGATATAGTTGAGATTTTAATTTGAAGGACTCAAATATAAATGGACTGTTTTTCCCTCCTCCTCCTCTTGTCCACGTTCTGAAGACTCATGAGAGCAAGGAAAGGAGAGGCGTGTAGGCTCTGGAGTAGACCGTTCCCGTTCAGCTCTCCCTTACCAGTGAGCCTGCGCCCGTGACCGAGCCTCCCCACCTGTGAGGAGACTGACCGTGCCTGCCTCACAGGGTCGTAAGGACGCGACATGGAGCCATCGCACAAAGGCCTCTCGTTCTTCCTGGCGTGTAGTACGTGCTGTGTGAATGCTGCCCTCACTTTTGTTGCCTGTGTACCCCACGGCATTTGTACGGACAAGTGAGCTGCCTGTTATCACTTGTGTTTTATTGTCTAGTTCACCTACACCTTATTGACGTGTGAACAGTTAGAAGCATTTCTAATTTTTTATGACCAGACTTACTAAGGTTCTACACCTGAGTTGACGTAAGTCAGAAAACCTTAATCAGTGAGGATCCCAGGCACATGGATCTTACTCATGCTGGGGATTTTGGGAAGCATCAGAGGAGGGGGCAGACACCGGTGAGTGCGGTGTGGTCCCAGGAACTGTTGAGTTACTGGAGCAGAGCCAGTTGTCCTGGGATTTTAGGCCCTCTTATCCAGCCTCTGCAGCGCAGGGGAGGGGCGAGGCCAGAGCAGTGCTCTGAGCTCCTGGAACTGACACGCAACCGGGGGCAGCGTGTTTGGCTTCTCTCTGGGCCTCAGCTTCCTTCCCTCTCACAGGGGGTAAGAATAGTACCCACCTCATCAGGTTGTTGTGAGGGTTCAGTGAGATGTATGTAAAGCTCCTAGAACAGTGCCTGGCACAGAGTAAGTGCCCAATAAATGGTACGCCCTGGCCGTGTGCTCAGTTGGGTGGGCTTTGCCCCAGGCACCGAGAGGTGTCTTCAGTGGCAGAGGATCAGAGTGGCAGTGACAAGAAACCAGGGGGAAGTGATCTACTGAGCACCTAGTTTACCAGCAGCAGCTGAAGAAATAAGCTGAGTTGATGTTAAGTCACCTTGACTCAGTGACACCCAGTGGGCGTGCTCGTGGTGACATTCCCGGAGGCCGAGGCCAGAACCAGGGCGGCCACAGTCCTGCTTGCCTCTGCGCCTCCTCCTGGAGGCCAGGACGGAGTCCCTTCTCGGGCTGTATTTGATTTTCCAGGCCCGGAACGGCTGTCTTCAGAGGAGAGTGAAGGACTCGCGAGGGGACTGAGGATGTTTAGGTGGAGAGGAGAGAAGATTCAGGTCGGGGACAGCAGCTGGTCTCCGTGCAGAGGAAGAGAAAGCTCTGTGCTGTGCGAGTGGACGGCTGACGTGGGAGAGGCGGGCCCTCCCTGTGGGCGCAGCAGGTAGCCAGGTGGCGGGAGCCAGGAGTGCCCGCGCCTGGAAATGTGCTCAGGAGACGCAGTGTCCGGAGCTGGAAGTACAGGGATACAGCGTTTGATTGGAGTAAAGTGTGAGCGTGGCCGCAGTGAGATGTACAGAGAGAGGGGCCAGGAGTGAGGAGGACGGGCTGAGAACATGACAGACTTGCTGTTTGAGGTGCAAGGGCCTAGACCTGTTTAAAACAGAAGCGGCCTGATCACGGGTCATAGGGTGCGGTTCAGCTTTAAAAGTAAGACGTGAGCTCTTTCATTGTGTCTCCAACATGAAGGACGTAAGATTCTACTTTTCTCCATTTTCTGAATTTCTTAAAGGGATGGGGCTTAATAGTAGGAAGGGCAACCTTTTCAGGTTGTTAGAAAGCTGGTTGCTCATATGAGAAATTAGGCCTCCGAGTTCATCCCAGCTGGAGTTAGCCCTGTCCCCTCTGTCCACCGTCCCTGCAGGGGCAGGGCTCTGAAGCTGGCGCAGAAGAAAGAGGGGCTAGAAAAGCCGCCTCCTGTGCACGTTTCCCTGTCTCTCTCCTCAAAGCACAGGCTCAGTTCTGGAAGCTGCAGTCCAGGAGCTGACATGTTCTCAGCGGGCACTCAGAACAGGTTATTCAACTACTAGTTAGTTATGTTTCTTAGATCCAGATCGCCTGTCTTTTTTCTAATGAAGTTTCCAGCCTGATGGGCTAGAACATATGTTCAGCTAACACATGTAACACTGTGTACACACATACACATACAACGTATATGACACGCATACACTCAGCCAGTAGGCACAGCGTGCTTCAAGAAAGCTCTGCAGAGAAAGTGGGAAGTGACCCCAGAAGGTCAGGTTTAAAACCTTCTTGGGCTAAACACATTGGAGTAGAGGTTTGGCCGACAAGAAAGACCTTCCGGGCAGAGAAGGGCGGGTGCCCTGGTGCAGAGGCAGAAAGAGGCGGCTTTGCGGTGGCGTGTGGGAGGGTGGGGTGAGGAGCGGTCGGTGCTAGCTCTTTTGGCGGATGTTTAGCAAGGTGAGTGGACAGGCCCAGCCGACCATTTAAACTTGGGGGGTGAGAGGAGGGAAAGACGGGTCTAAAACAGGATATTTTCTAATGTGGGGAACAGAGAGAGTGCTCTTCCTCGCTTGGGGGATGGGACCGGAGGGGCTGCTAGGAAGCCAGGAGGGATGGAGAGGGAGTGGTTGGATCATCAGCACCTCTGGACTGGTTGCTTTTGAGCCCCAGTGGGACCTGCAGGGGATGGGGGGACCCACTCACCTGGACCATGGAGTGAGACAGGGCTGGGTGGGCGTTTTCTGCAGACAGCAGGCAGAGCTGTAAGGGGAGAGAGTTGTTCAGCAGGAATGTGTGAGGGCTGAACGTAAGTCTCAGAGGCTGGGGAAGCGGGGGGGTGGGGGGGGGGCGGGGAGGGGACGGGGTTGAGTGAAGGTGAAGGAAAGTTGTCAGGGTTTGAGAAGAGGACCTGGAGGGAAGGGGTCCTGGGAGCCCAGGGAGGACAGGGGTGGAGCTTGCACGAGGACTGTCACACTCCAGTGCTCGCACCATTGAAGGGTGGCATCGTGCAGGGGGAACAGGGGGAGCACTGAGCACAGAACCAGGGCTGGAGTGAGGGCGAGCCAGGCAGGAGCAGTTCGCCTGTGTGACCCTGGGCAGGCTGGCTGCTGTGAGCCCAGCACCGGTGGAATGTCTGTGTCTGTGGCTGTGCCAGCCTCTTTTGTGGGGTGACTAGCCGCTGGGAGCTTCTCTAACAGGGACAGGACTCCGACACCCCGCTGTGACTTCAGCAGGTCGCTGCGCCCCAAGAGGTCCTCTGGTTCTGGACTTCTAGCTGGAATTGGTCTTGATGCATTTTTCAATGATGACTGAAGGGGGTGGGTTCGGGATTTAGTTAGGGGGCCTCCCAATTAAGCTGGGGAACATGATCCTTGTGAAAAGTCATTTCAGCTTATCAGTAGTTGGCAAACATTTCTACAGCAGTGGTGGTTCTGGCTGAGCCTTTGGCTGCTTACTCAACTGAACAGCAAGCTGTGTCCACTGATGGAATGAAAAAAATAATGATGTTGTGTTACAGGAACTTTTTACAATATGCCAGAGGGACCCACTGGAGTCTCTTTAATCTTGAACAATGGCTGGTTCTTGCAGAGGCGAATTATGCAAATCGGTACTTAGTGTTTCACAATCAATCGGGTCTTTGTGGGAGAGCAGCGAGGGCCAGCGGGCAGAGCGCCTCCTCCTGGGGCGGGCGCCGCAGCCAGAGGGACGCGGGTGCCGGCCGTGAGCTCTGCGGCTGAAATGCCCGTGTCCTTTGGGAAGAGCCCGGCCGCTTTGTACCAGGGGTTTTGTTTTACAGTTTATCTTCCTTTCGGTGATTTACAAAACACCCACGGAGGAGCCGCCAGCAGGACTGTTCTGTGGGTGACATAAAGCCGGGCCGCACCCGCCGGGGACAGATGGAGCCGCGCGCCCTCCCCCGGGTGCCAGCCCTCTCCGGCTCTCCAAGTGCACACGTGCATGTATTCTAAACGGTGTCATTTCGGCTCCGGCCTGGCCCAGCAGTTAACCTTTCACCGTCCCTTGAGTCTAGATAGGAACAAAGAACCAGAGGACTTTAAAAGCCCTTGGGGAAAACGGTGATATGTTTGCGTGCCCGTTATCGCTGCAGCTGTCATGCTTGTGCTGCCATCTAGTGGTTAAGGGAGTCACTCTTCCCTACTATTAACTCCTTCCCTGCTAGGAAGCCATGCAGAGCAGTTCAGTTCGGAGGTTAAATCATTATTGAGGCACCGCTTCAGGCTACGCTGTGAGCAGCTTATGTCACATCTCAGAACCAGGCGGTGACGGGCAGGGGGTCCGTGCCCTGGCCTGGAAGAGGCAGAGGAGACCTGGAGGCTGTCGCCAAGCAGCCTGGCCAACAGGGCTCAGAGGACTGGGAATGGGAGGGGAGGCTCTGAGTCTGGGGAAGTCCGCGGGGAGACCGAGGCGGAGCCTGGGGCTTAAGGAATTGGACTCGATCCTGTGGGTCCATGTAACTTGGGGAAGTCCTTGGAAGACTTACCTTTTTGTTTGAGACAGTTTTCTGTCTGATGGCAAAGATGGAACACACGAGTCATAGAAAAATTTTGAAGTACAAAGAGGTATTAAGAATAAAGGAAAGTCTCCAAATCTTGCCGCCCAGAAACCATCCGTGTTTTGATGAGCAGCCTGAGGGTCCTCTCTGTGCGTGTAAACCGCGTGGGCGCGCATTTCCTGTATTTTCTGTCCGTGGCCTTCGGGCAGCCGTGCTTTCCCCCACTCGACAGCGTGTTCATGGAGCCCCTCCCTGTCAGCAGCCCTGGGTGAGTCCCGTCAGCGCGGGTTGGGCTGTTTTGTTTTTGTTTGGCCTCTCCTCAAAAGCCTTGATGTGTAAGGACAGGGAAGGCGAGGCTTTTCCCTCAAGTGCATCGACTGTGGGACCACACGGCTACTGTTTCATAACCAACTTGCTTTTATGGTGGGTGGATCGCGTGGAGAGTTGCCGTGTCTTGCTGATTTGGGGACTTGGCTTTACTAAAATACAGTCACTTAGAAGTGAACTCGGTTTATCGTCAGAGAAGGAGAGGGCGGGTCCGCTGAATAGCTGGAGTTTTAGGACGGAGTTTAGACAAGCCGGTGGGTTAGCAGCAGCTTCCGGAAGAGGCGGGCGGGCAGACCCTGAGCGTGGCTGTTGCTCTGTGCTGTCCCGCAGCTGTAGCAGCCTTTCCGTGGGCAGAGCACCTCAGCGCGGGGACCTCTGCCCTCAGAGGGTGCTGGCCACACTCCTGGCAAAGCAGCTCTCGGAGAACTGCCGGGCTGGGGGGGGGGCATCTTCGTGGGTAGACGTGTCTTCTGCTTGTTTTGAGCCATTTATACGAACCGTTACCTCGGTGCCTTCCCATCTGTAATGTGGGTCATAGTGAACTCTGTCTCCTTCGATCGTTTCAGGAAGTGAATGCTCGGTGCCCGCGCATAGTATGCACTCAATAAAAGTTGCCTTTTAACTTGTGCTACTGCTGTTTGTAAGAAATGGTTTTTACAGCTCTCCCTTTGTAGTGGAGCCCAAGGATATTAAGCAACTTGCTCAGAATTTCAGCTGGCAAAGCCTGAGAGTTAGAAGAGCTATAAACACACCACTTTCTTCCCAGCCCAACTTTGGAACCACCTGAAAGAGAAATACAGGAGTCAGAACACAAAAAGCCAAGTCTGATTTGTGGCCAGATGTGGGTGGAGCATGGACCTGAAGAGCCCCCTCTGCCGCTGGCCGCCGAGCACGCCCACCTTCTCCAAGTCATAAGCCAGAGAGCTTTCCCTCCGCCCTCCGAGAAGAGGGAGCGGGTTCCGAGAGGCCGGGAGCAGCTGTCAGCGACGTCCTCCCACACGAAGCCTGAGGACAGCAGAAGGCGGCCCAACGAGATGAGAGCCAAAGGACCCAGCCAGCTCCCCGTGTTCCTGCCATCGCCCCGTCTGCCCTGCTCCATGCCAGCCCCACACACCACCTTTCGCCCCGGCCTGCTCTGCCCGCGCCCCGTCCTGAGACGCGTGGAGATGAGCTCAGGTTGGGGAGCAGCACCCCTCCTGGAAGTTGCCTTCGTGGCACCTTGCAGCCCTGAGGGCGGTGTTTGCTGATTGACACGCAGGGAGCACTGGTCACATTGGCCAGTCTCTCCAACCACCCGTGTCCTTGCTCAGACTCTCAACATCCCCGTGCCGTCAGTTCCAAGCCTCCTGGGTAGCACCCCACAGGGGCCAGCAGCCGCCTCGGAGCAGTGGCCTCCGCTGGGGTCACGTTCCCTCTGGCAGGCACATCTCACTGGGCACGTGTGTGGGGACACAAGAGCCTCCCGCAGTCCTCTGCCCACTCAGACACATTTTAAGCCCATGCACACAGACGTCTCACCTGAAACCCTGCTCATACTTCCCTGAAGAAAGACCTCAAACTCAAGCTGAACATGAGTAGTTTTCTTAGTCGTGGCGGTATAATATGGAATCAATAACTTAGCCCTTGAGGTGTAGGCCTGCCATCCACCCCACTTCGCCATCACTGGCCTTGTGAGCTTGCATGGGCCTTCGTTTCCACGCTTCTTAGGAGGGGATGGGGTGATGTGGATTCGTCCGGTTGTTACGGGGAGTAACTGACAGAGCGAATGCCGAGCAGTTCGTGCCTGGCACACGTGGCTGGTGCTCTGTGACAGCCACGCCCGGGACATCCTGAGGGCAGTGCACTGTTGATCCAGATGTGAGAGGAGAAAAGCAGCTGATGTGCTCACCCACTGCTGTTCCCAGCCCCCGGTCGTCCCCTGTGAGCCCTCTGCCGAAAACTAGTGGTGACCTATCAGGAACCTGTGTTTCCATTTGTGCCTGACACTCCGGTGCCTGGGTTCCGTCCAGGCTTCCCCCTCGCTCCGACGCACTTTCTCACCTGTAAACGGGCGTGATGATGTGTCTGCCTCGTGGGGCTGCTGGAGGGATTGGATGAGCTGGTGCACGCAGAGCTCTTGGAAGCTGCCTGGTTCATAGCAGACTCTCAAAGAAGATGGCGCCGATTTGCCGACGTGGCAGTGAGACTGCTCAGTGGAGCTTAGAAATAATGCAGCTGAGATTGCAATGGATTTAGGCGTTGGCTCAGGTGTGGGTTACTGCTGTTTTGGCAGCAGAAAATCTGCACTTCAAAATGACTGAAAATGTTAAAAGAAGAAAGTGCTTAAGTCGGAGATTTTTCAAAATAATATTCTACTCAGGAAAATGTTAAATGCCCGGCAGGGAACAGAGTGGATAGGGACCCGTGCACCCGGCACCCACCTTCAGCGGCGGTGAACTCAGGGCTGACCCTGTTTCATCCGCTTCCCTCCCCCCTCCCGTGTTATTCTGAAGCAACCCCAGGGATGTCATTTTATTTGTAAATTTTTCAGCACATCTCCTTAAAAGATAAGGATTTTAAAAACAAAAATATTAAAAACAATCATACATAATACTGTTATCATACCTGAATAAAAATTCATGTCATTACTTAGCACCATTAGATGTTAAGTGGGAGGTTTTCAAACCAGTTGAATAATAGCACACAGCAGGCACTGAAGTGACTTCAGTGTCAAATGACACGACACAGCAGCGTGTCTGTCACCGGTGGTATTGGGAGCCCGCGGAGCTCAGTGTCAGGAGGGTCCCACTCCTGCTCTCGCTGATTCCGCCTCTCGGGCCTTTGGGTCCCTCCCGCTGAGGAAGGACCCTTTCCACGGGGTTGTCAGTCGCATGAAGTAACCCCTGGCAGTGACGGGTGGAGGAGACAGTAGCTAGCACTGCGCTCCCTCCTCTTTTAGCTACAGCTCGGTTCTTGCTTTAAATCACGGTGTATGTTGGAAATGAAGGATTCCTGTCCGATAGACAGTACAGTGTGGCGTGTGGTCCGGGCGCGGCCCCCGCTGTAGAACCTTCCCGGGAAGGTGCTCGGCTGGGGAACAGAGCCTCTCTCTGCAGCTCGTCAGCTCGCACCTTGTCAGCGATTGTACCGCCGTGCTCACCTGCCTGCCCCTCACTGACAGGCGAGGAGAGTGATTTGCGCAGAGCCGGTGTGTTCTTCGTCTGTTTGGTCACAGTATCCAGGTGCCCCCTCGTGATAGCTTTGCTGCGTCTTGATTCAGCTCGTCAGTCAGGAGTAATCAGATCTTGAAGCCCTTTCCCTCGCCTTTCCCCCATCCAACATGTAGGTCCTGGGGGCACAGCAGTGAGTGGGCCCTCAGAGAACTTAATGGAAGCTTGATGGGGTCGAGGATAAAACTTCTTTCACATGGGAAGTGCTGGCAGGGGTCTATAAAACACTGCGGGAGGTGCTAGGGAAGGCCTCGCGGAGGAGGTGGCATTTGGGCGGAACCTGAAGGACGTGCGGGGTTCTTTGGGTGGCATGGGGTTGCATCAGGGGAGAAGGCTGTTCCAGGCAGAGAAAGAGCGGCCCCAAAGGCACAGAGCTGTGGGACCGGCCTGCCCACACTGCCCGTCTATGAAATGCCCCCGAGGCGCTCCCGACGTTAGCCCTTGCGTCTTATCACCTCCCTGGCCCCCAGGCACTTGCCCAGTGACCCCTTCCTTCCTCCTAGGGACCCTCTCCCTGTCATTCAGTGATATCAAGACCAAGAGGCTGACACTGGTTTTCGATTTTAATGGGGCAAATGTGCTTCCGTTTTACTCTGATTTTCTTGTCAAACTTGAAATGAGGGTCTTTCTCCTTTAAAAGTAAGAGTTTTTCTCTGTAGGTACACACATATAAGAACTCTTTTCAGAATTAACACTATATGTGGAAATATTCACAATCCAAAGCGTACAACTCTGTAACCTCTCTAAAACTTTGAAAACGCCAGGGGCATATCACAGTTGTGTGAAATATAATATGCTGTTTTTGGCAGTTTATTCCCACAAAATAGGGCTTAAGCACAACAGTAAACAGATGAGAGGTTGGCCAAGAGTTTTCATAGAGATGGTGGTGGTCACGTGGTTAAACTGTCAGATCATTCCTCATGGCAAGGACCCTATCCTGGGATGCTATTCGGGAGCTTACGCTGTCTATTTAGGTAAATCAGAAGCCTGTTGGGATTTTTTCCTTGTTATTGATCTGTTGCGATTTGTGCGTGTGTTTATTTTAGGAAGCTGATAAAATTTCAGGGTTGTCAAATACCTATAGAAATCTCAATGCTCATTTATTTCTTTGTATCCTTGGCATTTGAAATATTACCTTATACATTGTGTTCATGTTAAGTATTGAGTTCTATTGATGATATTGTAATTATTTAACACCTCTTAAGTTACCAAGAATTCCATTTAATCCTGAATAAGCTTCACTCCATTTTAATACATTCATTTTATAGAAATTTGCCATTACAGAGCATAAGACATTGGGATCACATATGTTATACTTTCAGTGAAGCCTCTTGCAGTTCTGTTTTTGAGATGCCCCTGGGGCCTTCTTGTTCCTGGCACACACACACCCACGCACCATTCCCCCTAGACTAGACCTAGCTAAAGAGGGCGGTGGCAGCTGGATCTAGCTTATGGAGTCGATTCCTTTAAAACTTTCCTTGGACCTTTTAAAGCTTTTTATGGAAAACTTTTTGACTCCTAAAAATCCTGTTTTGGATAATTAGGCCCTAAGTAGGTGTGCTATGGACGGAATGTGTGTGTCCCCAAAATTCATATGTTGGATCCGAACCCCCAATGTGATGGTATTTGAAGATGGGGTCTTTGGGGGTGATTAGTTCACGGGGTGGAGCCCCACGAATGGGATTGGTGCCCTTTCAGAAGAGCCGTGAGAGAGAGGGTCTCTCTCTTCACCGTGTCAGGGTTCAGCAAGAAGGCAGCGTGCGCAAACCACACTATGATGGTCTCTGGAGCAGACACCGAATCCGCCAGCACCTTGATCGTGGCCTTTCAGCCCCCAGAGCCGTGAGAAATAAATGTCTGTTGTTTAAGGCCCCGGCCTATAGTATTTTGTTACAGCAGCCCAGGCTGACTTAGACAAGGCGTATTAGAGTCTCATTGCTGCCATAACAAATTGCCACCAACTCAGTGGTTTAGAACAACACACTTTTATTATCTTCCTTCCTCGTTTTACTTTGTTTTTCATTCATAGCTCCATGCACAGTACTTGACACATGGTAGATGCTTTAGAGCTGGTTTTTAAGATGCTGAAACCGGCCGTCACAAATGGAATCCTCTGCACGGTATGTTCTCTGTTCATCCTGGCACGGCCGTGGGGGCCGGGGCCGGCTGTGCAGGGATAAACCGGGGCCCTGAACCTTGTCACTGCTGCTTGGCAAGGGCCCTTTTCTAGACGGGAGAGCTCTGCCTTACGGTCCTTTAGGTAAAGAGAGAAAAGGGGATTGGCCCTCATTGGCATATGCTGTGCAGATACCAGACATGCTTTATCCCGTGTAACCTCGGAGTTCCTCAGAGACCATTTCTCCAAAATGCCATAGGCCACAACAGTCACAGGAAGAAAGAGCCATTAAAAAGAGATCAAGGCCAGCAATGTCAGTGGTTATACACACGTCTAAAAGCAAAGTTGTCCAGTTTGTAGTTTCAGAATCTTTCTACAACCTGCATTCCATTCTCTGTTAATATTACATGTGAGTATAACACCCATCTAGCTATATAAACATTTTGTTTTGTTTTATTTTAGATTTCACACATCGGCAAACTGAGAGATTTTCTTCTGGAACACAGGAAAGACTACATCAATGCTCACAGGTAAGTGCATACTTTTTACTGTGGCTTTGCTGACTGTTCTTTTCCATACTGACGTCCTGACCTTTTACTTGGGGACTCCGAGGCGTAATGGGGAAGATCAGTTTGGCAGGGCGCCTACCGAGCACAGGGCTGCTCAGAGTCCCGATACCCCCACAGCAACATGTCCTGTTCTCATAGCCCAGGTGGGTGGTGTCTCTGTGTGCACCTCACTGCTGGGAACTCAGGTGAGGGGACAGAGCGTCTCACTCATGTAGAAATGCCGTGGAGATGAGCGCTTGGCGGGGGCAGCGGGGGGCCGGAGGGGGGGCGGCTGTGGTTAGGTTGATGTTCTTAAAAGATAAAGCATTTCGATGGAGCCTCCAGATCAGCGGTTCTCAACCTGTGGGTTGCGACCCCCTTGGGGGTCGAACGACCCTTTCACAGGGGTCGCCTAAGACCATCAGAAAACACATATATAATTACATATTGTTTTGTGATTAATCACTATGCTTTAATTATGTTCAATTTGTAACAATGAAATTGGGGGTCACCACAACATGAGGAACTGTATTAAAGGGCCGCAGCATTAGGAAGATTGAGAACCACTGCTCTAGACGGTCTCTGGAGCAGGTGGCAGCTCTTGCAGACAGAGCGCAGGCGGGATGCAGGTCCTGGCAGTGGGGTGCAGGTCCTGGCGGTGGGGTGCAGGTCCTGGTGGCGGGGTGCAGTTCCTGGTGGCAGGGTGCAGGTCCTGGTGGTGGGGTGCAATTCCTGGCAGCAGCGTGCAGGTCCTGGCAGTGGGGTGCAGGTCCTGGCGGCGGGGTGCCGGTCCTCATGGGTGCAGGTCCTGGCGGTGGGGTGCAGGTCCTCATGGGGTGCAGGTCCTGGCGGTGGGGTGCAGGTCCTCATGGGGTGCAGGTCCTGGCGGCGGGGTGCAGATCCTGGTGGCAGGGTGCAGGTCCTGGCGGCGGGGTGCAGGTCCTGGCGGCGGGGTGCAGGTCCTGGTGGCAGGGTGCAGGTCCTGGCGGTGGGGTGCAATTCCTGGCAGCAGCGTGCAGGTCCTGGCAGTGGGGTGCAGGTCCTGGCGGCGGGGTGCCGGTCCTCATGGGTGCAGGTCCTGGCGGTGGGGTGCAGGTCCTCATGGGGTGCAGGTCCTGGCGGTGGGGTGCAGGTCCTCATGGGGTGCAGGTCCTGGCGGCGGGGTGCAGATCCTGGTGGCAGGGTGCAGGTCCTGGCGGCGGGGTGCAGGTCCTCGTAGCGGGGTGCAGGTCCTCACGGCGGAGTGCAGGTCCTGGCTCCTGCCCTCTGCCCTCCATGTGCCCAGGTGTGTACACCAGGCAGTCGTGTGGGTAATGGACGTTGGATTGGACCTGGGAGATGACAGAATCAGGAGCATCTCGGGAGGATTTCATCTCCGTGAGACGAGGGGATTGGCCCCAGAACCCGTCCTCTCACGGGGCCGGAGAATGGAAAAGAAACCCTCTTGTCAATATACACAGGGGGAATGTTTTGTATAAATGCTTTACCAGAGAAAAGATTAACCTTGGGTGGATTTTAAATAACCCCTGACACTTTGTCACTGAACATAGACAACTTTGTACATTTAAGTGTATTTCATTTGAATAACTAAAAATATACTAAAGTTGTTACCCTATGCCTAGGACCAATGTGGGAAGAGCTCAGGAGGTTTATCTCAGTGCAGTGGCAGATGCAATGGCGCGAGCGCACTCCGCCCGTACAAGCTTCCTCGGCACACCGGGAAGTGGCAGCGCCCGCCTGAGCAAGCCCCCTAGAGCCCCTACACAGTACCCTATCTTTCCTACCATTGGCTGCCCTAAGGATGGTGTAAGCTTCTGATTGGTCTGGAATGTTATATACGTCGCTGTACTTAAACAATAAAACTCAGATCTGCGTCTTGAACCTGATCTCCGGAGTCGGGCATGCTTCGTTAGGACTCCGTCAGCCTCACCCCCGCGGGACGCCCTGCCTCAGACCAAGAAGACGGTATTTTTAAGTTCTTAGGTCAAATAGTTGGTGAACACTAGATGGCAGTGTAAGCTGTTTCTAAAGGTGTGTTGTACAGCAAGTGCTGATCTTATGGCCCATAAAGTGGAAGCTGCAGTTACCTCGGGAAACCTAACCGCACGAGTGAACCTTCCGTCCAGCTCTTCCGTGGGCACCCATTGTTAGCCTCCCTCGGCCGCCAAAAGGCCTCCGGCTGCGTGAAGGCTGTAAACGATGGTTTAGGTCAAGCCGCCACCTCATCAGCCTACAGACCAGCGGTTCTCAGCCTTGGCTGCACGTGAGAATCACCTGGGAATCTTGTTAAAATCCTGATTTCTGGGCCTCGTCCTCCAGAAATTCTGTTTCTTTGTTATGGAGTGGGGCCCCAACATTAGTAACAAAGAAACAGAATTTCCGGAGGATGAGACCCAGAAATCAGGATTTTAAAAAAGATTCCCAGGTGGCCGAACCGGTTTGGCTCAGTGGATGGAGCGTCGGCCTGCGGACTCAAGGGTCCCGGGTTCGATTCCGGTCAAGGGCATGTACCTTGGTTGCGGGCACATCCTCACTGGGGGGCGTGCAGGAGGCAGCTGATCGATGTTTCTCTCTCATCGATGTTTCTAACTCTCTGTCCCTCTCCCTTCTTCCCTGTGAAAAATCAATAAAATATACATTTAAAAAAAAAAAAAAAAGATTCCCAGGTGATTCGAATGTGCAGCCAAGGTGGAGAACCACCGCCATAGACCCAGTGTTTCGCTCTCAGCCTCTGCACCTGCGGCCACGTCCAGCCCACTGCCTGTGTTTGAACAGCCGTGAGCTCAGAATAGTTTTCACGTTTTTAAATGGCTAGGGAAGAACGATAAACTTCTCCACATATGAAAATTCTGTGAAATTCTGATTTCAGGGCCCGTTAATAACATGTATCAGAGCAGCGCCGTGCCCACTCGTGTGTGCATTTCTCTGACGGCCGAGTGGAGCGCTGGGGCCGGCACACGGCCCTCAGTGTAATGTGTTCATGTCGGACCCTTTCAGAAAATACTCAGGGTGATGCTCCCTCGGCAGCTAGTGAGGAGACTCAAATAAGACAATACCGTTGAACTTTGGTGCAGGAAGAAAAAAGCAGCGGTTCAATAAAGGATTGCTGTGTCAGGGCGCTGCTCTGATTATAGCGGTGCCACCGAGGCAGTTCTCTCGCACAGCTCAGCCCCCCACGCGTGCCAGTGTTCCCAGACCGCCAGGCCAGGTCACGCCAAGGCCTTTCCTCGGACGCCCTCAGGAGAGCGGGCACTGCCTGAGCCATCCCCGGGCCAGCCTCAGTGGCAGCGGACGCTGGGCCTTCCAGGCTGTGCGTGAGGGTCAGGCAGAGCTGTGGCTCCTGAGGCTTTCCTAGTCTTGACCAGTCCATCACCCGTTTCCTGGTCACAACCGGTCGTTGCCAGCTAATGTGCTCTGAGTTCCATTCCTGACCTGTTTCAGTCCTTTTGAAAGAGCGAGGGCTTCAGGCCAGGCACACCTAGGAGCTGGCGTCAGCTCGCCGAGTGTTAACCATGTGTGTGCGTGCAGCTCACTTCATGGCTGTTTGCTTCTTTGTAAAACCTGGACAGAGTTTTTCACAAGGATTGACTGTGAGTGTTCTTGGCACACGTCAGTCCCTTGGTGGATAGAAATGGAGTTGGAACCCCATTTGACCTGTGATGCAGTTGGGGTGATCACTGGAAAAAAAAAGCGCCTCGTCTCCTGCCAGACAGAGGGGGCGGGAGGGGGGAGAAAGGTGGGAGGCAGGAGGCAGGCCAGCATGACGCCGTGGGTGCGGTACCGGTTTATCGCTAGTGAAATCCAGGGTGGCAGGCAGGGCTGGGTCAGCGGGCGGTGGCCTTGATGCGGGCTCCTGAGTTAAACACTCACAGCCGGGGATGCCACTGAGCAGCCACGGCTCCTGGAGCGCAGAGAGTGGACAGGCCCCTTTAGAGCCCGTGAGAGGAACAGAGCCGTGCCTCTGCTGTCCAAGCAGCAGGTCCCACAGGGGGGCTGTGGATGGACGTGGGGCCACATTCCTGCCAGCCCCTCTGCCAGGTGGTCAGAGGGAGGGTGGGAGGGAGGAGGCTGAGGGGGAGGCTGGGAGTCCTGGGGGACTCCTGCCCCAGAGCATGAGGACGAGGAAGGAAGCGTGGCCTCAATGCCCTAGATTCTCTCCAGACGGAGAGAGGCCGCCCTCCCTCCTCCCAGTCGGCGCTCCCGCCCAGAGCCTGACTGGGAGGCCTTTCTCTCTCCCTCCTGCCTGCGCCATGCGGCCACGGCGCTCCAGCAGCATTTGGATGGAGTATGATGGTGGAATTGAAAGAACATGTTTAGAAATATTGCGTTCAGACCCATAAGGCTCTGTTAGTTGGACATAATTAGGAAGCTGTAATTTTTTCCATAATGTAGAGCTCAGACTTTATTGACCCATTTAATTTTTTTAATAATGACATTTTACTAGAGCAGAACAGCATGCAACCTAGGTCGCCTCTGGCTACGTCTCTTGAATGATTTCATTTAAAAATAAGTTCCCACTTCTGGTAGATGGACCATTTCTGCAATATCCTGGCAACAAGACAACACCACAGGGGCAGGGGGTGGGAGGGGTCTCTTGGTTTCTGCTGTTGTTACTAATAGAATAACCATACTGCTAATTTCCTATTTAAAAGGTTAACATAAAATGTGCCCTAAAGAAACATAACCTTTTAATTGAGTCATCAGTTTTATCGAATTAACCTTTAGGACTTTTCCATTTCACTGAGCTGAGGTTCCATTAAGTCAAAATATAGCAAAGGCGGATGTTAATCTAATGTTCTCAGAGTTAGTCATTTAGAGGTCTGCTCTGACCCCGGGGCGAGGAAGTGAGCAGCTCTCTTTGTCCTTGTCCCTGACCCCGCTACCCCAACCGGGAGCAGGGAGCAAGCCTGAACCCGTACATGCCTTTGACTGGGAATTGAACCTGTGACCCTTAGTGTGCGGCCGATGCTCTAACCGCTGAGTACACCGCCAGGGCCAAAGCCACATTTTTAATGAGGGCTGCATGCTCCAGCCGGACAGCTCCCAGGCCCGCGGCCCTCTCTCTGCGCGGCTGCTCCAGCTTGGCCTCTGCAGGCGCTTTTTCTGTCTGATGCCTTCCAAGTGCGGGTTCCCCGCCCTGACCGTCCTCTCACCTGAGCCTGGCCGGTCCCTCCCCTCCTTCAGTCTCAGCGTGGCTGTCACTCGGGCAGGGAGGCTTATTTCCCTCACGCCCACTGGGCTGTGTGACGTGCCCATTTGCTGCTGCCCTTTAATTTTGCCCCCATGCCCACTCTCTCTCTCTCTCTTTTTAGCCATATCCTGTCTGAATATGGGAGGATGACAGACGCAGAGCGAGACCAGATAGACCAGGACGCGCAGACGTTCATGAGGACCTGCTCAGAAGCAATTCAGCAGCTGAGGAATCAAGGTGAGGTGTTCTGGGGCTCAGACACAGCTGCGACCGTCCTGGGATCCTCACGGCATCACCAGTTACAGCTCCCTCTGGGCACCTGTTTAGATTCAGGTTTTAAAGCTTCCAAATCCTTCTTTTTCTGATCAGTGTTTTAACGTAAGCAGATAAAAGTAATGAAAAGGCCGTAATCTAAGTTAAATAAACAGGACCTCTCCAAACAACTAAAAGCTGTCTAAGGGGCCAGGGTCAGAGAAGATGTGTGTGTGTGTGTGTGTGTGTGTGTGTGTGTGTGTGTCAGCCCTTAGCAATCACATAAGTCATGCTCCGTGCCCGTAAGGGTCTATGCCAGCCGTGGGCAAACTACGGCCCGCGGGCCGGATCCGGCCCGTTTGAAATGAATAAAACTAAAAAAAAAAAAAAAAAAGACCGTACCCTTTTATGTAATGATGTTTACTTTGAATTTATATTAGTTCACACAAACACTCCATCCATGCTTTTGTTCTGGCCCTCCGGTCCAGTTTAAGAACCCATTGTGGCCCTCGAGTCAAAAAGTTTGCCCACCGCTGGTGTGCTGACATAACCTAGAACAGTGGTTCTCGACCTTGGCTGCACATTAGAATCACCTGGGAATCTTTTTAAAATCCTGATTTCTGGGCCTCGGATTCCCAGGTGATTCTAATGTGCAGCCAAGGTTGAGAACCACTGACCTAGAACATACGCGGGAACCTAATAAAACCAGGAGCTAAGTGCCGAACCTTGTGACGGGCCCATTGACTCGGCCTTAGTCTCCTCCTGTGTAAAGTAAGCACAGCCATGGCTGCCTGTAAATGGCAGTGTCGGCGACTAGCAGTGATGGGAGTCACGTGCGAGCAGGTGCTCAGCTCTCAGTACCTGGGGCTGGCCTGCCGGGGTCCAAGGCTCAGGCCTCGGAGATGCAAGTTTGCAGGAGGAAGGCATCTTGTGGCCAGGAGTCCAGGGAAGGTTGACTCTAAGTCGACAGGACCCGGGGTGGGGGGATGGGGGGGGGCGGGCGGCAGGACACACCGTCCCAGGCACTGGGAGTGTGTGGTCCGCTCTCAAGAAGTGGGCGCACCAAACACCATTCTTACGCGCTGCCAGACCGTCAGCTGTGTGACTGGTTTTTCTGCAGGCTCATCTCTCATCTCGTAAAGCCTGACGCTCTCACTCTTTTAAAAGGGCAGCTGCTCACGCCGCTCTTGGCCTGTAGCTGGGTGTTAAAATGCTTTGAGTGGAGAAACTCTAAGGAGGCAAACGCCTGGCCCTTCAGCAGAGGTGCGTGCCGAGACCTGAGCCTTGCTTTTTGTTGCAGCCCACAAGGAGACCCACTCCCAGCAAGTGAGGGAGCACAGGAGCGCCATCCTGGACTTCACCCAGGACTACCTGAGAAGTACGTCCTTGTCCTAGCGTCACGGGCGTTTCCGTGGATGAGATGCGCGCTCAGCTTTGCTGGCGGAAGACCACAGCGTCTCATTGTATTTGATGAGCCCGTTGCCCGAGAAGCCCTTTTAATTGGTCTGTGTTCTGGTGCTTCCCCTGCAACAGGAGTTTGCAAACTGTACTCAGAACAAAGAGCCATCCGCGTGAAACGAGTGGTGGATAAGAAGAGGCTGTGAGTATTGCTGGTGGGCCCTTGGTTACTTCGTTAGTAGCCGTGATGGGGATGGCGTGGCGCTCGGGCTCTGCGTGGGCCGTGCGGAGTGCCTGCAGATGCTGGGCAGGCGCTCGGGCTCTGCGTGGGCCGTGCGGAGTGCCTGCAGATGCTGGGCGGGCGCTCGGGCTCTGCGTGGGCCGTGCGGAGTGCCTGCAGATGCTGGGCGGGCGCTCGGGCTCTGCGTGGGCCGTGCGGAGTGCCTGCAGATGCTGGGCGGGCGCTCGGGCTCTGCGTGGGCCGTGCGGAGTGCCTGCAGATGCTGGGCGGGCGCTCGGGCTCTGCGTGGGCCGTGCGGAGTGCCTGCAGATGCTGGGCGGGCGCTCGGGCTCTGCGTGGGCCGTGCGGAGTGCCTGCAGATGCTGGGCGGGCGCTCGGGCTCTGCGTGGGCCGTGCGGAGTGCCTGCAGATGCTGGGCGGGCGCTCGGGCTCTGCGTGGGCCGTGCGGAGTGCCTGCAGATGCTGGGCGGGCGCTCGGGCTCTGCGTGGGCCGTGCGGAGTGCCTGCAGATGCTGGGCGGGCGCTCGGGCTCTGCGTGGGCCGTGCGGAGTGCCTGCAGATGCTGGGCGGGCGCTCGGGCTCTGCGTGGGCCGTGCGGAGTGCCTGCAGATGCTGGGCGGGCGCTCGGGCTCTGCGTGGGCCGTGCGGAGTGCCTGCAGATGCTGGGCGGGCGCTCGGGCTCTGCGTGGCCCGTGCAGAGTGCCTGCAGATGCTGGGCGGGCGCTCGGGCTCTGCGTGGCCCGTGCAGAGTGCCTGCAGATGCGGGGCAGGCGCTCGGGCTCTGCGTGGCCCGTGCAGAATGCCTGCAGATGCGGGGCGGGCACTCGCTGAGCCTCGCTCGCTCACAGCAACCCCGGGATGCGGGGCTGTTGTCTTGATATTACGGGTGGGGAGGCTGCAGCTCAGGAAGTTAGGTACCTCACCCCAAGGGTGCAGCCAGGCGGAGCAGAGGCCCTTGGTCCACAGTTTGTGCCTCTACCCATCTTGTTGTCTTAGTTCCTGAGGGAAGAGCCGAGCATTGCGAGCAGTGTCCCCGCCAGGCCTCCTCAGGCGTCTGCGCCATGCCCTGCACCCCCTCCCCCCCACGTGCCCCGCTCCAGCACGGACCGCACTTAGGTGAGCACACAGAAGCTCCAGCAGGTATCCTCACAGCCAGGATGCAGGCAGGCCCGGCCCCAGTCTCCCGTGGTACCTGTCGGTCCCCCGTCTGTCCTCCCTGGGGGCTGGGGGCTGGGGGCTGGGGGCTGGGGGCCCGCCCCTAGAGCCCAGGTTTGCATCCTGACGCACGTGGAGAGCTGGGTCCAGGCCCGACTCCTGGTCACGTCTAACTCCGGGAGGTTTTAGGACGTTCTTTCAGAAGATACAGTACATAGTGTTTGGGGACAAATTTTCCTATCGTGTCGGGGTCCCGGCTCCACCCTCAGGCTTGGTGGCTCCTGGAAGGACTTGGCGTGCAGCCTGCCTGGGGCTGAGTCATCACAGTGCGACGGTGCAGAGCCAGCTGCGAGGGGCAGGGGCACGCTCCAGCGTCCTCTCCAGGGGCCAGCAGGCGTGGCTGTGACCGCTCGTGTGAAGCGTGGACACCAGGGGGCTCAGTAGAGACTCACTGCTCGGGGATTGTCGTGGAGGCTGGTCAGGTGGGCATCTGCTGCCTGGCCACACGCCTCCACACAGTTCAGCACATCGAACCTTATCAGTTGGGTCTGGGAGTCAAGTCCAGGTTCCCAGGCACCAGCCACGGGCCAGACTGCAAGTCGGCCGAGGTGAGCAGCCTCTGCCTGCTGTGGTGACGCTTCTGTACACGTGAGGCAGGTTTGGAACTGCAAATGCCAGCACATCTGTGGGAGAGTGCGTGGATGCGCCGGGTTACCCGTCAGCAGGGACTGTAGTACACAGGCCCTGAGAGCACAGGCAGAGCGGAGCCAGAGGTGACGTCTCGGCCTCACGGAGCGCAGAGGCAGCTGGGCTGCTGCATAAGCATGGACAGTGAGCCAGCCTCGCAGGGCATGTCACGTTAGTGAGGCAGCACCACGTTTACGGGGGATGGAGCTACCAAGAAGCATGGCCTCGTGCCTCGGAGCCCAGGCTGCAGCCAGCCGCCTGTGTCCACATCCTGGCTCTCCGCGTACACGCCGTGTGGCTGTGGGAAGGTCACTGAGCTTTCCCGTGCCTTCCTCTCCTGTGTACATGGAAGCCTTCACCGGCCCACCTGGTTGGGTTGTTGTGAGAACGAGTGAGTTGGTGTAGGTGGAACACTTGCACGAGCCGTCACTGTGTGTTAATGTGCACTGTTATATACTGTTAAGCCTTTGTCATGGGCCAGGCAGTATATTAATTACCTCCTTTAACCCTCACTGCCACTCTGTTGGTGTTAGCAGCCTGTGGGAGTGGAGGCTCGGAGAACCTGGGACACTGCCCAGCATCACAGCTGGACTGAGATCTGAGCCGCGGGCAGGCGGGCCGCTTGCAGTGGGCTTGGTGTTGCTGTTGAGAGCACAGTGTCTGGGGAAGCGATGGGGAAGGCGCGGTCGGGCAGTCTCCAGGCGTCCGGGAGGAGAGGGCGGCCCTGGGGATGAGTGATTTACCATCGAGACGGCCTGGTCGCTGGCTCTCACCCCCAGAGGGAGAGATTCCAGGCTCTGCCGCCTCGTGCCAGGTGGCCTGGCACTGAGACTTAACAAGCACCCAAGTAAAGCAAGAGGAGGCTTTGCTGCTGCCTCTCAGTGGAAGTTTTCTCAAATCAAAGTCAGTCAGGTGGGAACGGTTCTCATTTGGACGTGAAACACACCTTGTCTGCTGCCAGATATCTGTCCTGTGCCACTTACTCTGAGCACAAGGCCCACCTGTGGCCCTCACGATGGTCCACCTCCTGCTAGCCCGTCCTCCCTCGCTCAGAAGGTGCTGCTGCCCTTCAGAAGTGTGCCCACCTGTGAGGGCAGGCTCCGGGGCGAAGGCCGCTTTCGTTGCTTGTTCTGTGCAGTCGCCGTGGACTGAGGTGTGTCCACTGCACAGGACGCGTTCACAGCTTACACGGCAGGGACCCACCCCAGAAGTTGGGTGACCCCTGAGCTGGAGATGAGCCACGAGTACCTGTCAGTGTCAGATTGCCATCATGATTCCAGTGCTTACTCTTCATCTCTACAGACTCGTAGCAGAGCCGTGACAGCCAGCTCATTGGTCTGGTCTGGTCCGTGCACCACGCTGAGTACTGGCCTGACAGCCTCCTCGCACGCAGGATGCAACAGCTGAGCAGCGGGCGGACGGCTGCGGGGCAGGTGGCTGGGTAGGGTAGCGTGAGGCTCCCTGCTCCCGGGAGTGCTCGGTGCCTGTGGCTGGTGTGAAAGCCACTTTTGAAATGATCGTGCCATCTTATTGCACGTCAGCCATGCCTTTTCCTACCCAGAGCCTTTACGGGGGCATAAAAGCAGTGCCGTGCCCGGTATATGAATGACTTTTCTCTAATATTTGCATAGGGCTTTATTTCGGTTTGCAAGGAACTTCTCCCACGTGTTTTCTTGTTTCAAACTGAAAAATCCATTTCTCATCCTCTTTTCTCTCTCCTGTTGTTTTGAAATGTTAACTTGAATCACAAGGTTTCTCAGACAGGGGACCCAGAGACAGACGTGGGCCAGGTGGGAACTGCCGATGGCAGTGAGCAAGGTTCCGCCTCCAGTCGGAGAAATTAACCTAAATAAATCACGGGCATAAGCTGGTGTTTCCGACAACTTTTTTTAAATGGCTTTTTCCAAATTGCCTCCACTGGATAATCTGTAGCTCCCGTGAGGGCTTCGCTAGGCGTTCTGTGTATAAGCAGATGTGTTTTTATCACTGAAGGGCAGGCGCTGAACTTGGTCGGAGCTGCCTGCCGCACTGCAGCCTTTGTTCGTGTTCAGCTGGAGACGGGCCTGGCGCACTCTGGACACGGCCTGGCAGGCAAAGGGAGCCCTTCATGTAAAGTCAGTCAGCGTCGCCCTGTGAACAGTGCCGCCTGGCAGGTGGAGTGGGGCGGGGTGAGGGGTGTCCCGCGAAGGGGGCTCCCAGAGCAGGTCAGAGTGGGCGCAAGCTGAGGAGCCAAGAGGAGGGCCTGCGCACCTGCGTGGGGAGGGTGGCGGTGGAGGTGCGGCCGGGTGTGCTGAGGACTGACCAGGTGTGAGCACTGTGAGGGCCTTGGAAGTCAGGTTTCTCACTCCCGGAGACCTGAAAGGCGCAAAGCCAGCAGGCACCCTGTGGTGTTGGGTTAGAATGGAGGACTGGTGTGGGCTCACGGCTTGCAGTGTACATAGGTAGATATAGAAATGAATATGGCTGTACGTGTGTGTGCACAGGTATGCAGGTGCGTGCGTATGCTCCTAGCGCTGCGGCTGGGGGGCCGGGACAGTGACCCCAGTGGCAATGGCATGGGCAGCGCTCAGATCCTGCCTGTTCCATAGCTCTCAGCTTCCAGAACCCGGGCCCGGGAGAGATGACTGACTCAGACAGGCTGAGTATAAGATGAGCCAGAGAGCAAGGGAGGGCTCAGAGAAGGGGCGTGCGAGGGCACCAGCCATTTGAAGAGGCTTCTCCTGGCCACACTGAAGACACTTAGAGCACCCGCATCCATGGTGGCAGCCGATTGTCACCCACTGAGTTACGTAGGATCCCGGGCGCCCACCCCGACAGGAAGGAGTGAATGGACAGAGCGAAAGTTTGAAGTTGATAATGACCTGGAGTCCTCTTCATTGCAAAGGGGAAATGGCGACGGGGGTGCCTGCCAGGCGATCACAGTGGAATCAGCACAGCCTGGCAGGATGCGAGGGGAAGGATGTGGATAGAATAGCACTTACGTTCATGCCGGAGACGCAGAGCCTGCACCCAGCCACAGGGAAGGCCCGGCTCACTCACAGCGAGGCTGTCCTACTGAGTGCCTGGCCCGTCGCTGTTTCCGGTCCTGGAGCAGAGAGGGCTGAAGACGGGAGTCCCCGGTTGAGTGCCGAGAGCGCTCTTGTGTTAGGAAACACCAGGACACTCACAGGTGAAGGGCGGCGGGGCCTGTCGCTTCCGATGGCCCTTGACCTGCAGCAGACTTTCTGTGACTTTCACAGCAAAAGGAATAAAACCACCTCACGTGTGTTAGAGCGGTTCAGTAGTGAGACTTTGTAAAGCACTTACATTTGGCAGGGGACCTTTTTTATCTACTATTTTGTCCAGTCTTTGCAACAGCTCTGAGTGATATATGATTGGCAGCCAGTTTTTCGTGCACAGAGCGGTGGGAGGGGGAAGCCGGTTCTCTTCCCTGACACCCTGGTGTGCACAGCGTGAGCCGAGGTCCGTGTTTGTGCTCAGGGCTCCTGACACTCCGGCTGCTCCAATGGGCTCCTCACGGCCTCTCTGCCCGCAGGGGGATCGCAGTGCGTCTGCAGCTCAGGGAGAGCCGGCATCTTTATGGTGTTTCCTTTTTCTACCCAAGAACATCTGTTTTCTCATTTGTTGCAGTATATTTTGTGTCTCTTAAGAACATCTTGTAGTTTTTCACATATGGGCTTTAAATTTTTTTTGTTAAGTAGTTAGTTTATGCTGCAGGGTTTTTTGGGTTTTTTAAATCTCTTATTGCTAGTTTTTTATTGTTTGTTTTGGCATTGCAAATGGAGAATCTCTTTTTTTATATCTCCTAACTGTAAACCAGGCACTTTTCCACGAACATCTAAGTCATTTCTTTTGTGACTATAAGCAGTGCTGCGATGAATATCCTGTAACTATATCTCTGTGCATGTTTGTGATGCTTAGAATAGCAGATTGCATTTCCCAGAGGCCACTGCACCTAAACCTGCCCATCCCACACGCTCTTCTTAAGATGTGACGTTGTCGCTGCCTCCGAGGGAGGACAGGTGAGGGGCACAGCCTCCCCCGGCCTCCTCCGGGCCAGCTTCCCGCGGTCACCTCCCAGCCCAGCACTTGCTCCCTGTGGCCGGGACAGGTCTCCTGACTTCCTCAGACCTCTGTTTCCCCCTGCAAAAAGGTCATTAACACTGGTGCCTGCCTCCTGGGGGCGGGTGGTATCACACTTACCCAGCGAAGGGCTCGGAGAATGCTCAGTACACAGTAAGCCTCAGTAAACAGCTGGCACTGCGCCGTCCTCGGTGCAGTTACACGGCTGTTTTCGTGCAGTCTCCGCCTGCTGCTGTGGGCTGGATCCCTGCTCTGCCTCTGACTTCTATGGCGCCGTGTGGTTCCAGTACAGCTACTACCGGCTCGGTGGCTCACAAGCAAAACTGTTTCTGTTCCTGGCCCTTTACTGACAGGTATAAAGTGCCCACTCATCCAACATGTATTTCTTAAACGCTGAATGCCAGGCCCTCATCCGGGAACTAGATACACAGCAACAGGACTTAGAGCCCCACCTGCTCTCAGAGCACCCGTGCTGGAGCGGGACAGGCCGTGAACAGGAGCCGTGAGCAGGGGCGGGTGCCGGGGAGTGGACAGAGGCCTGTGGGTAGGAAAGTGGGAGGAGGCCTCAGCGGGTGAGACGGAGCCGGCCCGGCAGGTGGAACACAGCACAGCCGTGGAGGAGCCGGGGCAGTGCCGGTGCGGCTCCTGAGGCAGTTGGTCCATCCAGCGGACGTTCAAAGATGACCTTATGTTTAAGCTACTATACGACGTTGCTCGTGTGTGTCATGTAACAGACGTGCGTGTGTGGTGTATTCGGCGACACTGCATTGCTGCGCTTGTTGAACCGGAGGGGGCAGCCTCGCTGCCGCCTGTTGCGTGTGGTGTCAGTATGGGGGTGGGTTCCTGCGTTCTTTGCTCCAGCACATGCTGACCGCCCCTCCCCTGCCCTCACCCTGCAGACCGTGAGCAGGGCCTTGGAATAAGTTCCCCCTAGCGGGCGGCAGGGTGGTCCTTGGGCCAGAGGTGCAGCTCTGCTCTCAGGGGGCCCGTGTGGCTCCCTCCTGCGGTCGAGATGGAATGCTGTTGCCTAAGTGAATGCGATGACGGCAATTCCTTTCAGAGCCAAGCTGGAGCCAGAAGCAACCGCAAAGACAAGGGAACCCGGTTCTTCTGAGGAAGTTTCCCTGGACCCTTCGCAGGACTCTGGAGAGAAGCCGGTCGCCGAGGAACATGCAGGTAACAGTCCGATTCACAGTCGTGCTTGCGTCCCTTCCAGGGACCTGTTGGCAAAAGCACCAAGCGGGAGAGCAGGCGCGCAGCCGACAGGCAGCTGTCTGCGTCCGTAGAGCAGGGGGAACCGGAAGCGGCAGCCTTTCCCTGTCACAGCGGATCGTAGAGCCGCTCGGGGGACAGGTGGGAGGACCCCATCCCCCGGAGCTGGCGGGGCCCAGGAGGAAGGCTGACACTGCTGTGCCCCAGGGGGTGGGCCTGGGCTCCATGAGGAGGAGACGTCAGATCTCTGCTCAAGGGGCTGGCGTGTCAGTCACAGGAAGGGGGTGCTGTGCGCTGTTCCCGTGACCTGGGGCACAGTCAGCAGTGGCCTGCGTGGAGCTGACCTCCAGCCTCGGGGTGCAGCAGCGCGAGGGGTGGGGGAAGCCCCGATTTTGAGGCGCCGCCCTGTTTGCTGGGACAGAGGGAGCGCATGACTAATATCAGAGTGAAGAAAGCACGGGGGGGGGGGGGGGGGGCAGCGAGGCACACGACGGCGGAGGGTGGGATTAGGCCGGGAAGGGGTGGGGCCGGGGCCTGGCCTGTCTGCTGGCGTTGGGCCACCAGGTCTGGCAGGCAGTGGCTGACACCCACGGCAGGCGGGCAGCGTGGCCCGGGGCCCAGGGGAGCCTGCTGTCATCGCGGGAGCTCCCTGAACACGCTGGCCAGTCCCGCTCAGAGCTGGCTCTCGCTGGCTTCCGTGTCCCTCATTTTGTGTTCTTATCCTTAAAAGTATAGAAGTAAAAGCTCGACATGGATACGGTAATGAGGTCAAGCAGGGGACCGCGGGCCCTGGGGACAGGTGGGATGAGGGAAATCACAGGTGTTCTTACCTGAAGATGTCATCTCAGAAAACACGTCCGCTTCCAAAGCTGCTTTCAGCCTGGCCTCTATAAACGTCTCTTGTATGTAAATTATGTAGATATTTTACTTGTATATTATATACAATTATCTATATGTGTGTCTTACCAATATGATAACAGTTCTGGCAGAAACAGCCATGCAGCCATTATGTTAAACCGTGCACGAAGTCGCAGGCGGCGTGGGTTTCTGTGACGATGTAGCCCGAATACCCGCCTGTGCGCATGGTCAGCCCTGTCGCTTCTCTGCTCTGTGCTGTCACGGTGCTCCGCTGCCTGATCGGTCTGAGAAGCAGCTCTCCTTCGTCCATCTTGAGGGCTGAGATCAGCCTTCGGGTACTTGGCAGCCCCCAGAGGCACCACTGACAGCAGACAGAGTCCCTCTGGAAGGAGAGACCCCATCGTGGTCTCCACCAAGGAGGCGTGGTCCCTTCCGTCCTCTCCCCCTCCCCCTCTTTCGTCCACCGTGTAAAGTGCACGGGCCTCGGACCGGCCCTGGCAGGCAGCCCTGCTAGGAGCCTGTGCTCGGTGCTTCGTGGAGGACATAAACACCGTCCAGGAGCCAGGCTGCCGGGCCTGACTGTTGGCCGGCAGGTGACTGAAGGTGGACGCCCGTGCGCTCCCTCTCTGGTTTCCATGTCTGCATCCTGCAGCCCGTTCTAAAATGAACCTTTGTCTTCTGCTTATTTTTAACAGAAAAGATTCCAGCTGAAGCGCAGCCTGAGTTGGGCAGCTGGGGAGACAGCAGAGGCGAAGACGAGCTCTCCCCAGAGGAAATACAGATGGTAACGCTGCTCTTCGCCTGCGTGCTCGGTTTCAACCCGTTCGCAAGACTTATTCAGCAGGAAGTCGTCCTGCACACCCTCGCCCTGTACACCACGTTTTAAAAGTTATAAGTATTTTAGATACAACTTATCCACTAGATTTCCCAATTCTTGGTATGCTTTTTATGTATTTTAAATTGGCAGTCGCATACTTAAAGGAGAAATTGCCTTGGAATAATGTTAGATATCTTTTCAGCAGCAGTGAAATGTCTTCGAGACTAAATGGTGTTTTGTAGTTGGTGCTCTGGCGCCTCTTACTTGTGTGAATCGTTGGTGCTGTGGTAACGTGAAGAAAGCATATAATGACTGAACGATGCCAAGAGTAACATCTTTTAGTTCCCTGCCCTCTAGCTGCCAGTTTGCCAGCTGGGCGAGTTCCCAGAGAAAGTGCCAGAAGCCTTCCTGAGACCTGGTGTCAGTGGGTGCTGTTGGCAGCGCGGCCTTTCCCCGCTCGCCTGAGCCCGCCAGGCCTCACTGAGGGGCTGCCCTGCGCTCGGCTGGAGAGGCAGGTTTGGTTTTCAACCACAGCCTGACTGTGGCCGCCCTGGAGTGCGGGCCGCTGTCCAGACAGGCGCTGGCCCCTGGCAGACCTCTCCAGTCCTGTCCCCTGCGCCCAGGGGACGCTGCTCCCAGGTGGCCTCAGGAACCCAGGCTTCGGTGCAGGCCCTGCTGGGCACGTGTCCTTGGCTGCAGCGCTTTTGAGGCCTGAGTGTGATCTCATGTTTAATGTGTTTGTTTCCTTGCAGTTTGAACAAGAAAATCAGCGCCTCATCGGTGAAATGAACAGCCTGTTCGACGAAGTGAGGTATGTGTGCAGTTCCTGCCGGCTCGTGGCCTCATTACAACTCCAGAACCCGGGACCTTCTCCACTTCCTGTGGGCCTCCTAGTCCTTCCTCCCAGACAGCTCCACCGGCGGCCCTGCTCTTCCCCCAAGCCCCCTCCTGCCCCTCAGCTGGTCTGGGAGGAGCCAGGAGCATCTCCGCTTCGCCTGGGCTGGAGCCCCGCTTCTGCCCACAGCCTCTCGCCTCTTCCCGTCACTGCTTGTGCTGGGACAGCGTTACCTCCAGTGCCCTGTCCGCCCAGCCCACCCCTGCTGCCCTGACACGGGGAAGGCGCCACCCGGTAGGGTGCTCTCAGACAGGCCAGAGGGGGCTCCCTTCCCGCAGGGCGTGGCCAACGTAAATACACCCTCCCCTGACCCCCGGATCAGTAAGGGGCGCTCAACATCTCACGTTTTCTCCGACTCCCTCCATGTCACTGGGCACAGCTAGGCGCAGGCCTGACAGGCTTTGCTTTTCATAACTGGGTGCAGCCACGCTCCTGGCCCCACCTTCTGGCCAGAGGCAGGGCGCACGGATCCGCTTACACGGGAGGGCGATTTCCCACAGTCCGACGCACCCCACCGGGCTGCAGACATTCAGGGGACTGCCCGCCCCTCCCCCAGCCCGGCATGGTGACCCCTCCCCTCTCACCGGTGACAGAGTGTCCCCCTCCCCCTCACACATCTTCACCCAGAAGAGATTTCTTTGGAACTGTGTGACCTTCCTGTGAAGATGGCCAAGCACTAAGAGTGAATCTGTGATCTCTTTTTTTTAATGAAGGCAAATTGAAGGGAAGGTGGTTGAAATTTCCAGACTCCAAGAGATCTTCACAGAGAAGGTTTTACAGCAGGTAAGAGACAGCTGTTTCGGGGAAGAGAGGACGGTCCTGGGCGCTCGGGGCACCGCCGAAGGGGTCTGTCTGGGGCTGTGCCCGCGGCCAGGTGCTGCTGAGGGTGCATTCGCGGCAGAGCTCCCGGCCACGGCCTCTCGGTCTCCGGGCAGCTCTCCATGTGGACCCGGCCGGCCAGGCCCGGGCCACGGGGCCGGGAGGGAGGTGCGTGGGTCTCGGCTCCGCAGGCCCTCAGCCGGCTGGGCCGCGCCTCCGAGTATGGCTTTCCCATCTAGAAAATGGGTGGCCGCGCTGCCAGGTCAGTGATCACCTGCAGAAAGCATCCAGCTGGCACCGGCCGATGGGTAGCGGCCTTTTAACCAGCAGTGAGCGGCCGACCCCGCCCTCCAGGTGCCACCCCGGCCGCCTCAGCTGCGCGGCCCTCCGGGAGCTGGGGTTCTCATCCGTGGTGTTGGGGCCGCGTCTGCCTGCAGCTCTGACAGCCTCCAGCCAGCAGCTGGCCACGCCTTCCGACCTGCTGCACTGGCCCTGGTTGGAGCCTCCACGGCCGGTGCAGGGTCTGAAAGGCAGTGCCTCCCTGGCTTCGCGAGTTTCCAGGCCTGAGGAGTCAGGTCTGCCTGGGGGTTGTCACCTGTGTTGCCGTTGCTCACGTTGATTCTCTCAAGCTCCCACTTCCTGACTTTCTAAGAGGTGACAGCAGCGGGCAGTGCCCAGTGACATACTCACTGCTGGGTCAGGTGGCTGGAGGCTGCGTCCCCCACAGCACGGTGCCCATCAGGCTGCCCCAAACCCACGCTCTGAACAGCCCTTCCCTTCCTCCCTCCCACTTCACACTCACACCGTACACACTCACACACCGTACACACTCACACACTGTGCACACACACTTCACACAGGCACTTTACATATAAACTCACACATACACTGTGCACACTCACACACATGCACACTGTACACACACACACTGTAACACACACTTCACACAGGCACTTTACACGTAAACTCTCACACACACCGTACACACTCACACAGTGTACACACACACACTTCACACAGGCACTTTACACATAAACTCTCACACTCACACCGTACACACTCACACACTGTGCACACACACTTCACACAGGCACTTTACACATAAACTCTCACACACACTGTGCACACTCACACACACACAGTACACACTCACACTGTACACACACACACTTCACACAGGCACTTTACATGTAAACTCACACACATACACTGTACACACTCACACACATGCACACCGTACACACACACACACTGTACACACACACTTCACACATAAACTCTCACATACACTGTACACACTCACACACATGCACACTGTACACACACACTGTACACACTTCACACAGGCACTTTACACGTAAACTCTCACACACACACCGTACACACACACATGCACACTGTACACATACGCTCACACACACTCTCCCCCTCCCCTAAAGGAAGGCGGCCCCAAGCCCCGAGCCGTGCCTGCCTGTGCCGGGCTGGGGCTGCGTGGACAGGGGCTCCATGGGAAGACCAGGACCCGCCTTTCTGAAGCGTCCCAGGTGCTGGGGGTAGATGTTTTGCAGACACCCTGAGTCCTCCTGTGATATTTAAGCTTGAGCCTTAGCCACAGGTGAGGCAGCGCACGTGCATCTGAAGCTGCTTCTCCGCACTTCCCCAGAGTGAGACCAGGGCGCCCGGCGTGGGGGCCGCTCCGTGATCCCCGCTCGTACCTGTTCCCCGGCCGGGGGCAGGAGAGGAGGCAGGCGGAGGTTGGGCGGGGTGCAAGCACTGGGGGCCCAATCCTGTCCTGCACTGGGTGGCAGTGTGACTTTGGGCAACTTACTAAACTTCTCTGAGCCTTAAGTTCCCTTCTGTAACGTGGGGGTGCTGTGGGGGTGCACAGGTTCGTGTGTGTAAACCGGCCCTTCGTGAGCGGCCACTGCGGTCCGTACTGACGTCGGGGGTGGGGAGGGGAGGCGGGGGAGTGCTCACCTGCCCTGTCCTCCAGGAAGCAGAGATTGACAGCATCCACCAGCTGGTCGTGGGCGCCACTGAGAACATCAAGGAGGGCAACGAGGACATCAGAGAGGTGGGTGCTCCAGGCCCGGTCCGATCGGCACAGCATGGTCGGCAGTAGCATCAGCCTCCGGCAGGGCTGCTGACCTCGCCGCCCAGGGCCCCGCCGCCCAGAGGAGCGTGGGTCTCCCACAGGGTCTGACCCGCTCCCTGAACCAGAGGTGGTGCTCCTGGAGTCACGTGTCAGACCCCAGAAGGGGCAGAGCTGGCGCTGTGCATGGAGGCCCCGGGCTGATGTGGAGGGAGGGACCTTGTCAGGAGTGTGGCTGGGGTTTGAGCTGGCCTGGGACTGCTCCGAGGCCACACCCTCCCACTGCCGGGACCCCAGCCAGGAGCGGGAGCCCTGAGTCTGAGCCTTCGGTCTCAACCCTGGCCCAGGGGCCGTCTCCGGGGGCGGGTCCCCAGGAGGTTGTGCAGGACCTGGGTGATGGCGACCAGGGAGGGAGGGGCCGCCCTGTCTTCTCGTGGGTTCAAACCGACCTCTTGGTTTGGCTTCATCATTAGCCGCCCATTCAGGGTCAGCACAGGCTGGACAGTCATGGGGTGGGGAGGAGGGATGCGGTCCGTGAGCCCCGGGCCCTGCGCCCGGAACCCAGGACACGCCTGTCTGTCCCCAGGCCATCAAGAACAACGCGGGCTTCCGCGTGTGGGTGCTCTTCTTCCTGGTGATGTGCTCCTTCTCCCTGCTCTTCCTCGACTGGTACGACAGCTAGTCCCGCTCCGGCAGCGCGCAGGCCTGGCCTCCACGTAGGCCTGTGGTCAGTCCTGACCAGGTCTGACCACAGCAGGTGGCGCTGAGAGACACATACTCCACTAAAGGGACACAAACCCACCTGGAGTTTTAAGCCCATTCAGTAGCTGAACGAGACAACAATGAACACGAGGCAGATGGGGAAATGGGAGGGGTTGTTATGGTACCGCAGGTCTCGCTCCACCAGCATCTCGGGGCTCAGAGGAGGCACGGCCTGACTTCCTGCCGCTGGGGCCTAAGGAGCTTTTGTTCAGAGAACGGACGGGCCCCAGAGCCCGGGCCTGCTGCTCTCGCTGTGCATCGACACCCTAGGAGACGTGATGGGACCGTCCGTAATGGCAGCACGGGCTGGAGCCGCATCTGCACACAGCGTCCTGGGGCCCTGGGCCTGTGAAATGCGTGCTGTGCAGACAGTCTGCTGGGCAGTCTCAGGGACCCTCGTGTTCTCTGTGTAAATGAACGACAACCAATAAAGTCTGTTTACTCGAAACTGCAACTGGGTTGCCTCGACCCGTGAACTTGCCTACAGATAGCAGGTGTGGAACCCTTTGCCCCCGTGGTCATCACTGTGTGTGCAAGCGTGGGCACCCCACAGCTCCGCAGCACGCGAGGCAGCAGGCCCACTGCCCTGCGGGTGCGGGCCCTTTCCAGGCACGGTTTTTCCGGACACGCTTGGTGAGAAAGCGTCTGCGTCAGCGCGCACCTCAGGAAGCCATGTGCTCGCAGCAGGTCTCACGGTCATTTATTTCTGATCCACTAAAAACGGCACCTGTGACGCGTCCACCAGAAACGACACATTCAAGTAACACGGAAGGAATGGCTGGATGTCGTAGTTCTATTTAATCGTCTTACACACTTATCTAACTGGCAGTTTATAAACATATACTTTAATGTCAAGATTCGGTTGAAACAACATTCTTACAAAGGTTGTGAGTTGAAATGTCATAACTGGACTTGCGAGGTGCCGCCCAGCCCCACCCCAGCCTTTCCTGCCTGCTTCTGACGTCGAAGGAGTTACATCTGGTTCACAAAATTAAGTTAAAGTGCCCTGGCCTCCAGCATTGACGCTTTGGCTTTTCCCACCCAACTATCTGTTTAAAAACTAACTTGCCAATAGGGCCGTTGGTGCGCGAGTATTCACGACAGAAGTGATCAGGGGGGCCAGTGGGCCGCGTTCCTGTTCAACCAACACATCACGAGCAGGACGACTACAGGGACAGGGCGCTCTGCAGCCCGGGCCCAGGTCACCCCTTCCCGAGGGCCCTCCCACCCACTGACTCAACGACATGCACTCGAGCAACACTGGGCCTGACAGTGACCGGGTGGCACACGTCCTCTGCACGGCTTGGCACTGGTGCCGTCTGACGGGAGCGGGAGCACCGCCTGCTCTGAGTGGCTGGGGCATTAGGTCCCAAACAGCCAGGTGTTAAAAGAAGAAATGCCAGCCCTGGCCAGGTGGCTCAGTGGGTTGGAGCGTCAGCCTGCACACCAGCAGGCTGCAGGTTTGATCCCGTCCAGGGCGAGCACTAGAGGACACTGATCCATGTTTCTGCCTCACATCGATGCTTCTCTCTCTCTAAAAATCAATTTTAAAAAGTGTATCCTCAGGTGAGGATTAAAAAAAAAATTCCACAAACACATTATTTGTCTGAAATCCAAACCCCTCGCATGTCCAGTGTAAGTTTGTTTTTTGGCCACATCCAATAAATCGCGGCGCAGCAGCTACGTGAAGGCTCCTCCCGCGGAAAGTGGCGCCAGCCCTCCAGGCAGCGCGGCACACGCCGGGGATCCCCGGGGTGGGCTGCAAGTTATATTTGCAAAGCAGCATTAGCAGACGGAAGCGGTTGCACCATAATGAGTAACCTCTAAATTACCGGTAATTATATTTAGTGAAATGTCCCTCTGAGTCCCTCCGTCGCCTGCAGGTGGCCCCCCGTCAGGAGCTGCCCACCCGCTAGGCTGCCTTCTCCGCGGCCTCGGTCTCCTGCTCCGACAGCTTCTCCTCCGACAGCACAGACATCCAGGGCGACACGGAGCGGGTGATGCTCTGCTTGGCCAGGTTGTAGTGGTTCACCACCGCGTAGAACTTGTCCGGGGAGTGCGGGTCCTGCTCCGCGTAGTAGGCCGCCAGGCCGTTGGGGATGCACTGGGTGTTCTGCAAGACAAGAGGCGCTGAGCCGCGTGGACACGGAGGGGCCAGGGCGTGCAGCCCCGCGTCACCATATGACAGCTGACTTAACAGGCAGGACCGAGGTGCGTGGGCCCCCAGGGCGTGTGTCACTGGGAGCCGGGCCCTCCCACTTCATGAAAGATCTTACGCTAGTTGTCATGTATCTTAAAAACAACAAACCTTTGACACATCCACCAGGAATAGCATTCAAACAGCTGGGCTCTCAGCAGCCTGGGCGGGGGGCGGAGGGGGCGGTTGACAAGCAAAGGAGACCTCAGGCAGGAAGGTGGGGAAGGGGAGGGGGGAGGTGTGGTGAGAGCGAGAGGAGGAGGAAAGGGACGGGAGGGAAAGCACTGGGAGCCGAGGTGAGGCCACACCTGCAGGGCCCGCTGGGCAGTGGGAGTGACCTGCCGCCCACAGCACAGCAGGAGGTCACCCGGACCTCGAGAGGACACGGGCGGGGGGGGGGGGGGCTGTCCCGACAGAGCAGGTCACGTGGGAAATGCTCTCCGGACATTCTGCAGGAGATCGGGCTCCTCCGTGAGCAGCTACTTCCCGGGGAACAAGGAACCGGCAAAGGCAGTGTGTGCATCGCCCAGCGGGCGGGGCTGGGAGCCGGGAGACGCCAGCTCTGGAGACAGGCCTGCGCGTTTCCGAGGTCACGTTCTGAGCCTGCTCCCTCCCTTGAACACGGGCTGTAGTCACGCCTCCCAGGTGCTGCGAGGACTCAGGTCAGGGCGCCGCTCGGGGAGGGAGCCAGGCATGGCCACGGGCCACGGTGGACAGGACAGATAAAGAGCCGCAAGGCGCACCTCGGCGTGAAGCCCTTTCCCCATCCGTGCGTCCTGACCCCGGCCACGCGGGGCTCCGGGAAGTGCAGCATGCCGCCCCGGGGGGCTCTGGTGGTGCCCAGCCTGCACTGCCACCTCCCTCACTGTCCTCACCTGCCGCTCCCTGCACAAGGGCCCACAAGACCACCTGAGGTGGGCAATACCCGCTGAGCAGCGAGCGGGACCGCCAAGCGCCCAGGGTGGGACCAGCAGCCACGTAGGGTGCGGCCCACACCGGAGCTGCAGGAAGAAACTGCTGGAGGCAGCCTGGGCCTGGACCAGTGAGGTCACCCAAGGGAGTGTGTTCCCAGCAGCCCCGCACACATGAGTCCCCACTATCAAGTCTTCCGCACACGCGAGTTCCACCAAGAGAAAGCCGTGTGGCCACGGACAGAGCCAACAGGCATGCCCAGAAGTGAAAGTGTGGGGGCTGGGCCATGTCCCTGCTGTCTCTGAAGCCGGTCTGTGCAACTCGGATCAAAGGGAACCGCGGAAACCTGCCCCCCACACCCCCGGCCACACCCCCGTACATCTCCTCAGACACGTGGCGGGGTCACCCGGAGAGGCCTGCTCAGCAGGACCTCCCCAGGCCCGGAGCACGGCGCCTGCCTGGGGTCCCCCCCCCCAGCTCTGCTGTGCCACCCTGGGGCTGGGGGTCGGCAGGCTCAGCCCAGAGCGTCCTCACCAGTCGGTCAAAGGGGCTCCTCCTCGGGTCCCAGCCCTCAGCCCTGTGGTCCCCCACAGGGAAGAGGGGGCCCAGGCTCGGGGTCACCTGGTTTCTCTGCGTCCTAACACCTGGTAGTTCCCAAGCTGTCCGTATTGGCTGCTGCTGTGAGGTGAGCCCAGGCTGACCCGCCCACACGGTACTCCCAGCACCTCAGGAGACCACACTCAGGAAATAGATGCTGAACAGGGCGTGGCCGGGGCACCGCGACCTCTGCCCGCGTCCTCCTGTGGTAAGTGTCTGGCAGCCCTCGGAGATCTGGGGCAAAGGCCCTGGGAAGCCTGCGCTCAAACATGCAGGAAGGGGCGGAAGGGCCTTTCTCCAGCACTCACCCCTCCCCTTCTCCAGCCTTACCAAGGGCACGGGGCTCGACCAGCAGCTCCCGCCCCCCCCGCCCCCCGGCCGGGTTCTCCAGGAAGGCACCTCCCCATGAGATGCCAGTGGAAAATGCCAGTCCCGAGACAGCTGCAGAGCAATCCCTCGGGGCTGCCGCCACGCGCCCAGGGCTGGCCGTGCGCCAGCATCACCAGGCGGCACCCAGCAGACAGGGCCAAGCAGGGGTCTGCCCCTCCCCCGGCAGGGAGTGTCCCAGCCCCAGGGAGAATGAGCAGAAAGGAGACCCAGACGCCATGGTGGGCTGCTGTCCTATCTGTGAGCCATCTGTCTGGTTGGGGACTGGCCGTCCTCTGTGCACGGGGTCCCCTAAGCCATGGCTCCTGTGGGATCTCTGCCCTCCATGACATCGGCCCTCTGAGTCGCCAGCTCTGACCAGGTGCCACCTCCTGGCCTCCCCTGCCCCCCAGATTCCGTCCAGTCCCATGTGACGCGAGTCTCCCCTCTGTGCCCAGCACACGACCAATCCAGACCCTCATCTCCTGGTCCACAGCAGCAGCCCCCCAGGTCGCCGAGGGACCACCCGTCACGTCCCCTCCTCCAGGGACCTCTGCCTGGCACCCCAGTCTGGCCCCAGCACGCCCTGCCGTCACCTGTGTGGGCTGCTCCCCGCCAACCTCCGGTTCGGCATGCAAGGTCTGCTCAGCTGCTCATGGGTCAGGCCAGCCTTCCCTCCTCACAACTGCCTTTAAACCGGGGGGGGGGGGGGGGGACCTTTTTTTGTCGAGGGCCGTTTGGATATTTATAACATCATCCTCAGGCCATACACAATCATCAACTTAAAAAGCAGCCTGCTGTAGTTGGTCAAACATTTAATTAACTGGCCCTAATGCCTTGGCAGGGCCAGACCAAACAATTTTTTAGGCCTTATATGGCCTGTGAGTCGATGTTCCCCACCCCTGCTTTTTTTTTTGTAAATATATTTTTATTAATTTCAGAGAGGAAGGGAGGGGGGAGAGAGACAGAAACATCAGTGAGAGTCATTGTTCGGCTGCCTCCTGCACGCCCCTCACTGAGGATTGAGCCCACACCCCGGGCCTGTGCCCTTGACTGGAACTGAAACTGGGACCCTTCAGTCACCAGGTCGACGCTCTATCCACTGAGCCAAACCGGCTCCGGCCCCCACCCCTGCTTTAAACCAGGGAGGCTTCTGAGCCTCCAGACAGACTATAAACTCAGCCCTGGCCCAGGGCGTGGACAGGGCTCCCCCCCACCCCATGTTCAGCCCTGCCTGGAGGCGCTTCCCCGGGTCCCTGCACGGCTCCCTCCCGAGCCTCCTGCAAGCCTTGCTCAAAGGTGACCCGTTCTAGAAGCGCCCCATACTGCTTTGCTTGGCGTTTTCCAGTGCTGACAACCCTGTCACTCAGTGTACAACTGCCTCCACGGTTCTTGGGAGAGTCAGGGAGCCTCAGGCAGGCTCCTTCCCCTTGGGCGCCCGCTGTGTTCAGCACCTGGGACAGCAGCCCCCAGGCAGGCAGGCAGGGACCAGTGCCCGTGGGGGAAGGGCGCGTGTGGCCCTATGGAGTCCATAGTATGGGCAGTGCAGTGCCGTGGAGGAGGAAGGGTGCGGGGCCAGGAACCTGGTCCAGCCTGGCCTGCTCCCTGGGCAAGGGCCCTGCATCCCTCACGTCAGCGACACCCAGACTCAAGTGACCCTGTGTGTGTGTGTGTGTCTGGGCTCTCCTGCTGTGATGTCGGCACGCTGGGTGCCATGCATCGGCGTCGTGGAAGGAGGCACCACACCAGCACCGTGAGCACCCAGGAGCGTGGGCCACGACGCAGCAGGCAGACGGGACGCAGTCGGAGCCCTTCTGTGCCAGCCCCGCTCGCACATCCCCGTGGCTGTGGGCAGCCTCCCTCTAGGGGCCTCAGCTTCCCCACACCCTCAGGTGCCCTCCCTTTCTGCGGCCTCCCAGGAGTCTCCTCCCCCGGGTCCCGCCCGCCCTGCCCCACCCCTGCGGGGCCTCCCCCAGGACTTGCCCAGGGACCTGAGTGAGACAGGGGCGGGGTCCCCGGGGGGCGCGGCTTTACCTTGAGGATGAACCCGTCGGGGCAGAGGCGCTCGTACTTGTACACCTTGTAGACGACCAGGAAGACGACGCAGGTGAGGAAGGCCAGGGCGATGAAGACCAGCACGGAGACCTGCGGGCAGGGCGGGCAGACAGATGCACACACGGGTGTCTCTCACACACACACACGCACATGCACACAGGCACAGAGACAGTCACAGTCACACACGCACGCACACGCACACGCAGGCACAGAGACCGTCACAGTCACACACGCACGCACGCACACGCACGCACACGCAGGCACAGAGTCACACACACGCACGCACACGCAGGCACAGAGACAGTCACAGTCACACACACGCACACACACACACACACGCAGGCACAGAGACAGTCACAGTCACACACACACACAGTCTCCGCACACAGACACACCAGCGTGTGCAGAGCTGTCTCGGAAGGAGGTCAGCAGAATCACTTTTCACTGGACAACTTTTCATACCACTTTCATTTCCACCAGACCCATGTGTCACCTTCATTTTGTAAATTAGCTATTTTTAGCATTCCAGGCCCTTCCTTGAGAGCTGCAGGCACAAATATGATTAAGCCTCATGGACACTCAGACACGTGATGGATGGTTGCCCGACTGACTGCCGCCATCACCAGGTGACGCAGCAGCCACCCGCTCATCAGCTGTCCTCAAACGTCTCCTGAGGCCTGGCCGCTGGCCGTGCCCTTGAGCAGGACCAGTGAGCAGGAGCAGCCCCGGGCCCCACCCCTCTGCCCTCCACAGTGTCCCTGCCTGCTCGGTCAGTGTCTGTCCCCATCACAGAGGCCAGTCTCCAGAGCAAGGACACGGCTTCCTTCCCTGCTGCAGGCCGAGTGCCCAGCCTAGCACATAGTATATGCTCAGCTAACGTTTGCAGATAAATGTACACAGCGTGTGGGAAGAGCACAGAGGTGGAAGGTCCTGCCCCAGCTGGGGGACGTGGGGCCTGGGGGACATGACCCTGACCCTGTGCCTGGCACTGGGAGACTGACAGGATGGAGCTGGGGCTGGGTCAGGGGAAGTGCCATCCAATTCCGGGGGCAGGGATACAGCCACCTGGCCCCGGGCAGCCCAGGGAGACTGCAGAGGGAGCTGAGCGTGAGGCTGGGTGACAAAGGAAGTCAAGTTGTCCAGAAATGGGAGGGGCAGTGGCCCCAGGGGCATGTAGCCCCAGAGGGAGCAGCAAGCAGGTTCAGGTCTTTCCAACAAGAGCAGGAACCCTACAGACCAGGAGCTCAGAGGGGCGAGGTAGAAACTCAGCCTCTGCAGCCAGGCTCCGGTCGCTCAGCTCCTCTGGGCTGGGGCTCCTGCCTGCCAATGGCTGGGAGAGGACCCAGCTCCCAGACTGGTGGGAGGGCCGAGGGCCCAATGCACACGGCTGAGGCCAGCACCTGGGCCGGTGGACGCTGCAAAGGAGGGAGGAGGAAGGAGGCGTTTGCTCTTGCACTGCAGCTGTCACCCGTCTTTCCCGCGCTCACTCTGGGAGGTGCAGAGCTGGGCTCTCAGTGCCGACCACACAGCCTCCCCCAAGCCTGCCACCCACCCCACCCGAGCCCCCTCCCACACTCACTCCCTGCGGCTGCTCACCCGAATCTGCCCTGTCGGGGACCCAGCCCCTGCTGCAGCCCTCGGGGCCATGAGGCAGCTTCAGGGGGTCCCCACAGACTAGAGCAGCAGGGCTGCCTCACCCGGGTCTGTCTCGAGAGCTGTACTATAAGCATCTCCTTCGTAACCCTTTATGTTTTGGGTGTTAGTGAGCACCATTACAAAAGGCCCGTGGCACTCGACAAGTTAAGCCCCGTGAGAATACAATCTCAACAAAATCTTAGCAAAGTGAATTCAGCAGCACATTCCACCAATCCTGCACCACAGTGATGGTGACATAGGATGCCCTCCAGGAATGCAAGGATGGCTCAACACCCACAAGCCAGCCACTGTGACAGAGCCCGGTGACAAAACGGAGGATAAAGCAAAGGGTCATCTCAACGGATGCAGAAAAAACATCTGACAGAAGCCAACAAAGTGGGTACAGAGGACACACACCTCAAGATAATAATAACGGTCGTCTAGGTCGTGCCCACAGCTGACATCATACTCAACAGTGAAAAGCTAAGAGCTTCTCCTCTGAGAGCAGGACCAAGACAAGATGCCCCCTCTTGCCCTCTTACTCAACACAGTATTGCAAGTCCCAGCCAGAGCAACTGGGCAAGAAAAAGAAGTAAAGGCCTCCAAATTGGAGAGGAGGAAGCGCAGCCATTTGCAGATGACATGACATTATACACAGAAACCCCTAAAGACTCCACCAAAGCACCGTCAGAATCCCACAACCATTCAGCTAAGGTGCAGAACACAAACTTCCGGTTACAGGTGTCTCGCCCTCTCCGAGAGTCCGCGTTACACCGCTCGGCTCTTACGAAAGACCTGCATCCGTGCCTGCGCTCACGAACGGAAAGCGATCGGAAGAGGATTCACTCTCATGAGCAGAGGGGAAAAGCAGAAAAAGCGCTGCGTCCGTTTTTGCAGCGAGCCAGGACGCAGGCCCCTCCCTCCCCGGCGCAGCAAGAGGGCCCGCGAGCGCCTTCCCCAGAAGCACGCGGCGTCGCAGCATCCAGCCCTGGAGCTGGGGCTGACCGAGCAGCTGGGCGTCGGCTCCACGTGCCCTGTGCGTCCGCCAGCAGGCTGCGGCGGCTATCAGAAAGCCCACGCTCGTCGGGGTGTTACGCTCAGCGTAGAACTGAATGTGATCAGGCACTGCAAGCGCCATGAATGAATAAAGACACCGCGTGAGCCTTGGATTTGGGGTCCTGGAAACGCTCCCGAGTTGTCCATGTAAGTTAACAGTAATCGCCTCTCCGCTTTAGGCCGTTCCAGCTCAGACGGCTCCACAGGAACCTGTGCTTTCAGATCGTGGGGACACTGGCGCGCCTCCCGGGGAGGCGACGTGCAGATGGGGACATAGTGACAACACTGCACTGTGTGTCTGCAGGTCGCTGAGAGAGCAGATCTTAAAAGTTCTCGTCACAAGAAAAAAGAAAAGTGAGGTGACGGATGTTCACTAGACTTAACCGTGGTGACCACTGCAGTGTGTGCGATACTGAACCCTGTGGGCACTTCTGAGCTGATAGAATGCTTCATGTCAATTCCATCTCAACCTCAAACCACACAGAATCCCATCTCCAGTCCTGGGGGGGCATCCTTAAACCTGACCGGGAACGTGGGAGCCTCGTCAGAGTTCGGTTCGGGGCACCCCATCTGTTTAGGCTTAAAAATAGCCGGAGCTTGCCCAGCTGGTGTGGCCCAGTGGTTGGCCATCGACCTATGAACCAGGTCACAGTTTGATTCCCGGTCAGGGCACAGGCCCGGGTTGCAGGCTCGGTCCCCAGTGCGGGGTGTGCAGGAGGCAGCCCATCAATGATTCTTTCTCATCACTGATATTCCTCTCTCTCTCTCTCTCTCTCTCTCTCTCTCTCCTTCTCCCTCTGAAAGCAATAAAAATATTTTTAAAATAATAAAAATAGCCCTAACCAGTTTGGCTCAGTGGATAGAGCGTCGGCCTGCAGACTGAAGGGTCCCGGGTTCGATTCCCGTCAGGGGCATGTACCTTGGTTGCGGGCACATCCCCAGTGGGGAGTGTGCAGGAGGCAGCTGATCGATGTTTCGATCTCATCGATGTTTCTACCTCTCTATCCCTCTTTTTCTCCCTTCCTCTCTGTAAAAAAATCAATAAAATATAAAACAAACTAATAATAATAATAATAGAAATAACCCCAGCTCTCCCCGCGGGCTGTCAGGAACCACTTCCTGGGCCTCCTGGAGCCCGGCCTGAGCCTTCCATCCGGGATCCCAGGCCTCAGGGCCAGGAGCTCATGGAGCTGAGAAGTGAGAGTGGGACAGTCCCCAGAACAGGCAAGGGAGAAGGGCAAGGAAATAAATCCCGGAGTCAGCAGGAGGCAGCGGCGGGCACAGCCCTTCCCTGCAGCCGGTGCCCTCGCTCCCCCTCACTCTGCAAACCCCGGGACCTAGGAAGCTCGCGGTGGGAAGAGGGCGTGGAGTCCCCGTGTGGCTACCTTGGCCCGAGGAGAGGGCCACAGACCTCTCCGGGAGCCCCAGGGCTCAGCACTGGCTCCTGAATCTGCCACCCACCACCTGCCAGGCGAGTGACAGCAGGTGGCCCGCACACCTCACCTCTACGAGGGGTGTATCAGGAGAATGACACGTGTACCAGGAGAATGACGGGTGTACCAGGAGAATGACACGTGTACCAGGAGAATGACACGTGTACCAGGAGAATGACACGTGTACCAGGAGAATGACGGGTGGACAGCATGGATCAGGAGAACTGTGTTCCCCCCGAATCACAGAAGTCCTACCAGGCACCTGTGACTGACTTTATTTGGAATTGGGGTCTTTGCAGCTGTGATGAAGTTGAGGTTATCAGGGTGGGCCTAACCCACAGCTTTAAACCGCCCCGCAGTGCAGGGCCCGGGGAGGGTCCCCCGTGCGTGTGCCAGGCGCATCCCTGCCTGAGGCACTACACATGGGACTGTACATTCGAAGGAAACCAGCCGTCCTGAGCCCCTCCTCACCCTCCACAAAGCCAGTCCCCGGGTAAGGATTCGAAACACGCACGTGTCCTCGGTCAAATGACCTTCCGTTCGGGGGCCAGCCCGCCCGATGGGGCTGAGCAGCCTCCTCCACAGATGGCGTGGGGACACTGGGTATCTTCGTGCAGAAGAATGACACTGGCCCCTCCCCGCCCACCACACACGGAATAAAGCCCCGAATCTGAAAGCTAAAGCCATGAAACTCTTAGGAAAAAATCGTAAGAATTAAATCTTCACGACCTTGGATTTGGTGCCTCAGACATGACACCCAACGCACACGCCACAACAAACATAAGTCAATGTGCTCCCCCCGGATTAAGCGGCTGTGTGCACGGATGAACCGTGGCAAGCAAGGGAGAGGACACCCGCCGACGGCAGAGGACGTGCCACGGGCTGCGGGTCCGTGTCCAGACGTACGAGGAGCTCCCACAGCTCCACCCGCAGACAACCGGGCCTTGAGAACGGAAAGGCCGTAAAGCGGACACCTCTCCAAAGAAGGGAGCACGTGGCCACGGAAAACATCGGCCGTTAGGGACCGTGGCCGCAGCAAGGAGTCAGCACGGAACGGCTGTGACAAACCCACAGGGAAGGGACCGGCCAGGTGAGGCGTGGGGGACGCGCCCCCGCCTCGCGGTGAGCAGGTGGAAGGTGCCGCTGCCGCGGAGCCCGCCCCTCCACCTGCTAACGGGAAACCCCCACGTGAGGGACAGTCCCACTCCCGGAAATAACCCGAAACCGCTGGAAACAGGCGTCCAAACAGAAACCTGAACACGCACGCCCACTGCCCCGCGGGCACACGGCCAGAGGCGGGAACAACTCACGCGTCCACCGCGGACCAGGGATACACAGGGCGGCCGCCCGTGCGGTGGAACTCGCCTCGGCGTGCAAAGGCAGCGGCTGACCCTGATCCACACGGACGGGCCTTGGAGACACGACGCTGTGGCTCCGTTTCCATGAAGTGTCCGGAGCAGGGACCCGGAGGCGGAAAGGTGGGCGCTGCCTGGGGCTGGGGACAGCGCTGAGGGCAGACACCCTGCAGACGCAGCAGCCGTCACCGGGACACCGTAAAGGCACACCGAGTGCCATGTACGTTTTACCACAATTTCTGACAACGGGGAGGCCGGTGGCAGGGCTGAGAGGTCAGGACCAGACGACGAGCCCAGCCAGAGCGGCCCTGCCGGGGGCAAGAGCGGGCTCAGTGTTTTCTGGAAAGAACAGCCAGAAACGGGTCGCAAACAGGACGTGGGCCATGGGTGCCCGGGACAGGGAGTCTGTGAGGAGGGAATGTGTCCCAGGTGCTCGGCAGTCCCGGCTGACGGCTCGTGCCCGGGCACCCCAAGGGCCTGTGCCCACGGTCACCCAGCCTGCCCGTCTGGGCCCCACAGCTCACGAGGAGGGCCTGGCCCGGAACAGCCCTGCGTGTCCACGAGCTGGGAGGAGGCTCCGTCCTACAGAGGAGGGACTCGGGCGGCAGTGACCTGGCTGTGTCCCCGTCGACCTTTCTAGCCGGGGTCTCCCCTCCTCCCGGGGGCCTGCGGGGTGACTGCCCAGGGGGTGGGAGCCCTGATGTCTGCAGCTGCGGGTGCAGGGGCCAGAGCCGGTGGGCTCGGTGTCGGAGGGACTGGGTCCCAGTCTACTTCCACCCTGGCTGCTCCTTGACCACTCGGACCATAATCCCCTACAACAGTGGTTCTCAGCCTTCTGGCCCTTTAAATACAGTTCCTCATGTGGGGACCCAGCCATAAAGTTATTTTCGTTGCTACTTCATCACTGTCATGTTGCTACGGTGATGAATCGTCATGTAAATATCTGATACGCAGGATGGTCTTAGGCGACCCCTGTGAAAGGGTCGTTCGACCACCAAAGGGGTCGCGACCCACAGGTTGAGAACCGCTGCCCTAAAACCTCAGGACAGCAAGCTCGACCCTGGAGAAGCTGGGCCCGAGGGACGCCGTGGGGATGGCGGCTGGGCTGTCCGCACTCGGGGGAGGGGAAGGAAACGTGCCTGTCCGCTGAGCAACGCAGTAAAAAATCCTGAGAAAATAAGACGGAGCCTGGTCCCGTCCAGGGTTTGCAGCGGTTTACCTACAAGTTTTAGGTAACCCGCCCAAAGGCGAGCACAGACCACTCATTTTCCCTCCTGGATGGAGCCCCACTCAACCGCTGGGCCAGGACACGTGGGCTCTGCACCCTCCAGCCGGCACCGCGTCCCCCGGCAGCTAGCGGAGGTTGGGGTGTCCAGCCGCACCCTGAGGGGCTCTGGGGCACGGCTGACTGCTGTTCGTGAATATTTAACAGATGCGGCTTGAACACGCCCGGGGCTACCTGAGAGGGGGCTCAGGGTCATTAAGGATGCGAGGGGAAGATGCCAACCACCCCGATGACGCCTTTGTGAAGGTGCACAGGGCCCCCCACTGCAGCATCGAGTGCCAGCAATGGCTTTGGCTGGTTTGGCTCAGTGGATAGAGCGTCCGCCTGTGGACTGAAGGGTCCCAGGTTCAATTCCGGGCAAGGGCATATGCTCAATCCCCAGTAGGGGGTGTGCAGGAGGCAGCCGATCAATGATTCTCTCTCATCACTGATGTTTCTCTCTCTCTCTCCCTCTCCCTTCCTCTCTGAAATCAATAAAATGTATTTTTTTAAAAAGAAGTGCCAACAATGGGGACCATCCACACCAACATGGTCTCTCCTTCTAGAACACTCTCCCACTCTGGGCGGACTGTGAAAGACATTCACGCAAGGCAAGGCCGACCTTGGAATCTCATCACAGCCCGAAGGCGACGTTGCAGGGGTGGGCGGGGAGGGGTGTGGTTGGCTCACCCAGGACCACAGCTCACAGAGAGGGGGCGTGCGGCCGGGAGGCAGCCACAAAGCACAAAGGGGTTGGCGAGCCCTGCGACCTGCCTTTGACCCGCCCAGTCATGGCCCCGGCATCATCCGAGGAGGGAGGGCATAGAGGTGGGAGGGCATCGCGGGAGGGCATCGTCCGAGGCGGGAGGGCGGGGAGCAGCAGCCCCCAGCAGCACCGACAGGCCGCCCCGCGGGGGCGAGTGCAGACGGCAATTAAAAAAGGTTTATTCTCGGCACAAACACACCTCCAGCTAAAGAAACACGGCTTTTCTGGTTGACGCTGACGTCCTCGGGAGCCTAGACACCTGGCCGCCGCGGGGGACGCGTCCTGCAAGCCCAGAGTGGCCGAGCCTCAGGAAGCCCTGTCCCCAGCCAGCAGTTACCTAGCAACCAGCCTAGCAACCTGGCGGCCACGGGATCCATCCCCGAGTGATCACCCTGCAGTAACGGCCGGAGGGCATCAGGTCTCGAGGATGCCAACCGGAGGACAAAGGACCAGGCTCAAGCCACGGTTTAGGGACAAAGGGGACGCGATTGACTTGTTGCTTTGCAGCTGAGAGGCAGTTTCTCTCTCTCTCTTTCTTTCTCTCTCTCTCTCTCTCTCACACACACACACACACACACACACACACACACACACACACACACGGGCGGAGAGTGAGGTGACAGCGGGGCTGGCGACACACACCAGGGGCCAGCACCAAGAGGATGAGGAAGAGGGGCGCCCGGCGTCAGAAAGGGCCTCCCCCTCCCCGCCCTGGCCGGTTTGGCTCAGTGGATAGAGCATTGGCCCTGGGACTGAAGGATCTCAGGTTCGATTCCGGTCAAGGGCATGTAACTCAGTTGCAGGCTCAACCCTGGCCCTGGCAGAAGCACATGTGGGAGGCAACCAATCGATGAGTCTCTCTCACATCGATGTCTCTCCCTCCCTCGCTCACCCCCCCCCCCCCCGTTTCCAGTCTCTCTAAAAATCAATGGGAAAATATCCTGGGGTGATGATTAACAACAAGAAAAAAAGGAGCACCCCCCAGGGGAGTGCCTTCAGAGAGGCCAGAAACAGAGCGGCTGTAAAAGGCCAAGAGAATGTTCCGGAAGGGCGAGCACCCAGCCCTCCGAGTCTGCCCTGACCTGGGGCTAGGACGCACTCCGTCCACAGGGATCCTAGAGAGCGGGCGGCAGGGCACCCTCCCGGGGCCGGGCCCCTGTGCTTGTCCCCCTGGCAGGTGCGCAGGGAGCAGCCAGGTAACCCCTTTGGAGCAAGGCAGGCGGTGCACCTGTGTGAGCCCCGCCGTGGGCCTCCTGGTCCGACTGGCCGCTCGCTGACCCTGTGGCCCCGGGCGGGTCACGGCCCCACTGGGTGAGGAGCGATACCGCCTGTGAGGGGCTCACACGCACGCGAGGCCCGGGGGGCTCTACGGGGCCCACTCGCCTCGCCTCCCCGAGCGCTGAGCCAGGCAGCCTGAGAGTCACCAGCAAGGGTTCCGCTGGGACTGGGGATTCGGCGCCGAGGGGAAGGCGTCGGGCAGGGGATGCGCCCCCACCAGGATCCGGCACCTTCGTTTCTGGCTGATGCGGCCACGGGGGCCGAAATGCCGATTCCACTCCCAGGGGCCTTCACTTCAAAGGCCCCCACGGACCTCGCCAGGACCCCGTCGCAGGCCTCCCACCAGGAGAGCCAGGGCGAGGACAGCCCCTCAGAGGGGGGGCCAGGGCCGTGACGGGGCAGGAAGGTACGGGAGGGCCCGGGGGCCCGGGGAGGCCACCCACCTGGAGGCGCGCAGGACGGTGACCTGGTTCTGTGGGGCTCACCGTCGGTGTCAAGTCAGCAAAGGGGAGGGTCCCTAGAGCAGGACCGTCACCCCAAGGGGGCCTGGTGAGAGCTCCCCGGCAAACGGGGCTCCAGTAGGCACGTGACCTCGGCTGGCCCAGCCAGGGACAGGCTGCCTGGGGCGGGGTCAAGGTCTGCCTCAGTGTCCCCTCCACTGTACAACGGAGACATCACGGGCACACGTCACCAGGTGTTTGGGGCGGAATGAGATAATCCGTGGAACAGGCTGGACCCGGCGCGTGGCTCACGAGCACCCCTCAAGGTTAGATCTGTGGCGGCCTCACCCGGGCAGTGGGAACACCAGGGCGAGTCCATCCCCGGGGCTTCCGGGGGGCGGTGATGCCCGAGCTGGAAGGGGAGGCCGGGAGGTGCGTGTGGCAGGAGGTTGGTGGCTAGGCCCTGGGCCCACAGGCAGGGAGTCGTGGGGAGCACCCCAGCCCCCGCTGGGCACCACCTGGGACTCAACAGCTTCATCTGTAAAAGGGGCTCGTGACACCCCCTTGGGGTGGCTGTGCATCGGTGCTGGGCGCCTGAACACGCGTGGCCCGCTCGCTACGAGGCGGGGGGATGGGCTCCCTGCTGCGCGGGTGCTGAGCTCCGACTGCACGCATTGCCTCCTTCACGTTGGGAGCAGAGAAAAGGCAGGCTCTGGCACTGCGGGCCGGTCCCCTGGGACGGGCACAGGCCTCTGAGGTCCTCTGCGCCCAGGCTCTGGGCAACCGGAGCCAGGTAACCACCGGGGGACCGGTGGGGCTGCCGAGCGCCTGGTGCTGAGGTGCGTCACCCATGCCCTCAACAAGGGGCCTGGGGACCCGCACCAGCTGAACGTGTGGGAAAGGCACCCGCGAGGGACCCGGCGCTGGGGGACCGCCTGGCACCAGGGACACTCGGCAGATGAAGGGACAGCCATTCAGTGCCTGCCCCCGCCCCATGGATCTAACATGCCGGCGCTGGGAGAGGCGACGGGCCAACCGGGGGTGGGAAACCCAGACAGACTCAGGTGTGCCAGGGGCTGGTGGCCGTGGTGACCTTCAAATCCAGGTCATGTCTGCCTCAACCGGGAGACGGTCCCAGGGCACAGCAGGGGCAGCAGGTGAGGCCAAGCCGCTGGCCAGGGAGACAGAGGGGTGCTGACCCCGGCTCAGCAACCTGGTCCCGTAATGAACCGCACAGCCAGCCAGCAGCTGTCGGAGCACCAGCCACAGGCCCTCCTTAGACCACAGGGGCCACGGCCGCAGACCGCTCGGGGCCCCAACTTCCCCACCTGCAGGGTGGACCTCCTCGAAGCACTTACCTCGGGGAGGGCTGTGGGAGGAGATGAGTCTACACGGAAACACCCCGTCCCCCAGCAACTCTGATGGGACCCCTGGACTGGGCAGGCCTCTGAAGCGCTTTTCTCCACCCAGTGAGCAGCGTGGAGGGACGGGAGGGGGAGGGATTTCAGATCACTGGCCAAGCCCCCTCATCTCCTCTGGTTTCCATCTCAACTATTAACCAACCCCAGGGCTGCCGGAGCTGGGACAGGACTCCACGTGCAGACACTCAGCACAGAGCTCACGAGTCCAGGAGAGCGCGAGGAGGCCACCCTGCAGGGCCAGGCGACGCCTTTCCATCCAGTGAGAGCCACCCTTTCACCATCTGGGTTTCCCAAAGAGCAGGTTTCCAGATCAGCACCCGAACGTGTCCCTCAAGCAGCACAGCAGTGTGCACGCTCAGAGCACCCCAGGCCTGGGGGGGACCCACGGTTCAGCAGCTGGGCCTCCCTGGGAAACCACCCAGGGCAACGCTTCCCTCCCCAAGTGAGCACGTCCGGAGGGCCGCCCAGCCTCACCCTCCACACCGTGTAAGCGAGGTGGGCGGCAAGGAGGGGCTGACACAGAGCTCTAGGCCCTGGCTCTGCCACACGAAGCGTGGCTGCTCTGTGCCTCGATCTCCCCAGCTGCAAAATGGGTCATCCCGACAGTACCGCCCTCGGGGGGCTGTGTGGATGAGCTGGCGCAAGTGAGGGCGCGGTCTGTGTCGGGCAGGGAATACGGGCAACAGTCACCCTCCTGCTACTCCTCCTTCCGGACTGTGGGGTCAGTGTTCCTGCTTGCTGAGTGGTTTTCACGTTTATGACCTTTGTCTAAAGGAGGGTTTAGGGGTGGGTTTCCCCATTATTAAAACTAAGTCACACGTGACCATTTAGGAAGATGAAGTTTTTTAAACCACCAGTGGTTTGGCGCAGCTGGGTCAGCCCAGATCCGTCCTGTCCGGCGCCTGCCCAGGTCATCGCTGCGGCTCGGGACCCTCCCAAGGCCCAGCAGCGCCTCGCCCCCCCCCTCCGCCCCCCCCGCACCCCCCCCCCCCCGCCACTCACCTTGAACCTCTCGGACATGCTCTCGGTGACACTGACCGTGAACTCGGCGATCTTGTGGACGCGCCCTTTGCCTTTCTTGCGGTCGGGCTCGTAGTCAGTCTTAGTTTTCACGACCACCTTGCCCAGGAAAGAAGCAAACGTGCGGTCGGGGGCAGCCAGGGGCCTCGGACACACCTGCCCCAAGAGGGTGCTCGCGCCCAAGGCCCCCACTCCGCCAGGAAGCGCCTCACGGGCAGAACCAGAACCGCCACCAACTCCAGGCCATCCCTCGGTGCCAGGCCTTGCAGAGAAGTGACCAGTGATCCTGACAGCAGCCCCGGAGGACGGTGGGAACTGAGGGACGGGAGGTTAGGCTCATGGGCCGAGGCCACTCGGCCAGCAGGTGCCGGCTGGCAGGCCTCGGCCGGACTCCCGACTCCAGGCGCAGGGCCTGTCCACCGCCCAGTGACCTTGGGCACGTCCTGTATGTAACTGAGACTCAGTTTCCTCATCTGTGACCTCAGGAATCTCCGAGACCAGCACTCAGTCCCTGCTCGAGCCCTATCTCTGGGCGTCCCTGCCAGGTGCCCCCTTTGTCTGAACAGGCCCGGAGATGGGAGTCATTACCGGCCCAGGCCACTCCATTGGTTGTCCGGGACGTCCTAACCTATATGACCTCCTCCCTGATAGAGCCAACTGTTTACCACACGGTCCTGGAATGGAACAGACTGAGGGAGAAAGAGGAGGGCCCGGCTAAGGGGAGGGGGCTGCCTGACAGGCTGCCTCGGGCACGGCGGTCCTGGCACAGGCCGCTGCTCGGGGTGAGGCGGGAGGGCGAGGTGGGGGCAGCGGGGCCAGGCTGTGCTAACCGGGCAGGCGTGATGCCTGGACAGGGCTGGGGAGCTCGGAGGCTGAGGCCTCAGGCAGCCGGCCCCTCCGGCCAGGCCTCTCCTCGACCATCAGGGCCCCAGTGGCACCCGGTGGCCAGGTGCACGGGCGTGGCCTTCCTCCCCTTAAACACCTGTGCCGCCCTCGCTCCTGCCCGCCCCATCCTGACAGACAATACAGCTGGGGACCGGCCCCCGCGGGAGGGCTGCGCGACCCCAAAGAGGACCCACTGGCAGTAAAGGGGTGGTCTGGAAGCGAGGACCCCCCCAAGGAACCCCCATCCCCACGGCCGCCACCAACATGCCCAGGAAACAGCCAAGCCCCAGCCAGAACCTCCTCCCCAGGGACTCAATGACACAGTAAATGCAAATGTTCGTCGCTGGGAACGGAGTGTGCTCACTCCCGGCCGGGGCCGTGCTGTGCCCGTGGCCGTGCAGTGGCCTTGCCCATGGCCGTGCTGTGCCCATTGCCTGCTGTGCCCGTGGCCCAGGTGGTCTGAAGCAGCAGCAAGGGGGTGAGAATGGATATTGGTTTATTGTTTCAGGTGCGAGTTTTACAAGTGTGTCGACTTTTAAACATCCTATTTACCTGTTTAAGTGTTAATTCCTGCAAACAGTGTCCCTAATGAACACAAATCACTTGACTGGATGCTGCATGCAACAAAAGACAGGGTTCTGTCAATTCAGGGAAAAGCCACCTCTGGCTGCACTAACACTGAGGGGCGTGTGCTCGAGATTCCACAAAGGAACAAAGGAGGAGGTGGAAGCCGGAGCACAGCCCGCAGCATCCTCAGCGCCCCGAGGGGTGGGGGGTGGGGGGGGACTCAGCCCCTGGGAGCCCCCCCCCACCCGGCCTCCCCTCCGCAAAGGGGCAAATCCGGCTGAATCGGAACCTCCGGGGGAGGCACAAGCGGCAGCGGCGCCGCGCTCACCCCAGACCCAGAGCCCCGGGCACCGCGGGGCAGGGGCAGGGGCAGGGGCAGGGCTGGGTGGCAGCCTTGGGGCCAGGGCACCTCGGACAAGACGCCCACGGAAACCAGGAAGGGGCCTTTCTGGGCGCTCGGCTGTCCTCAGGGTCCGGACCCCCGACCCGGAACCCCCATCCTGGGGGTGGGGTCCTCCCGCCCCACTTCGCGTCCCCAGCGCACGCGGCGGGTTTCCTTTGTTGCAGCCGCCGCCCGAGATTTGGGGTTTGCACCCGGCAGCGCGGGGTGCGGGGCCTCTCACCTTATCCGGGGGCGGGAACTGCAGCTGATTGACATCGAGGGGCGTCATCAGGGGGATGGTGTCGAAGCCATCCTCCAGCAACGCCTGCTTGGCGCCCTTCTCCGCGAAATTGTTCCCCAACTTCACCATGGTTCCGGGGCCCCGAGGCTGCGCCTGCGGAGGGGCGGGCGGGAGTCACCGCGAGGGGCGCGCACCGCTGTCCCCCGATCGCCAGCTCCCCCCTTCCCCGGGGAGGGGTGCGGGGCGCGGCGGTCGAGGCCCGGGCGGGGGGGCTGTCTTTACAGATTCAGGCCCCGCGGGAGGGTGAAGGGCGCTGCCTCTGCCGGCGAGTCTACGCGTCCCCGGTCCTGGCGCCGCAGCGCCTGGAGACCCCCTCCCGCCTGGGGAGACCCGCAACCCCCGAGCCCGCCCCGACGGAAAGGGCCCGGCCCGGGCCCCGCCGCCCCACTCACCGCGCCGGCTCCCGCAGGTCAGGCTCCCGCAGGTCTGGGCTCCGACCCGCTCCGCGCTCCGCGTCCCGGCTCTGCTCGCAGCAATGGCGGAGGCGGCGCGCGCGGCCGTGCGGGAGCGAGCGATTGGGCTCGGCGCCCCCCTCCCCTCCCCTCCCCTCGCTCCCGCCTCCCTTCCTGCCGCTCCCGGGGGTGCGGTGCGCGGGTGAGTGTGCGCGTGTGGCCGGGCGCCCCCCGCCTTGACGCAGCGCGCGCCCGACGCACAAAGGAGCTCGGGGCGGGCGGGGATGGGGCGCTCCCGGGGGACCCCACGCTGCAAACTGGAGGGGAGGGGAGGGGAGAGGCGAGCAGGGGGAAGGGAGCGCTTCCCGCTGGGGAGTCGCAGCGGCGAAGGGCACCCCGGAGCTGGGGGCCGGGGATGCGGGACGTGGAAAGAGGGCTGCGCAACCCTGGGGCGGTGCCCGGGGCGCAAGGCGAGTCGTAGCGGAAAATGGGGGGATATCCTAGGGATGGAGTGACCCCCGAAAGTGGGGGAGGGTGCCCCGTCTGCAGCCGCTCCGACGGGGAGGGAGGGGTCTTGAAGGATGTGAAAGGTTTGGGGCGATTACAGGAGGCGGAGGGAGGCGGCAGGACCCGAGCGCTCCCTCGGTGCGCAGCTGGGTGGGGAGGAGGCAACAAAGAGGGCGCGTCCCTGTGTAGAGGGGGCACCGATGGGAGAGGAGTGGGCCGGGTTAGGTGGTGCAGGGTGGGGGGCGCTCTTCGGAGCGGGGGACGGCCGCCCCGGGTAGAGAGACGGAGGGTGTTCAGGGCAAAGAGCGCGCGCCGCGCTGGAGGCGGAGGGAGAGGTTTCTCTGGTCCGGTCCCCTCCCCGCAGCCTCAGCCTCTCGCATCCCTGCGCCTCTGGAGAAGGCACGGCCTGGAAGGAAGGAGGGGCTCTAGCCGGCCCTGCTTGCCCCCCACCCACCCACCAGCGAGGGGCGCCACGGTCGCAGCTGCCCACAGAAGGCCCCATTTTGCAGACTTCCAGCCAGCCCGGCTGAGGGAGCCCCACCAGGAGCCGGGGAGGAAGGCGGCTGCTGGAGAAATGCTGTCCCCGAAGTCTTTTGTTCCCCACCTTGCCCGGGTCCCCCTGGCCTGGCCGTGACCCCAGGCTTCCCACCAGCCGCCGGGGACCGGGGGAGAACACACACACACACACACACACACACACACACACACACTGAACCCAGAGAGCCTGGTTCTGCCCACTGTGCCCTGAGCCAGAACATGACAGTCAGCAGTCGCTTGGCCTGGGTGCCCTGATTTCAAAACCCCCAGGAGGGCCCCACCCTTTCACAGATGAGGTCACTGATTCCTCTTCACCACTCAGGTCCCCAGCAGCCCCAAGGGGGCCTTTGATACAGGGCAGCCTGCAGGGCCAGGCTCTGGGCCCACTGCCCCTGGCCGCCTGGGAGGTGGTGTCCCCGCCGCCGGCCCTGCCACCAGCCTCAGCGCCTGGCCTCGGCGTCCTTTTCTCAAAGGCCCTTTGAAACAGGACTCGCACTGATGAGGCAGCTCTGTGTGCAGGTATCCACCTGGGCCCAGGCAGCCTGCTTCCTGACCCTTGACCCTTCCCGCAGCGGGCAAGGACGAGCAGTTAGCAGCTGCCCAGGGCCCGGCTGGGTGATGTCCTGGCACACTAAGGTCAGGGGTCAGGAGGAACCCGAGGGCTTCAGGGAGGGAGTGGCCTTGTCCCCATCGTAGGTGCCCTTGTTTCACAGGCGCCCGCGCGCTGTGGTCAGAATCCCACCGGGGTCGCTGCAGGGCGGGCTGGCCTAACCCTGGTGCACCCCCCTCCCCCTCATAGTCTCTGCCAACTGCGGACATACAGACAAGAAGGGCCCATGGTGGCTGTGCCAAGACAGCTGCGGACGGTCACGGTGCTGTCCCGGTTCTGGCTGGCGCTGCTCATTGGGACTTTGCTCATGTGGGTTTGGGGGGTGCCCAAACTGTGCCAGGCCCGTGACAGTGACACACAGGCAATGCCAAGGCGTGGCACACAGCCCACCCACCGGGAGCTTACGAGGAGGGAGATGAAACGGCTGGCCAGTCTCTGAGGGAAGCAGTGAGCCCCGGGGGGGCGGGGGGGCGGGGGGGGGCGGGGGCTGGTCACCTCCACACAGGGGGCTGCAGATAAAGGATGAAGTCCCCTGGGGAGGCCCGGGCGACAGCAGAGCAGACTTCGTGCGCAGGGAAGGCCTTCCAGGTGGGGAACAGAATGTGCGAGGCATCGCCACAAACCTGGAGGTTTAAAACAACAGAAAGGTGTTGTCTCAAGGTTCTGGAGGCCAGAGATCCGAAATGCAGGTGTCAGCAGGCCACACTGCCTGTAGAGAGAGCCTGCCCCTGCCTCTCCCAGCTCGGGTGCCCCAGGCATCCCTTGGTTTGTGGCCGCATCACTGCAGTCTCTGCCTCCGGGGTCGCGCGCCTCCTTAGTCAGGGTCTCATAAAGGCACTCGTTGGGCTTCTGGCCACTCAGATCACTCAGTCCTTCATCGAATCACATCTTACCAATTAGGTGTGGCCCAGGTCCCGGGAGCACACATGGGCATCCTGGTGTTGGGGGCACCATGGGCTCATTGCGGGCACAGCCTGCGTGGGCCCAGGGACTGGGGCACTCGGGGTTGCAGATGGCTCTGAGAGGGGCAGGGTCTCGGCCAGAGGCCAGGCTGGAGAGACCACAGACACAGAAACGGAGGCAGTGGTGGCTGCGGAGCAGGCAGACGTAGGTACCTGAGGCGCACAGCGCGAGGTCGGCAGGGCCTGGGCTCCCGCTAGACCCTGGTTTGGGCTGAGCACCCACAGCCTATAACCCCGAGAACCTCGCCGGGCTTTTGGCATGCGTTGGGTTTTTCTGAATGACTCTTCGAGGCTCTTCTAGGCTCACCGATCCTGGGGACAGGCCCATCACTGCGGAGCAATAGCAACAACCCCGGCCCCCAGCCACCCTCCCCTGGGCAGCCGGCTGCTGCTCCCTCAGCCTCAGGACAAGGCGGCTTCCAAGCCCCAGCCTGTCGCCGGCTTCCCTTGTCCCCCGGTTGGAGTGCTGACTGCGACAGCGGGAGGCAGAGTGACTCAGTCTGATTTCCAGGCCTGTCTCTCCCCCTTCCTTGCTGTGTGACTTTAGACAAGTTGCTTAACTTCTCTGTGCCCCAGTTTCCCCATCTATAAAATGGAGATGATAATACCTCCATCATAGTGGTGTTATGAGAATCAAATGAGTTATTATATCATTAAAAAAACAACACAGTGCCTGCTTGGGCTGTGGTTATGGCTTTGACCTCTAATCTCATACCCTGTGGTGTCTATTGGTAGCTTAGGCCAGAGCCGGGACGAGGTGGTGGGCGCATGTCCTGGGCAGGATTAGTGCCCCGAGTGACGGAGGAGTCTGCGGTGCTGGTTCCCCTTGCGCCCTCCAGACCACTCCCGGTGCCACCCTCTCCCCAGGGGCGGGAACTGCCCTGCAGAAACCCGTGCTCACCTCAGTGGCCGCTCCTGTCCCTCAAAGGTCACAGCTCCTCTGTGGCAGCTTCAGGTCCTCCCCCTGCCCTCCTGCTGGCCCAATCAGGCGGCCGACCGCCCCTTCGGGCCCACATCTGGCCACACCCCTGCAGCCTATCCCTGACACAGAGCTCCTCGAAGGCCCAGGCTAGCTGCCCCCTGAGGCCTCATGGCGACAAGACAGACAGGGGGGGAAATGTTGGGCCCGGCCTGGACCCTCTGCAGCCTCCAGGAAGACACGCTCCTCCCACCCTCCTGCAGGGAGCAGACTTAGGTGATGACGATGATGGAGAAGTACCTTCTCTGCCGTTACCTTTTTTCTTTCTAGCTTCGCACGAAGTCTAAAGAGGAAAGAGAGGTGTGATTACCCCCATTTCACAGAGAGCGGAGCCATAAGAACGGGCTGCAGCCACTGTATTAATCACAGCGAACATGTGTGAGTGCTGGCGAGAGCTCAGGCCTCCTTCTGGGGAGGGTCCCATTATGGTTCCATCTCGCAGATGAGACCACCGAGGCTGGGATGGGTGACACCTGGTCCTTAAGACGGTGGTTGGAAGATACGCTGGCAGAAAAAGGGAGAAACCCAGACACTTGGAGAGCTAGTCACAGGATGGGCTCCCAACCCCAAATGCAGCCCCTCCCCTCTGCTTCAGGCCCAGCCCTGCGCCCACACGCACACCCCGTGATGGGGAGCCCAGCTGGACCCCTGATTCCCCTCTGGACTCCAAGTTCACGGCCGGCCCCCAAATGGAGGAGGGTCGATACACCAAACCTGACGGCCCCTCCCCCCCCACCCCCAGGCCCTGAGTTCATGCGGGCCTTTCTCGTTAGTGGGGGAGTCACACCAGCAGAGCGGCCTTGGGCAAAGCCCCGCCTCTTCCAGGCCTCGCTTTCCCTCCCATAAAATGAGGGGTTGGGTTGCAATAACTTAGTTCCCCTCCAGCTGAGAAAAACCCCCTGACTTGGGTCACTGTCTCCACGACAAGAACGACCCGATGGATCAGAACCGAGGACAGAGGGCATGTGGGGGTCCGCGAGGTGCTGCCGGGGACCAGGGGAGGAAACTCTGGCCTTTGTGTCATTTACCCAGCTCTCCCCGCCTGGCTCGTAGCTTTCCAATATCGCCCCTCGCCAACTAAACACCGGTTTCCGCGCAGCAATAGCTCCTGTTAAATTATTTAGCTGGTAAATGATGAAAAGCACTTTGCCAAAGTAAAGAACCACAGAAAGGCCAAATCCTAATACAGCAATATCACTGTACGCTTGAATTAATTATTGGATTTTTTAAAAGCCCACAGATGGGCGAAGGCAATTCATTCACGCTCGGTGGAGCCAGGGTCCCTGGGAGAGTGGCTAAAATTCACGGGGCCCCCTGGGGGGGGAGGGGGTGCTGGAGTCAGTTCTGTGCAGGGCTGAGCTGCACTGGCGGGTGGGGGTGGCAGCTGGGCGTGACCTAATGGGCCTTTTCTGTCTGTGCTGTCTCTGGCCCTCGGCCGGGGCTGGGGTTTGGGGGGACGGAGTGAGATCTGAGCTGAGCTCCGGCTGCTGGCAGGGGCGGGATTCTTTTTCAGGCGTCCGCAGTGTGTGTGTGTCCTTTCCTCTGGGCGCAGTCCCCAGGTTTCTCGGGTCCGACTGGGGGATGAGGGAGGGTTCCTCATGATCAGATTTTCCAAAAGATTGAATTTTTACCCCTCGAGGTCTAGTTTTCCTAATTTTGGACCAGTCACTCTGTAATGCAAGGCACGTCGCCCTGCCTTCCAACACAGAGGACTTGGAAAGAGTGGGGTCGCTTGAAACACAGCTGGACCGGGCAAAGGGCTGGGGGGCCTCGCACCTGAGCCCCCAGGCTCCAGGCTTGGCTAGGGCCTTGCAGTCCCTGGTGTTTCTGTGACCTCTGACCTGGTCAGGGTCGCTGCCACCGTCCTTGCCACTCATCCCATCGGCTCCTTCCAGTTTGCTGTGAGCAGAGAATCTAATTGCCAAATGTATTAGAATGATATTTAAAAAAAGAGGAAGGCCCTAGCTGGTTTGGCTCAGTGGATAGAGCATCGGCCTGCAGACTGAAAGATCCCGGGTTCGATTCCGTTCAGGGCACATGCCCGGGTTGCCGGCTTGATCCCCAATGGGTGGCATGCACGAGGCAGCTGATGAATGATTCTCTCTCATCATTGATGTTTGTATCTCTCGCTCCCTCTCCCTTCCTCTCTGAACTCAATAAAATATCTATATATATAAAAGCCTTAGTGACCATTGTGACGGAAAGACTAGAACGACCGGGATGACTGGTCACTATGATGCGCACTGACCACCAGGGGGCAGACGCTCAACAGAGCTGCCCCCAGCCCACAGGCCCCAATCACCGATGGTGTCTGCCGGCCAACCTCCCAGTTCCCACCCCCCCACCCCACCCCGGCAGGTCCCAATCACCCGATCAGGGTCGGGCCCCAGGCTGGGACAGGGAACTGGGGGTGGGTGGCGCAAGGGCGGCGAGGGAAGGAGGAGGCGGGAGGCAGGGAACCTGATTGGTCCTGATCACAGGCCAGGCCTAGGGACCCCACTCGTGCACGAATTTCGTGCCCTGGACCTCTAGTATTTTTAAAAAGAGTAAGGAAGCTGCGATTGTGTCCCCTAAAAATTCACGTCCACCTGGAACCTCAGGGTGTAACTTTGGAAACTGGGTCTTTGAAGATGTAATTTGTTGCGGGTCTTGGGACGAAATCACCCTGGATTTAGGATGAGCCCTAAGTCCAATGACTGGTCCAACGTCTCCTTATGAGATAGCTCGCGAAATGGTTGCTGTCGGCAGTTGGTGGCGGTGGGGAGGGTGGCGGGCGGGGCGAGATGACGCTGAGGCGCGCGATGCTCATGGCTGACACTCGATGGCATTCACGCGACAGGCTCCGTGTTAAGACTTTACGGGGATTAACGGCCTCGAGCTGGATGTGTGCAGTCGGGCCATTGTCAGAGCCCTTCCCCACCTGTGGCAGGGCCGAGACTCGAACCCGGAGCCCCTGCTCTGCCACTGTGGCAGCCAGCTTGGGGGACGCTGGGGCTGTGTGTGCATGTGGATGTGCACATGTGTGTGCATGTGTGTGTGCATGTGTTTATTGTGTGTGTACTTATGTGTGTGCATGTGTGAATTTGCATTGTGCATGTGTTGTGTATGTATGTATATGCATGTGTGTACTGTATGCACATGCCCGTGAGTGCATGTGTATGTGTCTGTGTGTACGTGTGTGGTGCGTGTGCGCACATGCCATGTGTGCCTGTGTGTGCGTGTCTTGCACACCCTCGAGAGGAGCCTGGCGCCTGCGAGGGAGGCTCTGCCTGCTGGCTGCGCCGCATGGCTCCAGGAGGGCGGAGCTGGGCTGAGGGGACAGCTTCCCAGGAAGCCCTCCTCACCTCAGGCAAGACGGCGAGAGACTGGGAAGGGACCAGAGAGCCCTGTGTGGCCGGCCTCCATGAGCTTCCCCACCAGCCGAGGCACAGCCCCGCTCCGCTCAGAAATCTCCGCAGCTCAGGCTGGCTCTCTCCCACCCCAGGCTCCCCATGTCCTCAGCTCAGGCGCAGTAACAACGTCTGCAGGACGGAGGCTGAGGCAGGTGAGGCAGGCTGGTCCGCCCACCCCCACCCCCCCAGGCTGGAGGCTGAGGCAGGTGAGGCAGGCTGGTCCCCAGGCCTCTCTCCTTGGCGGGTGGACGGCCGTCTTCTCGGTGTTCTCAGATGGCCGTCCCTCCGGGCGTGTGTGTCCCAATTTCATCGTATGAGGACACCCGTCGCATTGGATCAGGGCCACCCTAGTGACCTCATTTTAACTGAATCACCTCGTATCCCCAAACGCAGTCGCCCTCTGTGGTCCGGGGTTAGGAGGGGAACGTGTGAGGCTGGGGGTGGGGTACATGACTCGGCCGTGACCCGCGAGCGCACAGTTTCAGGTCACACCTGGCCTGGTCCCTTCCCGGCTGTGGGTCCCTCCTCTGAACCATCGGTCACACGAGAACCCAGAAGGGTGCCCTCGGGTTTTCCGCACCCACAGCGCCCGCTGCACAGCACGCGCTGCATAAAGAACACGCCCGTGGGTGCTGGGCCCGCTCCCAGCTGCCGAGGCCGCCTGGGGCCAATCCCGGGCCGGGGCTCTTCAGCTTCCTCTCTAACCCCTGCACCCCGCCCGGCCGTGGGAGTGAGGGAGGCACCTTATTAGCTGCACACTAACTACCTGCAAGGAAACAGAGGCTTACCAAGGTCAAGTCCTTGCTCAAGGTTGCGTAGCCGGGAGGTGGGGGTGGGTCAGGCTGTCTGTGCTTCCCCTCTGCCCTCTGCCCTCTGCCCTCTGAGCTCTGGGGGGGGGGGGGAGGGGGAGGTGCAGAAACGGGCTCGATCATTGCCCCCCTCCCCCAGTCCCAGCAAAGGGCCTTTGTGGAATAGATTCTCCACCACGTGCCTCAGTTGCCTTGATGCGACTTGAAACAGGCGGGAAATGGGGGCGGGGGAGGGTCGAGACGTTTATTCTGTGCTCTGTGTCATCCTGGCCTCCAGAGGTTGTTTCTGAACCTCCGACAACGACCCCTGAGCGTGAAATGAAAACGCTTTCCCAGCCGAAGAAGCGACCGTTGGAGTGAGACGGGAGCGGGGCTGGGAGGGCACCGCTGTTTTCCCACCAGATGGATGGTGCTGTCCGTTACCTGCTCCCGAAGCCGCTGGGCGGTGGATGCCTCTCGGCTTTCGTCCCAGGAGCTTTCGCTCAGGATCAGATCACCTTTCAGCCAGGAGCCTGGGATGGCCGCCTGGGAGACTGCCAGCAGGACGGGACCCTCAGCGAGTCCCCGTGTCCCCACTGCTAACGGCAGGGCTCGGGGTCCGGAAAGCGAGCTTCCTCCGATGTCCGGTGTCGGGAGGGGGACCGCGTCTGCCTGGGGTTCACCAGGTCGCAGGCGCCATTCCCAGGGCACTTCCTCTCGCCCAGCCTCCCCACGGGGAGGGGGGGCAGGGTGGGGCGGAGGGGGGCAGGGGGAGGGGGAGGGGGAGGGGGCAGCACTGTTGCCCCTCTTACAGCAGCAGGAAGTCACCAAACACAGATCTGAACCAAGCACAGCTCACCCCTAACCACACTGTCCCCCCTGCCTTATCCCACGGCCCGACTCCCCCACCAGAGTTCAGAGAGCTGGAGGATCTGTTCACTCTCCCCAGACCTAAAAGACAGCCTCCGGAACCTTTCTAACAGGTGCAGCCGCAGGGCCGCGGGCTGGCTCTCCATTCTTGTGGTTGGTGGTGGCGGGCAGGGGGTGGGAGGTGGTGGCGGCGGGGCAGGGGGCGGGAGGTGGTGGCGGCGGGGCAGGGGGCGGGAGGTGGTGGCGGCGGGGCAGGGGGCGGGAGGTGGTGGTGGCGGGGCAGGGGGCGGGAGGTGGTGGCGGCGGGGCAGGGGGCGGGAGGTGGTGGCGGCGGGGCAGGGGGCGGGAGGTGGTGGTGGCGGGGCAGGGGGCAGGAGGTGGTGGCGGCGGGGCAGGGGGCGGGAGGTGGTGGCGGCGGGGCAGGGGGCGGGAGGTGGTGGCGGCAGGGCAGGGGGCAGGAGGTCGGGTCGCACAGGTTACTTGGGCCCAGGCTAGCTGTTGGCGGGACAGGCGCCGCCTGCTCTCTGCTCCTCGCCCCATCCTAGGAGGTATTTCCTCCTGTTCTCCCACGGAAGCGCCACAGGTGCGGAGGCCAGACATTGCAGGGCCGGCCGTGGGGCCCCTGGTGTGCGGCCCCTGCCCGCAGCTTCGAAGGGCACCCTCCAGTCTCCGCTGCCGTCAGTCACTCTGCCCTCTCCTCGGGCCCCACCCTCCTGTCGCCCTCGCAGGGGAGCCAGGCCACAGGGACAGCCCAGGACCTTCCACGTAACCCCATCTGCGAAGCCCTTTCTCACAGAAGGTGGCGAGCGTGGGTCCCGGACTGGGACCTGGTCCCGCGGGGGAGCTGTCACTCAGTTGCCACCCTGTGATGGGCTGCCTGGCGTGTCCCCTGGCAAATCCCTGTGCTGAAACCCTGCCCACTTCATGCTCAGGTTGAGCTGACATGTATGTGGGTGCTCGCCACCCAGCGCCGGCTCCCGGCATCGACCTCTCGCCTCGCTCCAGCCCTGGTCCTATGGGGTGGGCGTGTGCCATCCTGTCCCACCGCCCGGCAGCACCTGTCGGTTCTCTGGACACCCCTGGCTACGTGTCTCCTCCCAGCGCCGTGGAACCTCCGGGAGTGGGTGTCTGGGTCACAGGGCTGGGCCTGCCACGGCGCAGCCTCGTCTCTGCTCCCCAAAGCACGTTCTCACCTCTCCCTCTCCTTCCCCTGTGATGCCACTGGGCCCGGCAGGTCCCCTGCCACAACCCAGACCCCTCATTAGTCACACTGCAAGGTCCCCCTGCTGTGCAAGGTGGCAAAACGGCGTCCCGGGACCAGGCCAGCCTCTCGGCGCCCGGCTGGCTGACGACAGGGCCTCTCCCAGGCAGCTGTGCAGGTGGCCTGACGGGGCTCGGTGGCAGCTCCGGTGGTGGGTGGGGCAGGCCCCCGGGGCCCACACAGGTGCGCACAAACGAGCACAGGCGTGGGCTGTCTGCCGTGGCCAGGGCACCCACGGCCAGGGCACCCACGGCCAGGGCACCCGCGGTGAGGGCACCCACGGCGAGAACAGAAGTCAGCTCCACCAGCTTCAAAGACAGGCCCGCCCCCCATTCAGCACCCACCCCACTCTGGGCAGGGGCCGGGAGCAGCCGGGTGCCCCGAGGCCTGCAGGGCTGGCAGGAACGTGGGACCTCGGCCCACACCCTGCACACGGGAACTGGGCCGGGGGCCCTTCACATCAGATGTCAGATTGCAGCCTTGATCGCTGGCTGGGCCTTCGACAGCCAGGAAAGGGTGCCCGCTGTGTTGTCCCCGAGGGACTGGGGAAGCCACAGGACCTGCCGGGGTCACCGGGCCGGGTCCAAGGACAGACGCGAGAAAGCGTGGACTTGCCCTTCTCCCTCCTGGGGGTCAGGCGCCTTGCTTTAGGGAACCTGGTACCCCCAACCCCCGGAGCTCATAAACGTGATGGAGAACTTCCTACACGGGGGTCCCCCTGGGCCCAGGACGGAGGCTGCTCCCCACAGTCGGGCCTCATGGCGAACCCTTCCCCTCGGCCCTACCCCCGCCTCTGCCCGCCATGACCGTGCCCGGCCGTGCTAGTGCATTCATTCTCGTCTCCGTGAAGGGCGCGGACAGAGGCAGGGCCGTGGGCGCGGGCAGCCCCCGCTCGTAGGTGTCTCGCGTCCGGTGGTGAGGCAGGTCCGAAACCAGGGAGGGCGGGTCCGGGGCCGCCTGCGCACGGAGTCCCCTCATGCTTCCCTGGGACATCGCGTGGGCACTGGAGGCCGGGATGTGGTCAGCACTCGGGAGGGAAACGAATGAGCAAGGGACGCCCTTCCTTAGGCCTGTCCTCCGCTGGGAAGGCGAGGGCTACCTGGTCAGCTTCCTGGGGAGCGTGAGGGGCTCAGGCGGGGAAGGAGCTTTGAAAATGCAGGTGCCCGGGCCCCGGCTCTGCTCCCTGTGAGAGCTGTGCCGCCATCTGGTGGCTGGATGGAAACCCCACACCAAGCAGCCTGCGCAGGGCCAGGTCTGGCGGTCAGGTCAGGTCACGCAGAGGGCATGTTTGTGGAGCCCCGCTGGCCGCAATCCCCGACCTGTGCGGGGCCTTCACGAACACCCCGGCTGAAGGCGCGGCGGGACTGTGCGCAGGGACTCAGAGCGTTGATGGTAACACACTTTTTTTTTTTAACAAGGGAAGACGTTGATGAGAATTTGCTGCCTGAAAAGGCAAAGAAGTGCATAGGGTACGGGCTGCCTGACAAATGTTTCAGTGGGGCACTGATTTGTGTCTGATTGGAGAGGCAGCGCCTGGAAGGAAATACCAAGATGTAACAGTGCACCACCTCCCTGGGTGGAAGGGGGTGGGTAAATGAGGACGCACAGGGCGCATCTGACCGTTTGCTGTCCCAGCCGGTGTCCACACACCTCCCAGCCTCGCAGTGGGAGATGGGAGGGAGGAGGGGCAAGTTCACAGGAGACCTTGTGGCTGTGGGGCTCTGTGCAGGGCGCTGTGCCCCCGACCTCGGGCTCTCCGTCTGCTGCCCGGGCGGAGTGCAAGGGCGGTGGGAAACCAGGAGTTGAACCTGAATCTGACTTCAAAGCCGGTCCTCTCCTCTGCAGCCATGCTGCTTTTCTGCGACATCCCGCCTCCCCGTCTCATTGGTGCCTGTGATTCTGCGTGAGAAATGACAGGGTCGGGTGCCTTCACTCCGGTCCTTTGTGCAGTTTTACAGGCAAGTACCTTGCTTGTGCCGCAGGTAACTCTTTTCATGTGCTGATCCTGTTTTGAAATCACAGGACACGACTCATTCCCACACAGGCAGCAGGTGTGCTGAGGGTTGGGGGATGCGTTTAGGAAGTCGACTAGCGGCCGGACCTGGGCAGCAGGGCTGTGGGCGAGGGGTCATGGGACGCTTGGAGGAACAGAGATGCTCATCTCAGACTAGAAAAGAAAACGAGAGAAGGCTGAGGCTCAGAGCCCGCCATGGCCTGACAGCGAGGGGCAGCCAGGACGCAGCTCAGTTCTGATGGTGTCTGAAGCCCACTGTCCCAGATGGCCAAGCCGAACTGGGACCTGTCCTTGAAGGAGGAGCCCTTCATTTTGCTACTATGGCCTTTAGATTAATAAAAATGCTGGAGGAAACACATTATATAGCAAGGCAAGTTTCATTTATTCAAATTATAGTATGAGTTTCATCCTATATAATAAAGAGCTAATATGCAAATGGTCATCACACCCTCATGCCCTCATGCTGTCACGGCTCAGACACTCAACACTGGGGGAGAGGAATGGGGACCAGCCAGGCACAAATGAGCTCGCGAGAGAGGAATGGGGACTAGCCAGGCTGCGGCCCGGGGGAGGGACAAGCCGCCCGCCCTGCAGTCCTGGGTGCAGCAGCTGCGCCTACGCCTGTGGCTTGGCCTGGGAGAGGGACAAGCTGCACGCCCCACAGTCCCGGGCACCAGCGACTGGGGCTACAGCCCGGGAGAGGGACAAGTTGCCCGCGCCGCGGTCCTGAGCACCTGCGGCTGCTGCTTAGGCGAAGCCGCCCGGCCCATGGTCCCTTTCGGCTGTGGCCGGCCTGGACACCTACAGCCAGCTGGTCCTGGGTGCCTGTGGCCGGCCAGAGAGAGGGAAGCCCGGGTCCCGGGTGCCTGCAACCAGCCGGAGGAGGGAATCCTGGGTCCTGGGTGTGGGGTGAGGCAGAGGTGGTTAGGAGCAATCAGGCTGGTAGGGGAACAGTTAGGGGTGATCTGGCAGGCAGGCAGGCAAAGGTGGTTAGGGGCGATCAGGCAGGCAGGCAGAGGGGTTAAGGGCAATCGGCAGGCAGGCAGGAAGGTGAGCAGTTAGGAGCGAGTGGTCCCGGATTGTGAGACGCAGTCGGACATCCCCCGTGGGGTCCCGGATTGGAGAGGGTGGGTGCAGGTCGGACTGAAGGACCCCCCCTCCCCTGCACATTTTTTGTGCACTGGGCCTCTAGTATACAAATAACATCTGTGTAAATAAAAATAGAAAATGCTATAAATTTCAATCATGTAAAAATGCAAAAATATTTGTATTTTACATGTGTGTATATATATATATATGTTTTCCCTTTAGCATAACCACAATGTACAGTAGTTGCCCCCAAGTCCACACGCCATCATGCCAGCCAGTCAGTGGACGGCTTCTCCAGCCCTTGGCTTCTGTGACGCCAGCTCCCACTCTAGCGTCTGCTTCCACAGTGAGCTGGGGCCTTTCCTCCCAAACCCCAAGCTCAGGAGGCTTTCAGTTACCAGCCACGTCAGGAGGGACCGTCCCACGTGTCAGGCTGGCGAGAGGGCGTCGCAGGGGATGGCTGCCTCCTGGACATCGGCCTCCTGGAAAACGCACCCGCGGCTGAGCAGCGCTGTGTTGGCATCGCAGCGTGGGTATCACTGGGGTCGGCGTAGCGGCATCAGCATGCCAGCATCACTGCTCCAGCTCGCCCTCGTTCTGCAGCGTCTTCATCGCCAGCCCCCACAGAGTCATGCTGGAAAAGAAGGGCCCCTCTGAGTTCCTGTACGCCGCGCCTGACACCCAGCTGCCCAGGGGGTCGCCGCAGGGATTGTCCAGAGTGGCCAGAGATGGGCGGACTATGGCCATGCTGTCCGTGGGCAGCGGCCCGTTGCTGGTGGAGGCGTTGGCGGCTGAGTAAGCGAAGGCCTGAGGCTGCGTTTGCTGCCCGGGGGCCTTGGCGAGTTTGCCAGGATCCGCACTGAGCTTCTCCGGGTTGCTGACCCCACGTGGCTGAGGCGTGGACCGGAACTTACAGAAGGAGCCGGCAGAGTGGCCGTCAAATTCTGTCACGGGCTCGTCCACTGGATGGATGGGGAGCTTCACAGACACGGGCATCAAAGTCACAGACACGTCCTGGGAGAAGGAGTCGGAGCTGGGAGCCTTGTCCAGGTCGGAGGCCTCGACGGCGTGGGCGAGCTGCCGCAGCGCGTCCCGGCCCCCATCGTCCATGCGGTAGTGCATCCGCCGGTGCCGCCGCAGCACGGCCGAGCGGGTGAAGCACTTGTCACAGATTTCACACGTGTACGGCTTCTCCCCGGTGTGCGTGCGGAGGTGCCTGCGGAGGTCACCGGATCCCCCGAAACTTTTCCCTGCGCAGAGAGAGAGGTCCTCTCAGAAGTGGGCATTGGGACATGAGTGGAGTGGAGCCTGCCACCACCTGCTCTGCCCTTCTCTCCCCTCTGCCCCCAGCAGCCCCCTCCCGCCTGCCCCCTGGGTGTGGGGCCTCTCAGTGCCAGCCTCCTGGACCCTGTCTGCCTGCACAGGAGCCCCCGCTGGGCAGGCAGCTGCCACCTCTGCCGGCTGGTGGGTGCTGGAAACCCTGTCAGTTTCGTTTAAATTTCTGTGAACCTAGAGCAGCCGATCTATAATGAGAAACACTTTCCTCGTGGCATCTGTGCACTCACTGTCACTACAATTCTGCCCATATTTCCCCGGGTTCTATGTCCTTTCCCTGCCCATAGCATCAAGGTGGGGATTTGCTTCCACAGTCAGAGTTGGTGAGGGGATCAATAACCTTATAGAGAAAAAAAAAATAACCTTATAGAAGCATAGCGTCATTACAGAGGAGTGAACACTACATACGTATGTACAGGTATGTTTAACTGCTCCCTTGTCTGCATGTCGCTCTATTTGAATTCTCGGCCCTCCAGCCCTGGTCAGGCAAAGGTGGGCTATCTATAAAAAACTGCCTTTCAACAAAACTAGCTGTCGATGCCCACGTGTTCAATTTTTTTCTGTTAACCTGAAAATAAAAGGCCTTTCAAAGCAAGAGGCAACAGGCATTTAATTGAGGTCAGTTAAGAATTGAGGAAGCACTGAGAGAGGCAGAAACCCGCCTAGTGTTCTGATGGGAGACAAAGGCGGGAGGTGTGTATGAGAAAGGGAAGGGGACAGTGACTCCCTAGAGGGAAGGCGCTGCTACTGCTGCAGACGAGCTAACTTAGTGATGCTAATTCTAAACCAGTTTTTAATTTTCACTCCAGTGGTCATCAGACAGCAGTTAGAACAACTGCGCCCTTGTCTCTGCAAACAGTTCTCTGGACAGAGTGTGGCCCTGGGCCCCGTCCAAAGTTAGCACGTGGGACGGGACGGGACGGGACGGGCGGCCTGGTCTGTGCGCCACTCACCGCAGGCCGTGCAGCTGTAGGGCCGCTCCCCCGTGTGCCGGACGCGGTGCCTCACCAGCTTCCTCTGCATGTTGAAGGACTTCCCGCACTCGTCACAGGTGAACACTCTGTCAGCCGTGTGTGTCTTCTTGTGCTCCTTCAAGTTGCTGAAGTTGCTAAAGCCTGGAGAGACCACGACAGGTCAGCGGAGGACCGCGCGCGCCAGGCAGGGCCTCCAGGAGGGAAAGGAAAGGAAAGCGCAGCCATACCTCGGCCACAGGTGTCACACAGGTGCGGCTTCTCTCCCGAGTGAATGACGATGTGGCGCTGGACATCCCCAGAGGCTGCAAACCTGCAATGGATGTGAAACGCAGCTGAGAGCCCGTCCACCTCACAGCACCGGGCAGCGCGAGGCACGGAGGGCAGCTGCCCCACCTTCTTGACTTCATCTGAAATGGGCATTAAAAATATCTTTACCTGCCCCCCCCCCCGCCCCCTTAAAGGAAAGTAGAAAATAATGCAGGGTTTTGTTTGTAAGACACTTTTTCTACCTAGCGGCATCAATCTTTCTTCTTCAGAGATGGCCACCACCGGCTCAGCGTAGGGAGTCATTCCCGCCCAGGCCTGGGATAGGAAATCTAGGTGCGTTCCCTCCCGCCACCCTAGAGGAATGACAAAAGGGAGGACGGGTGGCTGGGAAGGTTGGACTTCTTTGTTTCTACCACCTGCTTCCTGCACAAGTGACTCTGACTGCGCCATGGCCGTCTCTCCCTCACAGACCAGAGAGAATTTGCATGCTACCATCACAGCACTTACAGCAGCAGGTGGCTGATAGGTACTGACTGAATGGATGGCTAAATGAATGGCTATAAAGGCAGGTGACTGGTACGGTCTGGGCTGATGCCTGTTGTCCAGCATGACTGTCAGAGGAGAGCATGTGGACTCTGATACCTGACCCCTGGGGGGCGGGCAGCCAGCGTGCGGCTGTGTGCATGCGGGAGGGACCCTCTCCGCACTGCACCTCACCGCCACAATGAGACTGCGCCAAGTGCCCGGGCTGGGCTCCGCCTGCCTTCCTGCTGCTTTTCCCACAGCCGGAGGCTGGGCTGGGCAGCCAGGCTGCAAGTCTCACGTCCCACTAGGTACTCACCTCCCAGGGCACTCATCTGCTTTCATGGCCATTTTTAGAAAGAATGGACATTTCAGTGTAAAATCATTCTGTGTCACATAAAATCCCATTTCTAAGACTTCTGTCCTGGGTGTTCCTTCTCTGAATGACTGTCCTTGCGCTTTTGTTACTCATCTGTGACATACAAGGCTAGGCAGAGGGTCCGACGGGCCTGCGCTCCTCCGTGGAGTGAGCCCCACGTGGCTTGTGTGCGAGCCCTCAGAGCACTGCTCTCCATGGAAACCGGACCAGAGGGCCCTACAGGCGAGGACAGCCCAGCACTGACCTCTTGCCACAGACTTCGCAGATGTACGGCTTTTCACCAGAATGCCGACGCAAGTGAGTCTGCCAGTTACCGGCCTGCAAGAAAGGAGAAGCACAGCACACCAATAACGAAAGGGCTTTTGGAAAGCAGGTCACACACACTCACATGGAAGACTGGCAGGTTTACCAGGTTCCAGTCCACCTTCCAAGGAAGACTAGACACACACTGAGAAGGAGCCACGTGCAAGAGGAAGGACCGCCGGTTCCAACTGGGGCTGTCCCCACTCTGGTTTCTCCACTGTGCTCCAGGGCCCAGGGCTGCACTGGCTGCCCCATCACGGGCCTGCCCTGGGCCGCTTCTCTCTTAAATGGGCGACACAGTGCAGGGTGCCGTGGAGGTTGCCAAGCTTGTACTTTAAACAGACCTTGATGTATTATTTCATATATTTTTAAACTTGAACCATCTATATGCAAGTAGCACTTGAGAAAAGCAGCAGCGCTTGCATGTGGCTACTCCCTGTTGTCTCCCTGCCTTGGTTAATAAAGGTACGACTCCCCGAGCAGCACCCCCTCTGCAGCGGCTGCTCTGCCTGGTGGGCTGTCACGCTGTCCTGTGTGCAGAAACGAAATCAGGAGTCACTGCAGTCCTCCGTGGCAGGGACGCCAGGCTCCTGGTTTCTGATGCCAGCAGGGCTTTACCAAGAACGCCTGATTTAAGGGAGGCCGCGGAGCCGACTGCCAGTGCTCAGCAACAGGCCGTCAATATTAAATGGCCCGCAGTGAGGCTGAGACTGCAGATGCCTCAGACATTAAGCACTCCGGCTACTGCTTCCCACTCGGACGTGGAGGAGAATTCCCCACTGTGGAGGCTTCAGTTAACAGTCTCTGTCACATCCCTACTTAATATTTTATAGAGTTCTGTTAAACACAAACACTGAAATAAGTGAGCATACCCACGGGAAACAATGCTCAGGCGTTATGCACAGAATAAGCCATGAAGGGGGCGTGAACAGTAATACCAACTAACACACCTGGCTTTGTAAATCTGCATTTTTAAAAAAATATGTTTTTTTACTAGAGGAAAAATTCAGGGCACAGGTAGGGTCCCTAGGCCTGGTGGGTGATCAGGGCCGATCGGGGCCTTCCGGCTGTCAGCCAGGGCCTCCCTTTGTTCCGCGCCACCCCCTGGTGGTCAGCACACATCCTAGCGAGTGATTGAACTCCCGAGGGGAAAATTTGCATATTGGGCTTTTATATATATAAATTGATTTCAGAGAGGCAAGGAGAGGGAGAGATAGAAACATCAATGATGAGAAACACGGATATGCTCCCTACTGGGGAGTGAGCCTGCGACCCAGGCATGTGCCCTTAACAGGAATCAAACCCGGGACTCTTCAGTCCACAGGCTGATGCTCTACCCACTGAGCCAAACCAGCTAGAGCTCAATCTGCAATTTTTTAAAAGAATTAAATGCAAAAGACAGTCCATGGTGACAGGTTTGAAGATGGGTCTGAAGTCCACCTGTGGGTGGAAACATACAAACGTGCAGGAACAGAAACTGAGGTCGGGATTTTCTGTAACGACATGGAAGTCTTTCTGTCTGTCAGACACTGAGAAACACTGTGTTACATCCTACCTTTTAGAATATGATACATATGGTTTACACAAAATCTCGGGTTTATTTTAGGTAACCAAAGAAAAAGAACTTGGCAAGCCCTGACCGGTTTGGCTCAGAGGATGGAGCGTCGGCCTGTGGACTGAAGGGTCCCAGGTTTGATTCCGATCAAGGGCGTGTACCTTGGTTGAGGGTACATTCCCAGTGGGGAGTGTGCAGGAAGCAGCTGAACCGATGTTTCTCTCTCATCGATGTTTCTAACTCTCTATCCCCCTCCCTCTCCCTTCCTCTGTATAAAAAATCATAAAATATATTTTAAAAAATTAAGAAAAAAGAACTTAGCAAAATATTAGGAAATACCCAGGTTTTAACAGAATGACTATGAATAATAATAATAAAGTGACTGCCCAGCCAGTGTGGCTCAGTGATTGAGTGTTGACCTATGAACCAGGAGGTCACAGCTCAATTCCTGGTCAGGGCACATGACAGGGTTGTGCAGCAGGCAGCTGATTAATGATTCTCTCTCATCATTGATGTTTCTCTCTCTCTCTCTCCCTTCCTCTCTGAAGTCAATAAAAATATATATTTTTTAAAATAATAGTATAAAGCGACAAATGCTAGTAGCAATATATATCTGGTCTAGTAGGCCTTCACACACATTACCACGTTACCCTTAGTAACTGGCACTGACATCTATTTTCTAGACGAAAACGAGGTTCAGCTAAGGGGGTTGCTCCAGTTCCTCAGCTGGGCCAGGAATGAATGCCGCCTTACTGAGGGGAACCCTGAGGACAGCACATTTCTGTGGCTAAACTAGCTTGTGTTGAGCACTCAGTGTGACAAGGCCACGGTGTCCTCAGGAAGCAGCCTCCTGGAGTGAAGTAACACACCCCTGGCTGTGTTAGACCAGTCACTTCCAAATTTCAGAAAAGCTCATCAGTCATGGAACAATTCAAACAGCACCGTCTGCTCAGCTGTTAAATGAGATCCCTCCTTCCCAGCTGTTTTGTAAACTATGTATGAAGATAGAAATTGTCTCTGAATCATTCCTAGCAATGCTGCATTGTCCCTTTTTAAGTCAAGCATAGCAACTGTTTATTTTCCAAGTAAATATCATCGAATGGTCTTCCACTCAGTATTATAAGCATAGTGAAAAAATTTTAAAAAGGTTTCTTTAGGTATTTAATAGTGGAAATGAATAATGGAAATAATTATTTTTCCCCACAGAAAGGAGCACATATTAGTCTGACAAATTATATAAAAGTACATTAAATAATAGAAAAATTCAGGCAAAAATGTTCAATAATGCGTTCAGATAATTTATATCAAATTATGTGGCAAATTGGGGCCCAGATTGTTTGACCTTTGTTAAGTTTTTAGTTGTAGTAAACTTTGCTATGCTCTAATTATATGCTAAGGACATAGATCACATCTTAGAAATTACCTATATATAGCGGATCCACGAAAACTCTGGTAAGAGGTAATAACAATAATAGCTGTCAAGTGCTAGATGCTACTACGAATGAAGCACTTGACTAAGTTGCAAGCAGTGTTTCATGTAATCATCACAATGTCCTTAAAAAGGAGTGTTGTCCCCATTTTACAGAGCAGACTGGGGAAGGAGGACCGAGCTGTGGACAGCGCTGGACAGCGTCAGGGCCCAGCATTGGGGGGGGGGGGGGCGGGGGGGGGCGGGCGGTGAACACTTATCTTGTTTCAGAAGGAAAAAGAGGCTGCATTAAAAATGTTCTCTACAACACTGCATCTCTAGGTTCCTTTAGGCCTAGTGCCCAGATCAGCACACAGCCCATCGGACACAATAAACATTGGCTGGATGAGAGATTTAATACTTCACCTTAATAAGGATCAGCTACAGGCAGCAAAAGCAGAGAATGCAAACCGGTCTGTTGTCCAACATCCTAACATCTACAGTCCCAACAGGAAGGAGGAGGCATCTGGCTGAATGCAGCCCAGCCTCATTTGCAGCCTCCAGATGTGAGCTCAACATGGTTTACTGCATCTCTGAGAGGATAGACTCGGACTGCACCCACCCAGGGGACGGGTGGGTTGTGAAGGGTCCTCACACTTATGAAAAATGGCATGTTTTCCCCAATGTACTAGGATTTTGTTTTCTTAAAAATTATTTTCTCCTGATGTAGACTAGTCTTTAAGTTACAGATACCTTCAGAGGCTTCTCTTGCAACTCCAATGCATGTCTTACTTATAATAAAAATCAACACTAGGTTTCAGGTTTCCAACTATTAACAATAAATAAAAGTATTCCCACCTGAGAGAAATGTTTCCCACAAATGTTACATTCAAAAGGTTTCTCACCTAAAACAAAACAAAACAACAGCTTGTAAAATCATTTGTATTATCTGCACAACCATTTTCTGTTTAAAATGCTTAAACTATCCCGTGTCCACCACTCCAAGCAGAGACTACGTTCCTCATCCAGCGTGTATGAAAACCGGAGTCCCACCTCTTCCTCGTCTCTCGTCCTTAGAGAGTGGGCAGGGATGACAAACTGAAATCTGTGATTAGTTTCCTCTAAAAAATCAAACTGTACCCTAGCTGATTTGGTTCAGTGTATAGAGCATCGCCTGCAGACTGAGGGTCCTGGGTTCGATTCTGGCCAAGGGCACATGCCCATGTTGTGGGCTCGATCCCCCGTGTGGGGTGTGCAGAAGGCAGCCAATCCATGATTCTCTCTCATCACTGATGTTTCTATCTCTCTCTCTCTCTCTCTCTCTCTCTCTCTCTCTCTCTCCCTCTCCCTTCCTCTCTGAAATCAATAAAAATATGTTAAAAAAATCATATTGTTCTCCAAATATGAATCTATGTTGAAGTCAAACTTAACTTGTTAGCGCTCAAACCCTGCCTCGGTTTTGGGCACCGGCTCTCCCTTCCGCTGAAAATCAACTGTGAGTTTCTTTGCTGAAGGGCCCAAACCTGCTTACAGCCCCTCAGCCCAACTCCTTTACTCTCCCACCAGCTCCTAACAGAACCAGGGTCTCATTCACACACGTGAGGTGTGGGCACGGCACAGCCCCAAACCGAGACAGACCTCCTGAAGGTGGGACGGGGAAAAGCCCTGCCCCTGCACTTGGCTTTAGCTGACCATGCTCCCAGGGGAAAAGAGGAGGACACTATGGGAGCCACGTCTGATTTTAGAAACTAAGCAATTACGCTTTGGTAAAGAATAACCTGCAGAGAAGGGAACTCTGCCACCAAGAAACCACAGCAGCCCTGAACACAGACTCTAGAAAATGACCATTTTAACAGTACACTTCCAGGTGCCACCTTGAACCTAGGGAACTAATAAATAGGCTGGGCAGACGAAGAACCTTCTGTTCCCCCTCCGTCCCCCACAAGGGGTTTCACTCTCTAAAAATGACAACACCCCTTCCTTCTACATTGCTGGCTGCTAGCTTTCTGGGCTCCTGCCAGGATCCTTTTTCTTTGATTTTTCCTGAAACTGTTTAATGGCTTCTTCAATGGCTTCTTTCTGGAGCAGGCAGAAAGCTTTTGGTGGAATAATTATAATCATACTAAAGGCCCAGTGCACAAAATTCGTGCATGGGTAGGGTCACTAGGCCTGGCCGGCAATCAGGGCCGATCTGTGGGGCGACCAGCAGGATGATCAGGGGGTCCCCCGCTGGTGCCTGCCTTGGCTGGCCTGGGGCCTGCAGGCTGGGGGCAGTTCCTGCGTTGAGTGCCTGCCCCCTGGTGGTCAGTGTACATCACAGCATCCGGTCATTCCACCGGTAGTTCCGCCGTTCGGTCAATTTGCATAATAGGCTTTTATTATATAGGACTAGAGGCCCGGTGCACCAAAATTTGTGCACTCAGGGGGGAGGGGGCATCCCTCAGCCCAGCCTGTGCCCTCTCGCAGTCTGGGACCCCTCAGGGGATGACCACTTGCTGGCTTAGGCCCGCTCCCCGGGGGATTGGGCCTAAAGTGGCAATCAGACATCCCTCTGGCAGCCCGGCAGCCCTCGGGGGATGTCCACTTGCCAGCAGGGAACAGGCCTAAACTGCAGTCGGACATCCTTAGTGCTGCTGAGGAGGCAGGAGAGGCTCCCACCACCACCACTGTACTGGCAGCCATCAGCCTGGCTTGTGGCTGAGCAGAGCTCCTCCCATGTGAGAGCGCCCTGACCACCAGAGGGCAGCTCCTGCATTGAGCCTCTGCCCCCTGGTGGTCAGTGTGTGTCATAGTGACCAGTCATTCCCAGTCCTTCTGCTGTTAGGGTCAGTTTGCATATTACCCTTTTACTATATAGGATAGAGGCCTGGTGCATGGGTGGGGACTGGCTGATTTGCCCTGAAGGGTGTCCCGGATCAGGGTGGGGGTCCCGCTTGGGTGCCTGGCCAGCCTGGATGAGGGGATGATGGCTGTTTGCAGCTGGTCACACTCCCTTCAGGGTGGGGGTCCCCACTGGGGTGCCTGGCCAGTCTGGGTGAGGGGCTGAGGGCTGTTTTCAGGCTGGCGGGTGACTGAAGCTCCCAACCTCTCCTTTTTTTCTTTCTTTTTTTTTTTTATTCTGGGATTTATTTACCTTCTATGGCTGTCACTGGAACTGAGAGCCAGCTTTAGCTCTAAGGCTCAGCTCCAGCTCTGAGACTTCAGCTGCTGAAAGCAGGTATCTGGGTTTGTTTGGGTTCTGTAATTGAAACACTGTTGCAGCTCCAGTTCCGAGGCCAGCTGGCTGAAAGCAGGTTTCTGGGGTTTGTTTAGCTTCTATAATTGCAACATTGTTTCTTAGAGTGCAGCTCAGAGGTTGGCAGCAGCAGGCGGGGAACCTTGGCTTCCTCCATCACTGGAACAAGCAAGCCTCCTGTTCGCTTCAGCTGTCTGGCTGCTGGCCGCCATCTTGGTTGGCAATTAATGTGCATATCCCCCTGATTAGCCAATGGGAAGCGTGTCAGAGGTATGGTTAATTACCATGTTTGTCTATTATTAGATAGGATTACTTCAGTATTTTGGGACAACATTTATGTCGGAAATTATGGGGATAATAGATAATGTTAAGTTAAAGCCCCCATTATGCGATCCAAAAATTTGAAAAAAAGAGGCCACTGGTTATTAAGGCTCCCAAGTGACCAGAATTGATAACCTTACTCCAGTGGTTCTCAAACGCTTTGCTCTCAGGATCCCTTAACACTCTTAACTGAGAACCTAAAGTGTTTGCTTATGTGGGCTACACCCGTCAGTACAGTCCATACTAGAAATGAAGACAGAGTGATTTTTAACACATGACTAGACAGCTCACTGGCCACCTGGGTGATGACAGCCTGTAGCCGACTCCACTGCACACTTGTGGGAGAAGACAGACAAGACAAGTAACATCCTACATGGTGACAGAAACAGTCCGGCCTCACAGACCCTGGGAGAACAACTCAGATCGTAAGTCGAGGACCACTGCTTTCTCAATAGAGTACGTCCAAGTGAGCATCCCACTGTAATGGATGACATTATTGTTCAAAAGAACAAACAATTTAATTTTTAAAGCTAAACAGATACGTTTCTCAAAAATTATACTGATCATGAGGCTCTAGGAAATTCAAGCAAATGGAATGACCTAAATTAAGGTGTTTTTTTTCAGGGCAAAACTGAATCAGCGGTACTGCCTTCATATGGAGAATACTTCTGAACTACTAGTAACAATAAAGGTAATACTTTATATATTCAAATACATTACAATTTATAAAGGGCTTCCATAAATATTAAGTAAGTCTCTCTCCACAATGCACTGAGGTGGTAAACACCTAGGCACACCAGGAGTCAGTGATAGCAGAACGTCACATCGATAACTGCAATTGCACAAACGTCTGAAAAGCAGTTACTCTGGAAGCATCTGTAGCTCATCACTTCCCATGCCTGTAAGGTAACTGCCATTCACCTGCCGTGTGTACTAGAGTCATCCTGCTTAAGTGCAGGAAGTAACACACACGTACTGTATAAGGTAACGTACATGTGCCGTATAACACTTTTAAAAAAGCTTTTGAAAAAGTAAACTTTTTGGAAAGGGGAGGAGGTATGAATTAAGGAAAATGGAAGAACTTTCATTTGAAAATATCAAATGGTTAAAGCTGATCCTTATTAAAAAGTTTACCTCCCACCTTCCGAATCACAATTTTTAAAATCTGATATTCACATTACTTTCCAGAGAACTTTTAGAATTACTCAAACTAAATTATTTTATTCTTATTAACCTACATTACGCTTTTAAAGAATAAACTTAATCTAATTCTAAAGAGACAACTAAATATAGCTTATCTGTTTTAGAACTTGAAAATTTCAGTCCATCAAAATAATTTACTATACTTTTTTAGAAATGGAAAGTTTGTCATAAAAACCTAATTAAAACAAAAATGAAGTGAGACATCTTTTAAAATTGGCTCTATGAAAGTATCTATAGATTACGCTTTAAGAGGCATCTCCAAAACTATGAATTAAAAAGTAGCTAACGCTCCTTGATAATTTTTGTGTGCAAATGTCAACGCCACAGCAAAACTTCTTACAGAGAGGAGCAGGCACCGTGTGCGTCTGCGCTCCTGCCTGTCCGGGCCCGCGGGCACTGGGTCAGTGTGCGTGTACCTGTATGGGACCGTTTGTGAAGCTCCAGGTTGCTTGGGTGTTTGAAAGGCTTCCCACACAGGTCACACGCGTACTGCCACTGGGACTGCGGCGTCTGGAACTGGTCCTCTGGGGCCTCCAGGTCTTCGGGACTCTCTGTTTTGATAATGCAGTGAAAGCTGTCGGAGCTGCCGGGTTCTTCACGTTCCTTCTCCCCAGCGCGTTGACTGCTGGCTTTCTCTGTGGTGTTGTCACTAGCAGGGCCAATCCTCTGGGTTAGACCCTCATCCGACGTGGCTTCAGCAGTTTGCTCTGCAGACTTCTGTGACTTCAGGAAACTGAGCTTCTTCAGGTGAACGGCCTTTTTGAGCCTCATCTGTTTGGTGGGTGGCTGGCACGTGCTGTCTGACTCAGGGTCTGGGGCAGGTTCACTCAGAGGCTGGGCCAGGAAGTTGGGAGGCAGGTGCTCCGCGGACTGCAGGGCGCATTCGGAATGACTGACAGCACAGGGCTGGTTTTCCACGGCAGCCGGGCCTGTGGATGAGCTGACAGTGAAAGGCTGCTCGATTATTCTCTCGTGACTGGGACAAGCGGCTTGCTTATAGTACTGCTTACTGTACAAGTTTCTCAGTTTGTAGTAGTAATTTGGCTGTTTGAGTGGCAGTTCTGTGCAGCTGCCGTCTAAAGTGTCAGGGCCTAGTTTCGACGCTTCGCCTGCAGGGTGATGAAGCTGAACTGAAGGTGGAGCCTGAGAGTGTGGCTCGTCCAAGGCCTTACCGTGCTGCACATCCGCCGAACACGCCGGCAGTACGTGAGGAGAGTAGCTTTCACTGAGAGCACAGCTGGTGTCCGGAGCCGGAGCGCCCGGCAGGGAGAACACGCTACCACCAGGCATGCTGGGTGGCTGCTCCACAGGGGCTGATTTTAAGAACGTGTGACACAGACTCAGAACGTTCTGCACCTGCAGACACTGTGCTGTGTCCAGCATCACCTGCACATTGTCCTGGTTCAGGTCCAGGTGTGACGTGTACATGAAGTCCAGGATCTGCCCAATGCCGCTGACATTCTTAATATCCAAGTGAAAAACATCGCTCTTCTGGCCGGGAGAATTCTGGAAGAGGCTCCTGACAAAATAAAGATGCCTGTTTCAGTGTTAACAATTCATACACACCCTTAACTTTCTCTTACAAATAATACTCATACTAATATTCAAAACAGCAATACTTCTATAAATGCCAAAATTTTATAATTAAGCGAGCTTTAACCCTTTTAAAAAATCTGGCTGGCAAGTCATCCAATAAAGCAATTCAGATAAATGAGTGTGATGAATATCCAAACTTCCAAGTAGAAATCCAAGGAAGATTATGCAGTATACCCATGGCTCTTTTATCAAATAATCCATATGCATTATTAATAGTATATAGAGTACAGAAAACTAAAGGACACACATTTTTCACTACTTCCTGTTTGTAGTCTGACAAATCATATATTTTATGTTAGGCCTAAAACACATATAAAAATATTTCCATATCTAAGTACCTTAAAAAGTCTAAAAATAAAAATAGCTATAATAAACCAACCCTCAGTATACATTCATTTTGTTTATTAAATACATTTTTATTGATTTCAGAGAGGGAGAGGGAGGTAAAAACATCAATGATGAGAAAGAATCATTGATCAGGTGCCTCTTGCATGCCCCCTACTGGGGATCGAGCCTGCGACCTGGACATGTGCCCTGACCAGGAATCGAACGGTGACCTACTGGTTCATAGGTCGATGCTCAACCATTGAACCACACTAGCTGGGCTACACTAATTTTTTTAATCTTAATTTTTAATTGTGTAAAAATTACATAATACTAAACATTTAATTATGGTTCAAGTGGTAAATTCAATGGCATAAAGTACATTCACGATGTTGTGCAACCATCACCTTTATGCATTCATTCTTGGAACCTTTGCATCATCCCAAAGAGAAACTCTGTTCCCATCAGACACTAACTCCCACTCTTCCTGCCCCGCCCCTGGCACCACCATTCTGCTTTCTGTCTCTCTGAATGTGACTGCTCTAGGACCCTGATACACTCTCATTTTATACTCAGTCATTCCTCTAGCTGTCTAGCAACCCAATGGTCCACACATCAGCAGTGAGAAAAGCCCTAGGAGTGAATGCGGCAAGAAAGGGCACACTTCCATAAAGCCCACACACTTTATTCTGGGCACAAATCAAATCCACCGGGGAAGGAATCTGTATGGTGAAGAATATCAAGATAAGTTAGGTAAGTTGTCTTGCAACATTGTTGGAGACATTTTATCAGATGCAGTCACCTGCTTCCCCAAACAGCCCAGGTTGTGGGTTTGATCCCCAGCCGGGGTGCATACGGGAGGCAACAGATTGATGTTTCTCCTCTCTCTTCCTCTTTCTAAAATCAGTAAGAACATACTCTCCGTACAGTGAGAAGAACAGAGACTGAAATCGCACCTGAAGTACTGGCTGAAGGCTGCGAGGACATTCTTGTGCGCTTTGAAGCAGACGCCGTTCACCACCAGCATGCAGTCACAGAGCAGGCCCTGGATGCGCTGCTCGTGCAGCTGCTGGAGGAGGTGGCAGCTGTGCGTGGCCACCGGGTCCATGCTCAGGCACTCAGGAGACCTGCACAGAGGACGCAGATAAAACATGAGTCTCGATGACAAGACTGGGAACTAAACGGCACCAAGTCCACGGATTGATCTGTGGTTCACTGTCATGAGTCCCTGTCACAGCAGCTTAAAAAACAAACATGCAAACAAACAAAAAAGTCATTTCTTAAGCATCTTAACCAGTGCTGTTCAATGGAACTACCTGTGAAGATAAAAACGTCCCTAGAACGCTTCTGCTCCTCTTACTACGGCCCTAATCTGCAGCACTTCCTCCCCTGCAAGCCCCGAAGGCTACTGTCCCTTAACACTCAGCCCTGAGCCGTCTTCACTTTCCCTTGATAACATATCTATCTCTGGCCTCCATCTGTTCTAAGCAGACAAGTCCTAAATTTGAAACTTTAACTTCAACCACCAGTTGCAGATGTCCAACTTTCTGCTAACCATCTGTAACTATATGACCCCACAATGAAGAATCTCCAAAACTGACCCCCATTATCTCGCCCTCAGCTCAGCACCTTGTTCTGACTCCCCTGTTTCTTCATGGAAAGCTCAGTTTCTGGTATGTGGATTTGGGGTGCTGGCATGATCTCCTGGTTTGAGATCAGGGTGGCATTCAGAGGACACTGGGACGAGAGGCGAGGTCATCTACAAGGAGCCACACTGCAGCACTGGGAGCGGATGTTACCCAAGAGGGGCACAGGAAGGGGAGCCTCCGTCACGCGGCGGGGCACTGTCCCTAGTGCTAAGTCCTCAGAGTACAGAGCAGCCAAATGACTGAGTCATCAGTCACCCAACCCATCCCCCTGGCTGCCAGGGAAGAAAAGGCTTCCTGGTTTACTATTAGCATCATTTACAGACTGCTCACTACAGGCCCGGCACTGTGCTAAGCATATTATATATGTTAACTCAAATAAATAATGCTCTAAGAACCATTATCGCCATTTTACAAGTCAGGAAATTAAGAAATGGGAGTTTAAGTAACATGCCCGTGATCATAAAACTTAAGTCCCAAAGCCAGCATTTAAACCGCAATCAGTGCTCGTGGGCTATGCTATCGCCATGAGAAAGAGGATGTTAGAAAACACAGCACAAAACCTGCCTCCAGACTCCAATGCTAAAATGCAGCAAATGTTCGGAATGGACACTGGACGCTTTCTAGCTCTACAGAGGTGACAAAGGGAACAATTCTTTGGAATGACCCTCAGAGTTACGATGATCTGCAGTCATGAACTATTCCATAATTTACTTTGACAATAAAAATCATGATCAATCTGCCCTGGCCGGTTTGGCTCAGTGGATAGAGCGTCAGCCTGCAGACTGAAAGGTCCTGGTTTCGATTCCAGTCAAGGGCACATGCCCGGGTTGTGGGCTTGATCCCCAGTAGGGGACATGCAGGAGGCAGCCAATCAATAATTCTCTCTCATCATTGATGTTTCTATCTCTCTCTACCTCTCCCTTCCTCTCTGAAATCAATAAAAATATTTTTAAAAAATCATAATCAATCTAATAGTTTCACCAAGTTAATCCTGTAAGTCCCTTATAAAAACCCTCTAGAAAAAGAATTGGTAATTTATATTTCTTACTAGAGGCCTGGTGCACGAAATTCATGCGGGGGCGGGGGGGGGGGAGGGTCCCTTCAGCACGGCCTGCACCCTCTCCAATCCAGGACACCTCAGGGGATGTCCTACTGCCTCTCGCAATCTGGGACAGCTGGCTCCTAACCGCTCACCTGCCTGCCTGACTGATCGCCCCTAACTGCTCCCCTATCAGCCTGATCGCCCCTAACCGCCTCTGCCTCGCCCCACACTCAGGACCCAAGATTCCCTCCTCTGGCCGGGCGCAGGCATCCAGGACCCAGGCCAGCTTTGCCTGGGCCAGCCACAGCCGCAGGGGACCGTGGGCGGGCGGCTTCGTATGGGCCACAGTCACAGGAGCCCGGGACTGTGGGTGGGTGCCTTATCCCTCTGCTGTGCTGCAGCTGCAGGTGCTGGTGCCCAGGACTGCAGGGCGGGTGGCTTATCCCTCTCCCAGGCCGCAGGCACAGGCGCAGCCACTGGCACCCGGGACTGCGGGGCGGGCGGCTTATCCCTCTCCCCGGCCGCAGCCCGGCTGGTCCCCATTCCTCTCTCCCCAGTGCTGAGTGTCTGAGCCATGAAGGTGTGAGGACATGAGAGCGTGATGACCATTTGCATATTAGCTCTTTATTATATGGGATGTGTCCTATGTGTAACAACTACAAGTAACAATGTATATACCTAATAAAAATAACAAATATGTATAAAATGTTTCCTATATGCGACCAGGCACTATGCTGAGCCCCTGCCAAGTCACCGCACTTAATGATCAGCGTCCCGGTGAGAGAGGCTGAACTGTCGCCCTCGCTCTCTAGAGGGGGACAGCGAGCACCTGCAGGTGACAGGGCGCAGGTCTTCCCTCTCCTCCTAGGGAAGCGGCCGTCTCCTCCCCGCGATCTGAGCAGCCCCGGCCCCTCACCCGCAGCCAGCAGCAGCGTGTTGGAGACGGGGCCCATAAAGGGGCGATTAAGTTAAAACCCTAAACCAGTCCGCCTGACGCCCTCCGAGGAGGAGGAAATGTGGGCACAGAGCCCCCAGGGGTGCTCCTGCCCAGGAAAGACCCGGGGAGGACGGGACAGGACGGGGGGTGGGGGGGCCCACAGGCCAGGGAGGGCAGCCTCGGAAGAGACCACGGCGACCCCCGGAGCAGCTCTAGCAGGGAGCACGCCTTCCCTTCCAGGCCGACACTTCGCTGCGGGCGAAACCCTCCTGCTCGCCACGCTCGCCCCCTCCGCTCACACCCACCACCGCACGCCGTCCGGTCTGAGGCCCGACACCGGCTCCGGGCAGGCCGAGCAGGAGGCCGGTGGGGCAGCGGTGGGGTTTCCCGGCCGCAGGAGCCGCACGGGGGCGAAGGCCCCGCTGCAGGGCGACACCGGGTCTGTGTCCCGGAGCCAGCGCTCGGCTCGGCGCCGCCGCGGCTCCATCCCGCACGACCCGCAGCTCGCCGCCGCCCCTCGCGGAGCCCGGGATGCGGGGCGGCGGCTCCCTACCCCGCCCGCCTCCTCTCGGGCCGCTCCCCCAGGGCGGCACCCGCACGCCCCCGCCTCGCGGCCCCGCGGCTCCCTTACCCTCGGACGCCGCTCTCGGACCCGCCGCCTTCTCCTCACCCGCCGCGCCGCCCCCAGAGCCGCTCGCGGGGCTCCCGGGGCTGCGGAACCGGCCCGACAACGCCCCCTCGGCGGCCCGGGCCCGCCCCCGGCTTCCGGCATCGTCACTTCCGCCGGGGGTGGGGCCGCGGCGCGCATGCGCGGGGCCGCGCAGAAACGAATTCTGCGCCGGGAAGCGCTGCGGGCGGCGGCGGCTGCGCTGGGCTGGCGGGCGGCCGCGGCGATTCCACGTGCTCCCCGCGGCCGGTTGGAACCGTTGGCGGACGCCGGCTGAGAGGTGAGGGGCGGCGGCGCAGGTCCGACCTGGGAAGCGGGGCTCAGAGAGCGAGGGCGCGGCGCGGCCGTGCCTGCGCTTTCACCGTCGGGGTCCCTGCCCGCCCGGGAGGAGGCCGTCCCTTCGGACCTGGTTCGTGCCCCGGGAGGTGAGGGAGTCCTGGGCTTAGAACGACCGGCTCCTCCCGGTTTTAAAGCCGGATCCCTCCCTGCTCGGGGCAAAGCAGGCGTTGCCCCGCTGGACTGGGCTCAGGCTGGGGACAGGCTGCTGTCTCCCCGGGGTCGGGGAGCTCGGTCCGGAGAGGGGCGGCCTCAGGGCGGGGGGTGGGGAGCCGGGACCTCGGGCCAGAACCACAGCGTGTGGATCCAGGTTCGCCTCCCACTGCACGCGTGACCCGCTGCGAGTTACCTCTTTGTGCCGCGGTGCCCTCGTCTGTCGAAAGGGAATAAGGCGAAACCAGCTCCGGGGACTGCTGCGCGGGGTACGCGAGCGCAGACGGGGCGCTGTGGCAGGCGGGGCTTGGGACCTCCGGCCTCAGCAGGTGGCAGGATGGCCTGCAGCCCCTACAGCTGGGGAGACCGGTAGGGAAGGAGGTGGAGGGTGAGTATTTGCAAGGCTGCCTTCCCTGCAGAGAGGGGCCACGTGGGACTCGTTCACGCAGCTCTCCCGCCGCCCCCCGTGTCCAGCATAGAGCCGGGCAGGTAGGAGACCTCCACGGACAGTTACACCAGTGAAGGGATGCTGCTTCGGGCCGTACTGGCGATGTAGTGTGTGGGGCCTGGGGGAGGTTGGCTGGCTTCTCCCCGCCTCAGTTTGCTCACCTGTGGAGTGGAGAAGGGTGTACCTACCCACCTGTGGGGTTTTTGCAGAGAGCCAGGGAGAGGTCCTGCGTGGATGCACCCCCTATTCGGGGGTTTAGGCAGGACGGTGGACAGTACCTACTCGGTGGACATCATGTGCTCATCTGGCCTTCCCTTGCACCATCCCCGTGGTTTCTTGGAATTCTTCTGAAAGGGGCTCAGGATGGTCTCGTTGGCCTGACCCCTTGTTTCACAGATGGGAGAACTGGGAAGTTCGGGGAACAGTGACTAGCTGAGGTCACAGTGCTCGTGGGGACTGCTGAGGTGGCCAGCCTGGCCTGCCACGGGCTCTTTTGGCGGTGGCGGTGGGGTTTAGGTCTGTGTGTATGCGTGTGAGAGAGAACCCTATATAATAAAAGCCTGATATGCTAAGTGTCCGGTCGTCTAGATAGCTGTTTAATCCAAGTGTAATATGCGAATGATAGGCTAAGGCCGCTCAGCCACTCGCTATGACGTGCACTGACACCAGGGGGCAGGCACTCTGACCAGTAGGTTAGCTTGCTGCTGGGGTCTGGCGGATCAGGACTAAGCAAGGTGGACTGGACACGCCCTGGAGCCCTTTTGTGGTCCCTCCCTGGCTGGCCAACCTCCCATGACCCTCCCCAGTCCCTCAGCCTGGCCTGCGCCCTCCTGCAATCTGGGCTGAGGGACCTCCCCTGTCTCTCCCCCCCACACACACACACACGAATTTCATGCACCGTGCCTCTAGTGTTTTAAGAATAGTGACTGCCATTTTTGTAAAAATGTAGAGGGGGGCAGGGAAGGTTAAAAATCACCGCAAATCCAATCCCAGAACGAAACCTGTTCTCAGGGAACGGTGGTAGAGCAGCACCCGTGGGGTGGGGACTGAATTTATGAAGATAGATGGGGGGATTGAGGTCATCTTAAAGAAGTATGGGTTTAGGTGGGGACTGGGTGTGACAGCATTGATGTGCAAATCAAATCCTGCCTTTGGGGAAGGAGTCTTTCATAGCTGGTACCTTACTTCACTTTCTGCACAATGCTCTGAAGGTTTTATAGGTAAACAGATTCAGGTTAGCGCACCTTGAGGTCATTTAGGTTTTGATGGGCAGGTGCGGGCTGCAGCCCAGATCAGTCCAGGCCCAGTTCCACAGGACATGGCTGCATGTTGATAAGTTTCTGGCCGCCCAGCCCCTGGCAGATGCTGTCTCTGCCCCTCAACTCGGCACCATTTCCCCACCCCTGTCCTCCTCCCTGTGACGCGGTGGTTTGCTCAGTCCTCATATTTAAGATCTAAGACTTAGGGTCCTTGTATTTTAAAGGGGAAGGTCGTTTGTAGAGCCTCTGAGTTTGGGGGGACGAGGGTCTCAAGATCCCAGATGCCAAGGGATAGCCAAGGACACGACAGGTCATGGCGGAGAGGCAGGCAGGCGTCTCCAGGCAGATCAGAGCCCCCTGAGTCTGGGTGGTGGTCCGTTGTGATCATAGATGGGAAGTGGCTTTGTGGAGAGCTAATGGCTGTGTTCGTCATTCATCACCCTTTTCTCAGATCACAGCACGTGATGAGAACTCAGTAAATTGCCCAGTCAGACGAATAGACAGCAGAAGCTCACACAGAGGGGTGGCGGGGGGCGGGGTTACCTGGGTGTGTGGATCCCAGTGCACACTTGGCCTTCAGTAAATTCTGCTGAGTTCACTTACAGTGACGTCTGGGGCGAGGATCCGCGTGTGCGCAGCCAGTCCACAACCTTGCGTCCTACTTGCCCTTCTCTAGAAGGAAGGACGCAGCATCTGTCTCTGTGGCTGGATTGGGACCCAGCCTTGGGCAGGCGAGGAGCCAGGGAAGGAAAAGCGGGCTCTGATGGAGGTTCAGCCCCGGAGAGAATGCCATCTTTTCACACTTGGGGCCACACACTGCTGAGTTTGACATCCGAGCCCTGCAGACAGCGTCCCAGCGTCTTCATGAAGCATGTCTTCAGCTCCCCTAATTTCTGTTACAAATTTACCATTTCTGTTTAATTATTTAAATTTCTCTAACATTTATTTCGACTTGTGGAATGTTAATGAGTTAATTTTTTGTTTTAGGCAATGCTTGCTATCTTCAGTTGGAGGGACTGACTTTTCACATGGTGTATTTTTGTAAGTGTGTCGCATTTGCACTTCTGGAATTGTTTCACCTGCACTGAGCCTTGGCCCCTTCCTGTCTGCTGTGCAGTTAGGACGGCTTTCAGCTTGCTGTTCCTTGCAGCCCACCCCCCACACAGACACACAAGTGCTTCCTGCATAAGTGACAGGTGTTTCCCCCGGGGGCTGGGGTGGGTATGAGGCCTGATCAAGGTGACCCTTAGCTGGTGCTGGGATGTCCTCTGGGCTCTGAATAAGTTAGAGGTAAGCTCCTCACAGGCCTCATTTATCTCCTTTGCAAGCAGGTGGCCACGGTGTTCCCATTTCATATCAAGAGTAAAAATGCAGCCAAGGTTCTGACTCACTGTGCAAGCCACACGTTCGGCCTGTAAAGGAAAAGGAACACATCTCTAGATGCGGGCATTGGCTGTACAGACTGAGGGAAGAGGTTGGAGGTATTTTTTTGGTGGACATGTGATCAGATAATCCCATCCTGACTGATGTTTACACCGTGTGTGGCTCATCCCCAGAGAGGAGTTTTGCACAGATACTGCCAGCATCTTTTTTGTCAACATCACTGGCTTCTTTCTGTCCAGCCGGTTTGCTTCCACCTGTCCTTCCCAGGACCTTCCATGATGACAGACCGAGCCTCCCAATGGGATCGCACACTTGCCAAAGCCCCTCCCCCCTCTTCTCCCTGCAATCAGAAAACAGGAGACCTCAGCAGGGAAGGCCCGAAGGCTGTTGGCCATAGCTTCACTCTGAGGAGTATTTTTCATTGTTGAGTTTCATTATGAAAGAACTTACACATGTTCAGCAGATAAGTGGCTTATCGCTCTGCTCCTACCTTGTGTGGACAATGGCCATCTGTTTCTCGGTGCCGAGTTGATGGTTTGCCCTTGTTCTTGTACCAGAGTGCCCTCCAGACTACTGACTTGATTAGGTGGCGCTGGCTCTTCTAGCCCTTGTTCTCCCTGAGGGGCAGGCAGCATCCGTCTGCCTGTGCAGGGTGCTAGGCTTGGAGGGAGCTGCGTCACGGCCCACATGATGCCAGCTCCCAGGCTGGCAGCTGTGCCACACGTCTTCACCACAGCCAGGTGAGATGGTGTGGCCGCTGCACATCCTAGAACAAACAGCCGTGTTGCTTTCCTCTGGATTCGGTGCCAGGCTGTAGCTGACCACATGCCCTCCCTTGCTCACTGACCCGGATGGCGAGCTGCGGAGGGGGACCCGGGACCAGGGCCTGTGTTTTAGCGTAGCCAGTCAGGCTCGCTGATGTCCGGCAGTGCCAGGAAGAGCCAGAGGCCTCATGAGAGATCAGCTGGGCCTTCGTCAAGCCTGGAGCTGCAGCCAGGATGTACATTTCCACTTAAGGCTGAGCGGGCGTGAGCAGCTCCGGTCTCTGCTCAGGAGTGACCTGGGCAGTGACCAGGGAGGTAGAGGAGCGTGATGCAGGCGTGAGCAGGCCCCGGGAACCAGAAGGTGCTCCTTGGTGCTGAGGATTTGGGGAGAAGTCTTGCCCTGAAGCAAATTGCACCCATTTACTTGATCCTTGCCTTCATTTTCATAGTGAGCAAGGAAGTGCCGGGTTCAGTAGCTTGGATATAAAACAGCAGTCCTCTCGCATGGGAAGTTACTGGGACGATCACGCTTGCAGATGGGGGTGTGTTTTGGAGCACAGAGGCAGCGCCATGTATTTTTAAATGGTTATGTATCTGTACCGGCACAGGTCATGCTGACAGTGCTGGGGACACCGGGTGTGTGACCGCCCTCCAGTGGTCCAGTGCCCAGCAGTTAGGGCAGCTGCAGGTTCCATTTCTCTATCGATCCCACAAGGAGCCACAGAAGGAGGCCCCTCCCCCTGTCCACTCAGCCTGAGGGCACACCCTCCTGTATTAACACTGAGGATGCATAGCAGTGCCGACAGGAATGTTTGTGTGCCCTGTAGAAATTAGAGGCCCCTTCTCTGCCCTCCCCTCATTCTGCTCTTCCTGGATTTGGGGACCTGAGATAATTTGCAGTGCACACCTAAGTGTGAAGAGGGAAGGAGGGAGAGGGAGAGAGAAAGAAAGTTACTGGAAAATGTAAGACATTTTACTTAATGCCCCCAAAACTTCATGCTTAGAGACAGCTGCCAAGTTTAAATCCTGATTCTACTGCTGTGTGACCTTGGGCAAGTTACTTAATCTCTCTCTGCTTCAATACCTCATGTAAAGTGTGAACAATAGTTTTTTCCTCGCAGGGGTGCTGTGAGGATTAAATAAATTAATATGTGCAAAGCTCTTAGAGGGCCCAGCACATGGTGTGCATGCACTCATTTTAGCCATTAGTATCACTGTTAATTATAATTTTGCTTACATGGTGGTAGAGTTATATATATATATTGTTAATCAACTTTGATTTTGTTATTTTCATGTGAAATTATGGTTGAAAAGTTAGCTGTGTGATCATTTATTGGGAATAAAAGTTCAGATTATAATGATAATTACCTTTTTTTCCTCTTTTCTTTTTATCTTTTTAGGACAAGATTTAAAGCCTATCTTGGATAGAGAATATTTAATCATTTAGCTAAAAATGGTATTTTTTACATGCAATGCGTGTGGTGAATCAGTGAAGAAAATACAAGTGGAAAAGCATGTGGCTGTTTGCAGGAACTGTGAGTGCCTTTCCTGCATTGACTGCGGTAAAGATTTCTGGTAAGTTCCAAGTAGCTCCTGTATCCATAGTGAAGGCCCAGGCCAGTGTTGGAAGCACTGTTTCCACAAAGCTTTAATAAATAGAAGCATGCCTGAGCTGGTGTTGCTCAGGGGATAGAGCGTCAGCCTGTGGACTGAACGGTTCCAGGTTCCATCCGATCAAGGGCACATGCCCGGGTTTCGGGCTCCATCCCCAGCAGGGGGCATGCAGGAGGCAGCCGAACAATGATTCTCTTTCATCATTGATGTTTCTATCTTCCTCTCCTTCTTCCTTCCTCTCTGAAATCAATAAAAAAAGTAGAGGCAAATTTGAGGAAGAAAATTAAAAGTGGGTTACAAGTCCATTTGCCTGGTCTGGATGATTTAAAAAGAAGACTGAGGAAGGGAATTGAAGTGATTAGAGCATCAGATCCATCAGTGGCGTTTGCTGTCATCTCGTTGCCACCATCCCAGACCTGGGGCGGGACCCTGGAGTGAGGTTTCAGGGTATGGGGTGCTGACCACACTGAAGAGGGGGGTTTATAAACCAGAAAGAAGTTTGCTAATTCACAGTGAGGCGGTGTCTGAGAGGGAAGCCTAAGTCCTTCCCAGGTACTCGGAGGTGATGCTGGGGTTCCACTGGGGGAGGGGGTGTCTCTGGAAAGGTGAGGACTGGGGGAGGGGCAGGACAGGCCTGGAGGTTCATCTGGCTGCATCTCTAGGGGGGTCCGGATGCTGGCTCACTTCTTCCATCTTCCTCCCCTTCAGCCTCAGAGGCGGCCAGTCAAAAGGCGGCTTGGCACAGGTGCCCACTGTCCTCTGGCATTGAGAGATGTTTGCTGACGGTCCGTTTTATTTTACTCTAGAGCAGTGACATTTAAAAACTGATTTGGGAAATGACAAGTCTTTGCTTGTACTGGATCCCAGGAGGAAGATTGACATATAACACAGGTTCTTTCCCTCCAGGGAGTTTGCGCCTGGCCTTGGCCCACACATTCCCTGAGGGCCCCATAAAGCTTCCGAGAGACGGAGACAGAATTGAGTTTTCTTTTTTCTGACTCTGAGACCCAGAACTAAATATTTATTGCCCTGGCTGGTTTGGCTCAGTGGATAGAGCGTCAGCCTGTGGACTGAAAGGTCCCAGGTTCGATTCCAGTCAAGGGCACATGCCTAGGTTGCAGGCTCGATCCCCAGTAGGGGGTGTCCAGAAGGCAGCTGATCGGTGATTCTCTCTCATCATTGATGTTTCTGTCTCTCTCTCCCTCTCCCTTCCTCTCTGAAATCAATAAAAATATATTTTAAAAAAATTTAAAAAAATAAATAAAAAGTATTTATTGAAGTATAATTGACATATAACATTAAATTAGTTTCAGCTGTACAACATTATGATTCAATATTCCTGTTGTTTAAAACATGCATGGAAAGTTTGGTGGAGGGTTTCCTGTTGAACACTGTGCAGCTGGGAAAATGTTTCTGCAGCAGGATGTGAGCGCAGTAAGTGAAGGAGGTGGGGGCATGCGCAGTGGGCCGGCGTGGACTGCCGAAGGCAGGAGCAGCGTGCTGACATCACACAGCCGCCACTGAGAGTGCACCTAACGGTGGGACCTCTGTCACCTCACAGGGGCGAGGACTACAAAAACCATGTGAAATGCATAAGCGAAGACCAGAAGTACGGCGGCAAAGGTTACGAAGGGAAAGCCCACAAAGGCGATATCAAACAGCAGGCGTGGGTGCAGGTACGTTCCGAGTCGTCTAGTAGTCTCAGCTGACGCCTTCCGCTTTTCTTTGGAAGCCTAAGAAACTAAGAATAAATGCCTCACCCATCCCGACAAGACCCAGAAACAGCATGTCTTAGCTAGACTAAGGGTCGTGTTGACATCTTAATAAGGCTTCCAGCCCATGAACCGTTCCATTTGTCTGTGTCTTCTTTCTTTCAGCAGTGTTTCGTAGTTTTAACTCAGTATTACATACGTTCCTTGTTTAAGTTCTTAGTTTCCTTTTCAGATTGTCCGTTTGTAGAAATGCAACTTGATATTTGAGTGCAGTTCTGCTGAATTTGTTTATTGGTTCTAAAGGTGCTTTTTGGAGAATCTGTAGGGTGTTCCACATGTAAGACCATGTTGGCTGAGAACAGAGATAATTTTACTGCTTTCCAACTAGGATGCCTTTATTTCATCTTCTCACCTACTTGCTCTGGCCAGGACTTCCAATGCTATATTGAATTTATAAGAATAGACATTAATACAAAATTGGGACTTGACATGTGAATTCTGTAGCCCTGGCAGTTATGTCAGTTATTTTTTTGTTGTTGTTTTGTCTTTCTTTTTTGTAGAAAGTTAATGAATTAATAAAAAGACCCAATGTCAGCCCCAAAGTGAGAGAACTTTTAGAGCAAATTAGTGGTTTTGACAACATTCCCAGGAAAAAGGCAAAATTTCAGGTATGTATTTGAGATGGCTTCCCTGACTGGGGATATGGGCCCATCAGGGACAGCTGTGTTTCCATGTCCAATGGGATTTCCCCCCCTTTTTTTCCTTATAGAACTGGATGAAGAACAGTTTAAAAGTTCATAATGAATTGATTCTGGAGCAGGTGTGGAATATCTTTTCTGAAGCTTCCAGCAATGTAAGTCAGACCTAATTTTAGGTTTGTCGCGTGGCAGACATGCTTACTAATAATGCGGTGGGAATGTCTTATTTTTGGAGGTCAAGACAGCCTTCTGCCGAAACCGGTTTGGCTCAGTGGATAGAGCGTCAGCCTGTGGACTGAAAGGTCCCAGGTTCGATTCCTGTCAAGGGCATATACCTGGGTTGCGGGCATATCCCCAGTAGGAGATGTGCAGGAGGCAGCTGATCAATGTTTCTCTCTCATTGATTTTTCTAACTCTCTATCTCTCTCCCTTCCTCTCTGTAAAAAATCAATAAAATATATTAAAAAAAAAAAAAAAGACAGCCTTCTTTTTCAGAGAGCCTCTTGGGCCTTCTTTTATGGGAAGGAATAGCTGAATGCCTTGCAGAGAAGAGTTCCTTATTGTGCACGGAAAGGTATTTCATCCCCATGTATGACATTGGTAGCAGCTAACCGGGAACGGTTTGCTTAGAAAGCAGGCGGCGGACGTATCGGGAAGAAGAGGAGCTCTGGGTGTCCGGCAGACCTGGATTGAATCCCTGCTGCTCTCTGCCATGTGTGTGATCTTGGGCACGTTACTTGTCTTGTGAGCCTCAGTTTCCTTTTCTTTAAAAAGTAGATCATATTCATTCATTCATTCATTCATTCAGTACTTATGAGTGCCTGATCTGTGCCAGGCCATGAACAAAACTGAACTAGCTCAGGTGGCGATAGTGCTGTGCAGGAAGATAAGCAGGTGAGGATGGAGTGCTTAGGTGGCCTTCTAGGTAAGGGGAGAGGGGTCACCAGGGCCCTTGCCTGCTGTGGTTTTAAAGTAGATGAGACTGCAGAAGCACTCACCTATGCCCACCTTTCAGCGGGCACTCGTTAAGCACCGTCTCTTCCCTTCCAGTGGAGGGAGAATTCTGTGGGTTGAAGCCAGCCAACTGCCTGTCAAAAAGGTTGGATATGTGAGTCCTCAGATGTGGATACAGGTGCAGAGGGTTTGGGTTTGATATTGTATAGCCACAGTGTTGGTTACATTGTTAATTTGATTTTATCACCTTAATTCTGTTGCACTTCCTTTTTGGAGCTTATATCCCATTCAGAGTTATATCTTCAATAGCTTTGTTAAGTATGGAACGCTTCACGAATTTGCGTGTCCTCCTTGTGGAGGGGCCATGCTAATCTCTGTATCATTCCAAGCTTAGTATATGTGCTGCCGGAGTGTGCTCAGTAGTAGTTTTGTGTGTTTTTTTAAACAAATAGGTTTTTTTTGTTTTTTTAATATATTTTTTATTGATTTTTTTACAGAGAGGAAGGGAGAGAGAGAGTTAGAAACATCGATGAGAGAGAAACATCGATCAGCTGCCTCCTGCACATCTCCCACTGGGGATGTGCCCACAACCCGGGTTCATGCCCTTGACCGGAATCGAACCTGGCACCCTTCAGTCCGCAGGCCGACGCTCTATCCACTGAGCCAAACCTGTTTCGGCGCTCAGTAGTAGTTTGAAAAAACAACAGTGGTTCTGGCTGGTCTTTTCTTTTGGTCACATTGTAAGGAGTTGATTTGCTTGCTATGGAGAGGATAGTTTTAAAGTTCTTTTGAAGCTGTGAACATACTAGGAATTAATAGTAAACAGCTCGTGGTATCCTGGTAAAAAGCTTATTATTGGTTTGCCTGTGTTCTGTGAACTTCACGGCACATCCCAGTGTTTGGTGAAAGCAAGCAGTCCTGAGGCCCTGTTCATTCATGCCTGCAATTTTTTCCCTCCCTTTACTCTGTGCTGGGCATTAGGTTGGCGGCTTTCTCTTCTACATGATACTTTTTATACCCAGCACAATGCACACCAGTCACTGGATACAGCTGTAATCAGTCCTGCCCTCATGCAGCTGTGTTCTTGTGGGGGAGACAGACAACTATATGTGTGGGTTTTTGCTGTAACACCAGGTTGTGATAAGCACTAGGAAGAAATAGAAGGCAGGAAGAGGGCCAGAGAGCAAAGCAGGGTGCTCTGTCAGGTAAGAGCCAGTGAGGTGGTACTGAGGAGACCACACTGGAGGAGAGCCTGGAATAAAGGAGAGAGAAGATGGGGAATGGGTTGACCAGTCACTGTTGTGTGGCTGCAGGCTGGTGGCTGTGTGCCTCCTGCCTTCCCCCTCCTTCCCTCTGTGGTTTAAGGTGTGGGAGCAAAGCACCTGCTAGAGCAGCAGTTCTCAACCTGTGGGTCGTGACCCCTTTGGGGGTCGAACGACCCTTTCACAGGGGTCACCTAAGACCATTGGAAAACACATATATAATTACGTATTGTTTTTGTGATTCGTCACTATGCTTTAATTATGTTCAATTTGTAACAATGAAAATACATCCTGCATATCAGATATTTATATTACGATTCATAACAGTAGCAAAATTACAGTTATGAAGTAGCAACAAAAATAATTTTATGGTTTGGGGTCGCGGCATTAGGGAGGCTGAGAACCACTGCGCCAGAGACTTGGTCTGAACTGGGCGATGGCAGGCTGAGATGGCAGGCTGGGGCCCTTGGTGATGAAGATAATAACGGATACGCAGTATGAGCACAATTACAGGGCAGGAGGGAAGCTTTTGCCCCCTTCCTCCTGAGTCTGTACCTGAACTCATTCTCTGCTCCTTGCCCCCCACCCCGTGTGCCTGGACGACTTCTTTCTCTGAGCTGCTACCGAGAAAACCCCGATTTAGTTACCACTCTTCTGCCAGAGGGTGAGCATGGGTGTCCGAGGGAGGCATGACTGTATTGTGCTTGAGTTAAAGCCAGTCCTTTACTTGATCTGTCTTGGAGGACAGTAGCTCCGTTCTTGTGACCTAGACTCCGGAGGGTGAAGACTGGAGGTGACTGGCTGGTAACTCACAGATGGAACTTGGGCCCGGTCTGCGGACTCATAAGTCTCGGGATTTCCCGGAGCTGCTGCCACTGGCCCTCTCCCTGCCTGACAGGCCTCTTAGGGCCGCGGCCGTTCAGTAGGTCGCTCTGCGCCAGCTCGTGGGCAGGGCTGGCATAGAGATTTCCGCACATTTCAAGTCACAGAGTGCGGCAGGCAGTGGGACTAGCTGTGCTGAAGTTATTTTAAAAATAGGATCCAGCCCTAGCCAGTTGGGCTCAGTACCTATAACGTCAGCCTGCGGACTGAAGGGTCCCGGGTTTGATTCCCGGTCAGGGCACATGCCCAGGTTGTAGGCTTTATCTCCAGTGTGGGGCATGCAGGAGGCAGCTGATCAATGATTCTCTCTCATCATTGATGTTTCTATCTCTCCCTCTCCCTTCCTCTTTGAAATCAATAAAAAGATTTTTAAAAAATTAAAATATGATCCATGTGCTGATTTGAATAAGGGATGCAGTGAGTGCGAGGTTCTCCCCACCCCAGCGCGTGTAGTTAGTTTTCCGTGACTCCTCAGCCGCCACCTTTATTGCCCAGGCGTCCCTGACTTCCTCTCGGGACCCACCTAGTCTGAATGACGGTTTGATTAGGCCTCTGTGTAGCGCTGGTCGTCTACAAGGCCCTTCTCGTGTGCGCTGAGCATGCCCTGCACTGAGCGCATGACAGATGAGGAGACGGGTCTAGAGCAGGTAAATAACTTGCCCTGAGTCACCTGGTAATTGACAGAGCTGGAACTTGAACCCAGGCCTGCAGGTACCTAAACCTAGTTTCTGCCCCACGTTGAGCGCTCACCTTCATTGGAAAGAAAGGTGAATTGTGAGCCATAAATAAAGGTCTGGCGGAAGTGATTTAAGGATTCTTTCCTTTTCCAGTGGGACAAAATGCCTGTTAAAGCAGAGAGGGGGCCCCAGCTGGTTTGGCTCAGTGGATGGAGCATTGGCTGTATACTGAAGGAACCCGGGTTTGATTCCGGTCAAGGGCATGTGCCCAGGGTGCAGACTTGGCCTCTAGTAGGGGGCGCGCAGGGGGTAGCCGATTAATGATTCTCTCTCACCATTGATGTTTCTATCTCTCACTCTCCCTTCCTCTGAAATCAATAAAAATATTTTTAAAAATATATAAATAAAATGTTTTAAAAATGCAGAGAGGGGTGTGGGCTGGGGGAGTTCTTCTCATTTTGTGTATTTACTATATTTTAACTGTGGGGGGGGGGGGTCACAGTTCTAAAATGGTAAGTAAGAAAGACATTTTCCTTGGAACAGTGTTCAGTAGATACATATAGGTTGTGAACGGGTGTGTGGAATGAATACTTATGTGTTTCTTGGTTTTTGCTTCATAAAAAGGAACCAGCCAGTAAAGGGCAAGAGCAAAAGCCACTCAACCAAGTGGCAAAGCCACCTGCAGAAATCACCACCACGGTGGCACCTTCCAAAGCCAATGACACCACGCAAGGACAAGCAGAGGCAAAGAAGAACAAGAGAGAGAGGAAGGAAGAGCGGCAGAAGAAAAGGAAAAAAGAAAAGAAAGAACTAAAATTAGAAAACCACCAGGAGAAAACCAAGAGTCAGAAGTCTAAAAAGCGCAAAATGAGGCCTGAGGCCGAGCAGGAGGCGGGAGGGGAGGGTGCCCCCGAGGCCACGGGCCCCACAGGGAACAAGCGCCAGGGCAAGTGTGGAGTGAATGGAGACGTGGACAAGGAGACAAGCATGGGGAAAAGGAAGCGCAAGCTTTCCGAAGGTGTGTGGCGAACGCTGCAGGGCTTGTTTAAATGGCCACGCTCTGAGTTTGGGGTACATAAAATCTGTTAGATCGTGCATTGGGAACCAAGTAATGCAAAGAGCATAAGCTTTGGGGTCAGGGCAACCTGGGCTGAGTCCAGGCAAGTGGCCTCACCACTCAACTCCCGGTTTCCCCCACTGTCCCCCACTGTCCGGGAGGAGAAACCCCGCAGGCTGGGTTGCTTGGGGGATGAGCCAGGTGATGGAAGGGGCTGGCCATGGACGATGCATTAAGTGTAGAAGATGTCAGAACTGCAAAATCTTTTTTTTTTAATCTATTTAGTTGAAGCATATTCTAAGAAGAAAAAGATTAAGTTCCCAGGACTGGCTGAAGGCAGAGAACCAGAAAACCATGAAGCTCCTGCAAAAGGTATCACTTGTGTCATTTGGAAAGCTCTGCCCTCTGGGGTGGGAGGAGGAGGTGAGCAAAGTTCTCTAGGGCGGGAGTGACTCCAAAGGAACCCAGGAGGGCTGTGAGTCACTCCTACAGTGTGTCTGTCTGGCTTGAAGGATTAAGGGGAAAGCCGTCTGGATCGGAAATACGCATTATCTTTGGAACTTAAACCCCCGTGCTTTCCCAGACCCGCTCCCCTTCCTGTCCTCCAGCCAGACCTGGCTGTTCCCCTCTTATCTCTGGGTCTGTCCCTGATGCCTCCTTGCTTGGAGTTCATGCCACCCCACTCCCTCGGCTGGCATGTGTCCTTGTCAGAATCCAGTCCCTGGCCTCGCCTCTTCAGGCTGCCTCCTCCACACGGCTGCTCCCGTTCCTCAGGCCCGAAGCAGCCCCCGGAGTCCTGCCAGTTAGGAGGTCCGAGGACTCATGGGAAGCGAGGCTTTACTGTTGGAGGTTCAGTGACTGCCCAAGTTGGGTTAGATCTCTTAGCTTGGAACCCACCCCCCAACTTTAATTTGTTTAAGGGTTTACTTTGAGGTAATTTTAGATTCACATGAAGGCTTTGTGGCTGTCTCCTCTCGTTCAAGGTTAAGCTCCTTTCGCTCACCTCTGTGTTGCTCACTGTGCTCAGCCCCACGATCTCCGTGGATGCTTAGAGAATCTTGCTGAGGTCCTTCAAAGCAACTCTATCTTTTTACAGGCATTTGTAGTGGTGATGGTGTTTATGTTGCCTGGTTAACCTGCTCACTCTGAGAACAAGAACGGTGAAGGGTAGCAGTGCTTTTAGGCTACTGTGATTGGACAGGCCGAGGGCCTGCTCCACAGTGCTATGGTACCCTGCCCACTCAGGATTCATTCATTTCCCGGCAGCAAGTAGATGTTGCAGAAATCATTTCCTTTCCCTTCTGGTAGTACAACAAAACAGTGCTTTGCATGTTATTCTTTGTATTGTAGGTAAATTCAATTGGAAGGGGACTATTAAAGCAGTCCTGAAGCAGGCCCCAGACAATGAGATAGCAGTCAAAAAGCTAAGGAAAAAGGTATGCACACAAACCTAGGTACACCAGCGGGGGAGAATCGGTTCTTTATTTTAAAACACCTCGAGTGCTGTGAGTGTGTGTGTGTCTCGTTTACGACGCCCTGGTAACCCGTCCGGCCTCGTGGGGAGGGGAGGGGCTGGCTCCCACCCCTCCTCAGCCGGCGCAGTGCGGGCGTGATTTTGAAATGATTATTCTAGTTTGCGATCCTTTATTCCAGAGGAATGCTTTCTTCTCTGGTTTTAGTTTGTTATCGACATCTGACCCACATGCAGCCAGGTGCTCACATTCACATGTGCTGCTGCACCGATTTCACAAGCACAACCCTGTGTGGCCAGCACCCGGGTCTCTTTTAGGTAAATGTTCAGGACAATGACCTTTATTTGACGGTTGCTCTCCTTTGCGAAGGTTTTGGCTCAGTATTACGCGGTGACGAGCGAACACCATAGGTCTGAAGAGGAGCTCCTGGCCATCTTCAACAGGAAAGTCAGCAAGAACCCCGCCTTCAAGCTACTCAAGGACAAGGTCAAACTTTTGAAGTGAACATTTTTCTATTTAATAAATTGAGTCCATTCTGTTGATTTCTTCCTTTCACTGCTGTTTGTAAAACATGTAATAAATAATAACAACTCAAATTTTGTTTTCTTATAAGAAAAATATATATTTTTGGTAGATCTTTTATGAGAAAATAAACTATATTGTCCTGAATCCTCCAGTAGCCTCGGTGCCTGCAGTTCTTCGGTGTTACCCTCTTGTCCTTGAAACCCTTCTCCGTCACAAGGACGAAGGAGATAATCCCAGAGTGCCCTTGGGTGGGTCTGCGTTGTCTTTAGGGAGGGGACAGACCACCCAGGCAAGTGCCGTGACGCGTCATGGAGGGGTGTGTACAGTTGTAGTGTTCGCCCGGAAAGGGAGGGAGGCCTTCGCCCAGGGCGGGGACAGAGGGCATTAGGTTAAGGCCCCTGGATTGATTCTTGCAAGGTCTTACCTACTTGCTGTACTGGGGCGTCTTTCTCTTCCTGCCACTCCACCCACCCACTTTCCCCCGCAGACCCCCCCACACCCACGGGGGAGGCAGTGGGCGGTAACGGGCTCAGGGCAGGGCTCCCGGTACTACGGTGAGACGTGACCGTGAGTCTGACTTTGGGTCTTAGCCAGCAGCCTCTCTCGGGCAGGTGACGTAGCCTCCCTGAGCCTCAGGGTTTTTGTCTGTTAGGCTGCCTTCCTGAGGTCATAGAGTGAAATTAAAGTGATGTGCACAAGCAGCTGTATGTAGGAGGTGTCTGAAATGTCCCCTCCTCACGTGCATGGGTGCGCACAGACCGCGGTTTACCATGGACGGCGGCGCTGGCTGTAGGGAGGCCCTTCCCCCGGACACCTCGCTTTTCCAGCATGTGGCTCTCCAAGTGCCTGGGCTGCAGCAAGAGGAGCTGCAGGGACCGGGCAGAGTGGCAGCTTAATGCAGAAATCCACTTCCGTTCTGAGGCGATCCTCCCATTTCATGTGTAGCCGTTTCTCAGGACACTGGTCCAGTCATATAGTCCATTTTCCGAATGTAAACTTTCTACTGAAGTATCATACAGAAATGGGTAAAAACCTAAATGGACAACTCAGGAAGGCACACACCATGCCAAATCTAAGACATGGGCTATCTGTAGCCCAACAGCAACCATATCCTCACCATGTCAGCATGAACTACATGTGAACTAGAGGCCCGATGCATGAAATTCAGCCCAGCCTGCACCCTTTCTAATCCAGGACCTCCTCGGGGGATGTCTGACTGCCAGGATCAGCCCTAAACTGGTAGTCGGACATCCCTCTCACAATGCTGGACTCTTGGCTCCTAATCACTCATCTGCCTGCCTGCCTGATCGCCCCTCACTGCCCCCCCGCCAGCCAGGTTGCCCCCAACTGCCCCCCCTGCTGGCCTGGTTGCCTCAACTGCCCCCCCTGCTGGCCTAGTCACCCCTCATTGCCCCCCCCCCGCCAGCCTAATTGCCCCCAACTGCCCCCCCTGCTGGCCTAGTCACTCCTAACTGCACCCCCCTGCTGGCCTGGTCGCCCCAACTGCCCGCCCCCCAGGAGGGCCTAGTTGCTCCCAACTGCCCCTCTTGCCGGCCTGGTTGCCCCCAAATGCCCCCCTCCTCCCCCGCCAGCCTGGTCGCCCCACACAGCCTGCTTGTTCAGTCGTTTGGTCGTCCCTCACTAACCGCCCTGCCGGCCTGGTCATAGGCAGCCATCTTTGTGAGGGTGTGAGGGTTAATTTGCATATTACCTCTTTATTATATAGGACTAGAGGCCTGGCGCACAAAAATTTGTGCACTCGGTGGGGGGGGGGGGGGCCCTCAGCCCGGCCTGTGCCCTCTCGCAGTCTGGGACCCCTTGGGAGATAACGACCTGCTGGCTTAGGCCTGCTCCCGGGTGGCAGAGGGCAGGCCCAATCCCTAGGTGCAGCCCCTGGTCGGGCTCAGAGCAGGGCTGGTTGGGGAGTTGGGGCGCCGCCCCCTGTCATGCACAGAGCAGGGTGGATCTGGAGGTTGCGATGCCACCCTCAGTCACGCTCAGGGTAGGGCCGATTGGGGGGTTGGGGCACCGCCCCCTGTCTCACTCAAGGCAGGGTCGATGGGGAGGTTGTGGTGCCACCCCCTGTCACACACAGAGCAGGACAAATCAGGGGGTTGGGGCGCTGCCCCCTGTCACTCACAGAGCAGGGCCCATCAGGGGGGTTGGGGCTCCGTACCCTGTCACACAGCAGGGTTGATCAGGGGGTTGGGGAGCTCCCCCCTGTCATGCACAGAGCAGGGCCGATCAGGGGGTTGAGGAGCTCCCCCTGTCACTCACAAGGTAGGGCCGATAGGGGAGTTGGGGCACCGCCCCCTGTCACGCACAGAACAGGGCAGATCAGGGGTTTGGGGCGCCGCACCCTGTCACACTCAGGGCAGGGCCGATGGGGAGGTTATGGCTCTACCCCATCACACACAGAGCAGGGCCCGTGTGTGTGTGGGGGTGGTGGTTGGGGCGCCGCACCCTGTCACACACAGAGCCGCAGGGCGATCAGGGGGTTGGGGAGCTCCCCTCTATCAGGCACAGAGCAGGGCTGATCAGGGGGTTGGGGTGCCTTCCCCTGTCACGAACAGAGCAGGGTGGATAGGGAGGTTGTGGCCCCGCCTCCTGTCACACACAGAGCCGCAGGGTGATCAGGGGATTTGGGCGCTGCCCCGTCACGCTGATCCCGGTGCCGGGAGGCCTCATGGCTCTGCTGATCCCGGTGCTGGGAGGCCTCATGGCTCCACTGATTCCAGTGCTGGGAGGCATATTACCGTTTTACTATATAGGATAGAGGCCTGGTGCATGGGTGGGGGCTGGCTGGTTTGTCCTGAAGGGTGTCCTGGATCAGGATGGGGGTCCCCACTGGGGTGCCTGGCCAGCCTGGATGAGGGGATAATGGCTGTTTGCAGCTGGTCACACACCCTTTAGGGTGGGGGTCCCCACTGGGGTGCCTGGCCAGTCTGGGTGAGGGGCTGAGAGCTGTTTTCAGGCTGGCGGGTGACTGAAGCTCCCAACTGCTCCTTTTTTTCTTTTTCTTTTTCTTTTTTATTCTGGGCCAGCTTTAGCTCTGAGGCTTGGCTCCAGCTCTTAGGCCTCAGCTGCTGAAAGCAGGTATCTGGTTTGGGTTCTATAATCGAAACACTGTTTCAACTCCAGCTCTGAGATCCCGGCTGGCTGAAAGCAGGTTTCTGGGGTTTTGTTTAGCTTCTATATTTGTAACAATGTTTCAAACTGCAAGCTCAGAGGCCAGCAGTGGCAGGCAGGGAATGTTGGAGTCCTCCATCACAGAAGCAAGCAAGCCTCATGTTTGCTTCAAGCTGCCTGGCTGCCATCTTGGCTGGCAGTTAATTTGCATATCGCCCTGATTAGCCAATGGGAAGGGTAGCGGAGGTATGGCTAATTACCATGTTTCTCTTTTATTAGATAGGATGGTGTCATAGAGCCTGTGCCCTTTGTGTCTGGCTTCCTTCTCTCAGCGTTCCCAAGATTCACCACGTTGCATTGATGCTGTCTTTGTCCTGTACAGCACGTCTCCCTCTACTGCTGATGAGATGCTGGGCTGTCTCCAGGGTGGCTGGGTTTCTGATGAAATGGACATCTTCTGTCTCCTGGTCCGCATATGCTCTCATTTCTGCTGAGTGCATGCCTATGCCTGGAACTGCTCAGTCATCGGGGGTGTCCGGCTTTGACAGCCACAGCCACACGGTTTCCCAGTGCTTTTTCCCGTTTCCACTGCCGCCCTCTGTGTAGGGGGGTGGATGGGGTTTATGTTGCCCCCAAATGCGCTGAAAGTTAATATTCCTCAAATTTCCATCTCTGTATCTCTCAAGGAAGTTCTGTTTTTTTGAAACTGTCAAGCAAACTTAATCACCGGGGCTTTGCACTAGAGAATACAACTGGAAAATGGTACCTCCAGGTTTTCTCAGCAGGTTTCAGTCCCAAGTGATGCTAAAAATAAATCAGAATAGCAACTCCCCCGGGTCTTCTTACTCTACCATGTCCTTATCAGTGAAAGGAGCGCAGGCCTTGCTCAGCCCCCTTATTGGGTTTGTGAGCTCCTGTAATTTGGGCTTGGAGCACCCTGTGCTGGTTACGCAGCAGCGAAGGCTCCTGGGAGAGCGGCTGCTGGTGAATGAGCAGCTCTGTTTGAGTGCAGAGGCTCCTGCAGCTACTTTTTGCTACGGGACCCAGGCGGGCTTTCACTTATTCCCTTTGACAGAAGTGGTCAAGCTGTCCCTGTGGGAGTGCAAGCTGCCATTGCCGAGTAAATACATATGTCAGAGTTGAGAGGTCAGACACTGCTTGGAAGGCGAGGCCTTTGGCCACAGAGCGGGTACTTGAGCTGCCGAAACCCTACTTTTGCCGCTCTGCCCACCTGGCGACCCCAGGCCGACTCCCCGGAGGCCGGTGGTGGTGTGTAGACTGGATTTCTCCAGTGCAGATCAAAGGCGGGTAGAGCCTCGGCTCTCCGGGTGCTTCCCCACAGCACTGCTCTTGGGATCTGGCGGCAAGTGTGCATCAGGCACTACTGGAAACCTGACAGGACGGCCCTGCTCCAGCCAAGGGTATCCGAGCGGAGACGTTTCATAGCTAACTGAACGGTACTCTCTCCTCCAGGTTGCGGGGAAGTTAGTAGAACTGTCTCAGCATTAAGGGGTTTCTGCATAAAAGTTACACCTCTTGGCACTTGTTACTGTACAAACTCTAGTTTAGATGCTATGGGACTTGGCATCAACTTTTATAGCACTTGGTTGTTTTTTCACTTAATGGAGCCGTATTCCATGTGTTCCACAGGAGTGCCCGATGCGCTACCATTTGGACATGTTTGAGAACCGTGGGCCTGTAAGGAGAGCCGGTAGTTCCAAACACGGTCATGCCATGGGCACTGTGTCTGGAGGGCTCTCTGTGCCAGCTCATGGAGGTCCCTAATATCAGGCCTTCTGGCCTCTTCAGAGCCCTGATGCCATGATTGGTGGTGTGGCCGCTCCTCCCCTCACAGCCGGGCACTCTGCTCTCCATTGCTGATCTTAAGAGCAGATGTTTTCTCTCTCCTGCTTTGTCGTGTTTAACTTGAGGGCCCATGGTTTCCTCAAGGGTTGTGTGGGTGGTATCAGGGGTGATGTCCAAGGGAAGCTGAGAGTCCAGGTGACCTCTGTGTGCAGGGATTCGCCCGCCGATACCACCTTGCGATGCCTCGATGTGCCGGAGGTTGGTAGGGGCTTTCCCTATGGGCTCTGTTCAAAATGTGCATGTTTGCATATTTACTTTTGTGATTTTTAGAACATTGAGATGAGCAATGGAAGGACACACAGATTTTTTGTGGCATAAAAGCAATCCTGCTTGCACTTCTGTCCTGTTGCCTGGCGTGCCCTGAGCCCTCGAGCTCGGGACAGCGAATAGATTTTCTCTGACGTCAACTCCAGTCAGGTGGGGATGACTTTCTGGTGCTGGTCGGGGTTCAGAGGCCCCGCTCCCGCTCGCAGGAAGGGGAAGAAGTGCTGCGATTGATTCTGTGAAAAACACATTCGTAAAGACAAGAAAGTTAAAACAGCAGATTCTTCCTCAACCCCAATGACGAATTGGGGAAAATTTACAGAATGGCAAAGCCGGCAGTTGCACATGTTCTGGTGTCTCCTGCCCCCTGCTGGCGCGAATGGGAAGTACAACAGGGTACCCTTTCCGGAGCTGGTGTGAAGAGAGCAGTCAAAAGCCTTTCCAATGTTCAGATCTTTGTACCTAGAATTCCAGTTCTACAGCTTTTGTCAGTGAGGTGGGGCTGTAAAAAGGGACACATGTCTCACTGTGTTATTTATAAAACTAAAGGGAGTTTTAGAATGAAGGCCAGCGTCCCCGGTGAGCTATATTACCATTTACGCACTTGTTCCCTATGCTGGGTGCTTTTCTAAGGGCGTTGCACGTATGAACTCATTTCTGGAGGTGCTCGAAGTCCAGGGGGCGCTGCTGGGGCAGCTACTGAGCGCAATGAGAGAGGAGGGCTGCCGCACTGGTCTGGCCTCAGGGTTGCAAGTGCAGGAAACAACTCTAATTAGCGTTAATTTGAGAGAGAAAAAAAGAATACTATGCTGCTCTAAAAAGGAAGGAACTCTTACCATTTGCAACGGCATGGATGGAACTGGAGAGCATTATGCTAAGTGAAATAAGCCAGTCAATGAAGGAAAAATACCACATGATCTCACTCATTCATGGACAATAGAGACCATTATAAACTTTTGAACAATAATAGATACAGAGGCAGAGCTGCCTCAAACAGATTGTCAAACTGCAGCGGGAAGGCCGGGGAGGGTGGGTGCAGGAGGTATGGGGGTAAGAGATCAACCAAAGGACTTGTATGCATGCATATAAGCATAACCAATGGACATAAGACACCGGGGGATAGGGGAGGCTAGGGGACTGTCTAGGGCGGGGGGGAAAAATGGACACATATGTAATACCCTTTGTAATACTTTAAGCAATAAATAAAAAAAAAAATTCCTTTCAAAAAAAAACCAAACTTTTTTTTTTTTTTTTTTTTTCTGAGATAGCTGTGTAGTCTTAACAATGGATACTAACAACAGTTAAGACTGAGAGCGTCCTGCGGGCCAGGCACTGTTCTAAGTACTTTGCATGTCTTAATACTGTTAACCTTCCAACCCTAGGAGAGAGGTACTGTTCTTAGCCCCATTTTGCAAGTGAGGAAACTAAGGCAAAAAGGAGAGCAGGTGGCTTTCCCAAGGTTGAAAGGGCCAGCGGTACAGACCAGCAATGACAGCCAGCCAGGCAGTGGCTCCAGAGCGCAAGTCCTTACCTAGGGGACCTCGGCCTTAACTAGGTGGCTGGACTCGGGAGTTGAGACGACGCTACCAAGACCTCTTGGCTTGGCTTGCATCTCAAAGCTTCCTTCCTAGGTGGGCTCCATGTGTCTCCATGGTGACAGCCCCAAGCCCACACTAGCCTCATAGCTCACCATAGCAACAGAGAAGGTCATCCCAACCCCCACCTAAGTCCTGGGGCTGACAGATCTGGCTCAGGTCCTGTGCCCTCTCCCAGCCTCCTGAGAACTCTGCAGGACCCCCGCAGGAAGGAGGGAAGTGGTTTCTCAGAAGAAGCATGCTGAGCAGACAGAAGTATGGCCACAGTGAAAGCCAGTCAATTGTGATCAAGGGCCAAAGTGAAAACCAGGTAATGGGGGGCTCCTACTACATGCAAGGCCCTGGGGAGATACTAAGACATGGTTGTTGCCCCATCCACTAGCGAGAGAATAGGCAAAAGGGAACTTGCAACAAAGAGTCGCTGGAGCCTGAGGAGAAGGAATGACTAAGAGGTGAGCAGGAGCCTGACAGCCAGGCCTGGCAAGCCCAGTAGCTACCACCGCTCGAAGGCATACTACAAGCCAGGCACTACGCTAAGCAACCGCTATACACGTTGCTAAGGGGAGGCCAGCAAAGGTCAGAGTCAAATTCATCTCCCCCCGCAAGTAATGCACATGGAAAATGAGAATGGCTTGGCTGGTAGCACGCTGATATCATCCACCTGTCACTAAGGTGCACAGCGCACACATTTAAGAACTCATTCCAGGGGCCCCAACAATGAAGATGTGCTCAGTAGATACTGGATTTCTTCCAGCCGGCTTTTAAGGAGCACCAACGTGGTGTGCAAGTAGTGCCATTCAAAATATCGGGGGACAAAGCTGGAAGGATTTCAGGTCCAAACACAAAGGCCCTGAAACCACCAAAGGGGAAACTAGATCTGACCTGAACACACTACATAGGGAGCCCCGGGGGCTGGTGCCACGCTCGGGGAATATTCAGTTACCAGGGAGGCCCAGCACTGACCTTTCTGCAGGGCGACAAGCCACAGAAGACTGTTTGACAAGGGGAATTCGCTTCCTGTTAACAAGGCACTAGCCCTGCACAAAGCGGGGCAAAGACCCCGTTGGCTTTGAAGAGACGAGCCCTGGTTCTTTAGGAATCTGAGAAGGAAAAACAAAACAAGGATGAGGAGTTATTGTGTAGAAAGGCCATATGATCCACCCAGCTGTTCAATCCTTTGCTCCAATGGGTTTGCTAGAAAGGCTGAAGAAATGATAGAATTAAACCAGTAGGAACTTGACATTCTTATTACATTTCTTTTGCAAATACCCACGGCATATAGAAGGCATGGAAGAGTGCCAACGGACTTAAATTTTACTTCCTGGGTGACTTTCCAGGCTACCCAACCCTGTATCTGACACATCTCAAGCCACTTTTTAAATTTTAACCTTATTTTAGTTTATTTTAGCACCCTCTATTTAATGATCTTAAATAACAGAATTTTAAATACAATTAGTGTAGAAATGAAATATAATTATAGTTTTGAATTAAAGATAATAAGCCCAGATATCTGTAGCCTTAGTTGTGGGATTTTTTAGTTTATTTTGTGTTGTTTTTCTTGTATCTTTTTTTTTCAAAAATTATCTTCGTTGTTAAAAGTATTACAGATGTCCCTCTCCCCTCCTCCTCACCCCCGCTCCCCCGCCTGTGACCACAGACCAACAGCACTCTTGTTTATGTCCATGGGTTATGCAAATATGCATATAAATTCTTTGTTTAATTTCCCTGCTCCCCACACCTCCCAGCGGAACACACTACCCTTTATTCTGTCCTCCCATAGCCCTACATAGTGTTTCTATGATGGCCCTGTAGTGAGGTTGTCTCCTCTTGACTGTAACTTACCTCTGCCCTAGGTAAGTTAGGATTTTAGCAGCTGCAGCTGCTCAGAAACTGTCTGCTGCCTTCATGAAACGCTTCCATGCATTTACAAACACTGCAGGCACCGCAGGGCACCGCAGGGCAGCTGTGGTCATCTCTGGCCCGGGAGCTCCTCAAGCACATCATGTCTTACTCATCTTCCCTCTCTCCCCGACCCCCCTCGCCTGGCATGGTGCCTGCCAGTTCCTAGCAAATGCTAGCAGGTGCTCAGTGAGGGTCCGAATGGTTAAGCGCGTTCTACACATGGCAGGGTCGGAAGGGGGTAGCAGAGTAATAAACAGGGTTCTTAGTATAGAAAAACGTGTGAAGTCACGACACAGTCTTTTCCGGCTTATGAGCATGACTGATGGGAGACGGCCGTTTCCGGGAAAGGATAAATTTAGTTCCCGCCTTCCCAGCTGGTCACATTTCTCAGAAGTTGGACAAAGGGGGTTGATAAGAACAACATACAGGTGCCTCGGTGTCAGCCACCGGCGGGTGTAATCGCCCTGGTGCAGGAGAGGAAAGAGGTCCAGAGAGGTTGCTCTCTTGCCCAAGTGCACCCACATGGTCGAGGCCAGGCCTGGCCCTGCGGCCCTCTCCTCCTCCCAGGCTGCCGTCTCGCTGGGCGCCACGCGGAGGAGAGAGAGAACGGAGCTGGGGCTCTGATCCGCGGCCTGCACGCGGCACTTCTCCGCACCGGGCACCTCTCCCGCACGCACGGGGCACCTCTCCCGCACGCACGCGGCACTTCTCCGCACCGGGCACCTCTCCCCGCACGCACGCGGCACTTTTCCGCACCGGGCACCTCTCCCCGCACGCACAGGGCACTTCTCCCCGCACGCACGGGGCACCTCTCCCGCACGCACAGGGCACTTCTCCCCGCACGCACGGGGCACCTCTCCCGCACGCACAGGGCACTTCTCCCCGCACGCACGGGGCACCTCTCCCGCACGCACAGGGCACTTCTCCCCGCACGCACGGGGCACCTCTCCCGCACGCACAGGGCACTTCTCCCCGCACGCACGGGGCACCTCTCCCGCACGCACGGGGCACCTGGGAGCCAGGGTCGGCCCCGCAGGCAGAGGCACAGAGGAGGGAGCGGCGCCGGGGGCCGCGCATCCCCGCCCGGCTGACTCGGCACCACCAGCTCCATCCCTCGGGGAAAATGGGTACTTCCGGTCTTGAGAGGACCCGCATTTTGAAATTAAATCATTTGGCGGATTTGAGCGCGAAGATCCCGAAACCAGCCCCGCCCTAGTTCCTCCCCTATTAAACCTCAAAGACAACCCACCCCTCCGCCCGGAAGTCGATTCCGGAAGTTCCCACGGGGCGACGTCACTTCCGCCGCGCTTCCTGGAGGCGCCAAGATGGACGCCGCGCGGGCCCGGGAGCAGCTCCGGCGGCGGTACCTCTTCTCGCCCGACGCCGAGCCCTCGCTGGACCGCAGAGGCTGCGCCGGGCCGGGTAGGCGCTCCCGCGGGCGCTCCGAGGCCCCGGGCCAGGCGCCCGGACACCGCCGGCCCTGCGGCCTCCCGCAGCCCGCCCCGTCGGGAGGGCCCGGCTTCTGGTCTCAGGGTTCACCTGTCGTTTGCACGTCGGGTGGTTAGTGTCCTAAGGACCCTTAACACCCCGCAGCCCTGCGCGTCTGCACCCCAAGCTGCGCTCCAGGAGTCCCCGAAGGCTGGTCTGGCCCGGGCTCGGTGGCCCCCATTCAAAACGCCCCCCGGCTCTGTTTTTAGGGATCAGCCAGGCGTACCCCGCAGGCCCGCGAGGGGTGGGTGCGGGGGTTTGTCTCATCTCGGCGTCGCTGGCCACAGCACCCGGTGGTCCGCCGCGGGGAGCCGGTCAGACCCCAGGCCGACTGCGGGCCGCGCGGGTGGTGCTCGCGGGGAGGCGCAGGGCAGCGGGTGGGGTACGCGCTCCCCCTCCGGCACCAGCGAGCGGGAGGCCGTGCGGGCGCGTTTCCTGGCGACGCGGGAGGAGAGAGGCCGCAGGAGCTGCTTCTGGGCAGGGGACCCGGGAGACATGGCTCTCACGTTCGGGCTTTAGGCCCGCGTCACGCAAACCGCTTGCATGTGTTAGGTTTTAAAGAGAAACACAGAAGACATCGTGCCCAGGCGTGCGTGCTGGCGTCTGAGTTCTGAGGGTCTTTGTATTGGGAACAAGCTGCTCAGGAATCCTAAGGGGTGAGGACCTCGGGTGTGCACCCCGGTGGTTCTCCCGTGCACGGAGACGGGGCGCGTCCATCCTGGGGGGGAACTTGTTGGAAATAACTCGTCGGATCCAACCCCAGCCGCCTGTTCTGTCAGATGGAGCCCCGGGTGGAAGACATGTGGACTCGTCCCCACCTGACTAGACAGTACTGCGCCCGTTCCACTTTTTTTTAAAAAAATATATATTTTATTGATTTTTACAGAGAGGAAGGGAGAGGGATAGAGAGTTAGAAACATCCATCAGCATACCTCCTACTGGGGATGTGCCCGCAACCAAGGCACATGCCCTTGACTGGAATCCAACCTGGGACCCTTGAGTCCGCAGGCCGAAGCTCTATCCACTGAGCCAAACCGGTTACGGTCAGTTCCACTTTTTTTTTTTTTTAAATATATTTTATTGATTTTTCACAGAGAGGAAGAGAGAGGGATAGAGAGTCAGAAACATCAATGAGAGAGAAACATCGATCAGCTGCCTCCTGGACACCTCCCACTGGGGATGTGCCCGCAACCAAGGCACATGCCCTTGGCCAGAACCGAACCCGGGACCCCTCAGTCCGCAGGCTGATGCTCTATCCACTGAGCCAAACCGGTTAGGGCTCAGTTCCACTTTTGAGCCGCCTTAAAAGGTTGTGTTCGCTTAAAATCATTAAATAGTGATAAGTAGTATTTTTGGAAAATGGCACCTGTTTTGTGCTCTAACATGTGCCTGCGGCATTTTCCTTAATAGGACTAATGACTTTCTTAGATGAAATATGAGGCATAATATTAAAATTCCTACACTGCTAGATGGAATATGTAGATTTGATTTCAGAATCCATTTAAAGGAGAAAAGTTGACTCTCTTGCACATGTTTTATAGTGGGCTCCTAGTAATTATTTCTGCAATGTAAGCCTATTTTGGTGGTTTTTACAGAAGAAATCGTGCTATGGTGGGAGAGATTTCTGGTTCGCAAAAAGTTCTAGGAAATTTTTTTGTTTGTCTTAAGAGAGGTTGATTTTTCCCGTGTACTTTATGGTAATTTAATAAGTTGAAATCTCCCTTACTTGCAGGAGCCTCTGCAGCTGTTGAGAAAAAGCAAAAACCTCTTCCAAGACTTAATGTCCATTCTGGATTCTGGATATTGGCATCCATTGTTGTGACCTATTATGTGGATTTCTTTAAAACTATTAGAGAAAACTTTCACACTAGTAGGTAAGAAAACTTCCCTGAATATCACATGATCGCACTCATTTGTGGACTATAATGAACAACATAAACTGATGAACAAAAACAGACCCAGAGACAGAGAAGCATCGATCAGACCGTCAAACCTCAGAGGGAAGGTAGGGGAGGGTGGGGGTAAGGGGGAGAGATCAACCAAAGGACGTGTATGCATGCATATAGGCCTAACCAATGGACACAGACACCAGCGGGGTGAGGGCATGAGCGGGGGGAGGGCAATGGGGAAATAAGGACACATATGTAATACCTTAATCAATAAAGAAAAAGAAAGAGTAATAAAAAAAAGAGAAAACTTTCCTGGTTCATAAGTTAAACACCCTTGTCTTATTTTTTGTGTTTTATTTTGTTAGTTGAAATTTTTGTTGTTAATTCTCACCCGAGGACATTTTTTCCATTGATTTTTTTTAGAGGGAATGGAGGGAGTGGGAGAGAGAAAGAGAGAAACATTGATGTGAGAGAGATACATTGATCGGTTGCCTCCCACACACACCCCCAACCAGGACCAGGGATCGAACCCACAACCCAGTGTGAATTAACCATCTTGCACATTGATTTTCAGCATTTCAAGAAACCTGACACACAACTTCAGAAACAAAAGGAAAGCTGCTCTCTTTCCTGTGTTCTTGAGGAAAATGCATAGCCATAACCAGGGTTCCGTTCCGGGGGGGTGGTTTATGAGCGCACACATGCATGCCTGTATTGAGAGGCTTACTTTTTCATCCTCTCGTGGGTCTCGGGCTCGTCCTTTCTCACTCATCTCCCCGTAGATTGGACTTTCTGAAATCTGGAATCCAGTGATTGTGGGTCTCTCTGTGTTCCTCTTCCAGTTGATATTCTTGTAGAAACAGATTCTTAGGCAACCAGTGAAAACTTGTGAGATTTCTGCTGATGTGCTAAGAGCTGTCAATCCTGATGACATTTTTGTCTTACAGTTGGTTTCTCTTTGGCGGCGCCTTGTTGCTTGTCAGCGTGTCCGTTGCATTTTACTGCATTCTCTATCTGGAGTGGTATCGTGGGATTGAAGATTATGATGTCAAGTATCCAGCCCTGATACCCATCACAACTGCTGCTTTTATCGTGGCAGGGATTTGGTAAGTTAACTTCGAAATACTGATAGAAATGAAATGTTGGTCAGGTACCAATGTGCATGGTACGAATGTCAAAGGGAAAAAACGAATAATGGGGAAAACAGTCTCCCTGTCATTTCTAGTCTCCAGTTTCCTTTTCAGTAATATCGTCCTTTACGTATGTATTTAACTATTTAAAACACAGATGGTGATGTACTATCTGTATTCTGCAATTTGCTTTTTAAGTCATTTTTCTATGAAGTATAATACATACAGAAAGTGGAAAAAACGAAACTGTACAGCTGAATGAGTCATCATGAAATGAGCATTGGCGTGAACCGCTCCAGGTCGGGGGAGAATCGAGCCAATACCTCGAAATCCCTTCCCACCTCCCCATAGTCACTGCCCCGAGTAAACACTGTCCTGACCTGTATGCTGATTGCTCTCATGCACCTCATAAGTACTCTGTTCTGTCTTTTTTTTTTTTTTTTTTAACTTTATAGAAATGGACTCGTAGCATCTATTCTTTGATGTTTGCTGTTTACACATATGATTCATCCGCATTGTTGTGAGTAGCAGTTGTTCATTGCTGTCGGGCAGTCCAGGCTGTAGCTGAATCCCAGTTTCTTTTTCTACTATTGATAACATTTGGATTGTTTCCAGTTTGGTGGTGTTATTAATGAGACTATCAAGAACATTCTAGTGTATGTCTCTTGAGAATATGTGCACATTTCTGTTGGATGTATATGTGAGAGAGACACATTGATCGGTTGCCTCCCACACACCCCCCGACTGGGACTGGGGATCGAACCCACAACCCAGTGTGAACCAGCCATCTTCCACATTGATTTTCAGCATTCCAAGAAACCTGATTTAATGTGGAGGCGTTATCTCTACAAGTGAAATTGTTGGCTCATAGGGTGTGCATGCCTCCAATTTCAGTAAATAATGCCACACTATTTTACAACGAGATTGTTCTTTTTTTTAAAATTTCTTTTTATTTTTTAAAAATATATTTTTATTGATTTCAGAGAGGATGGGAGAGGGAGAGAGAGATAGAGGTAAAAACATCAGTGATGAGAGAGAATCATTGATCAGCTGCCTCCTGCACACCCCCCTACTGGGGATCGAGCCCATAACCCAGGCTTGTGCCCTTGGCCAGAATTGAACCTGGGACCTTTCAGTCCGCAGGCTGACGCTGTATCCACTGAGCCAAGCCAGCTAGGGCTATATGCTTTTGCTCTTATAAAAATACCTCAGTTGGTGTCTTTCTTCATAAGTTAATAGGCAGTCAGTGAAAAAAAAGTGATTTTATTAATGTTTACAAAAGTACACTTGCTCACTGAAGAAATATCTGTTAAATACAGTAAATACAAAGGAAATGAATCCCAGGATCCTGCCTGTCAGGGAGAAAAATTACTCTTTATGTACAGTGAGTCCTCACTTAACATCGTCGTTAGGGTCTGTGACGTTAAGTGAAACAACATAAAAGAAACGGGCTTTACCACAGGCCAGTGGATATAAGCAAGAGTGCCGTTCTGCGTGGCTCAGTGTCACGGTGAAATGCTGTTTCGGGGATGTAGTCCTTTAGTTTGTTTCTTTCTTGATGTTAAATCAATTATGATTTTGGAAAACCACCTGCTTTTGTACATACTCAGTTTAAATCTTTTTTTTTTAAAATGATTTATTTTCTGTAGTTGAAGGTCAAGGGCATTTAACATATTACGTTATGATGTGGCTCTTATTAACCCTTCAGTAATGTAGGTAGACAGCTGTGTTATTTTACATTTTCTTACAAGGCTACTGTCACCCCCAGAAATGTTATTTAATTTTTCGGGACAGTATAATTATAGCTCTTTTAAAGTTCTACTTACTAAAAGGTTACATTTTAAAGTCAATAACTGTCTGAAGCATTTAATTGACTATAGTTCTTCCCATTTACCTTCTGCTCTTATGAATTCAGTTCACAAAAGTCAGTTGCACTTAAAGTGTTTTACTCTTACCTTAGTGATAAGAATAGTGTTTTTCTCAGTGGAAAATTTAATAGCAAGTTATAAATGGTTGCTTTTTTCATTCTGTTTCTAACAGAAAAATGCTTTTAACCATCTTTTTACCGTAATGGTTTGATAGTGTGGGATGTTGAGAGCAGACTACGGCCATTCTAGTTCATGTCCCATTGCAGACCCCGACTTTAATCACTTAAGTTCCCTTAAGCCAAGCCGGCCTGCATTAGGAGACCTGTGACTCTAGTCCAAGTACCTTTTGAAGAGATTATGATAGTTCCAATATTTGTTAGATCACATCTTTGAGAGAGAAAAAAAATACACATCATGTTGTTGGCTGAATGAACTTGTCCAAATTGAGTAATAACAGTTCTCCAGCTGCAGACCCTACAGCGGAATAAGCGTGCGTGGATGGTAGCTGGTTGTCAGCCTGTGGTCTTTCCTTTCAGCTTCAACGTCGCCTTATGGCCCGTGTGGTCGCTTTTCACTCCGCTGCTGCTGTTCACCCAGTTCATGGGTCTTGTGATGTTCATCTCGCTCCTCGGGTGATCCCTGCAGGTGAGCTCGGGAACGGTCTGCTCTTCCTGCCCTCGTTTGGAGAACAGCTTTCACGACAGTTTCAGGTGACTCCCTGTGATTTGGTGCATTGTGTTCACACCGGAGCTGTTTCCCGCTGAGCTCAGATGGAGGAACGGGGAGCCTGCCCTTGTGTATAATGCAGTTCTGACTCGAGAGGGCCCCCCATCCTCCACAGGGCTCAGGGAGACAGTACTGGCACCTTCCAGTAAAAACACGTTCACACCTGGGACCAGTCTTCATTGAAGTCAACTTCCATACAAGTGACTATGGGTTAGATTGTTCTTAAGGAATGGGAATTTGGGGGAAATGAACAATTTTACCCAATTGGGGGGAAAAATTCTGCCATTTTCTGACTGTTCTGGCTGCCTCATAAAAATCTGATGGATGGCACACCAACTTTTCCCTTTGTCTTATGTATGGGATTTCTGCCTCCGCACAGACCCCTGCCCTCCTTGGACCTGTGGCTCCACATGGTGGGGTCTGCTTGCTGAGTGTCAGAGAGCACGTTTATTAAACACGTGTGTGTTCAAAGGACTCACTCAGTGCTTAGGGATGTGAAAAGGACAGGTGGTCGCTCCCTTCCCGTCGCTTGTATCAGAACTGGGAGGAAGTTGACTTCATACATCAGTTTACAGGATGAAAATGAGGCCCGGAGAGGTAAAAGTTATCGAGGTGCTAATGAAAATGGACATGTCTGCGAATAGCAGCATATTCTCCCTCTGGAGTTTTAGAGGGAAGTCAGTGTAACTAGGAAAGAAAGGTATATAGCCTGATGTTGCCAGCACTTCCATGACCACGGCCACGCTGATGTGCAGAGTCAGTCCCCCCACACACTGTGCCAGCACATCCATGACCACGGCCACGCTGATGTGCAGAGTCAGTCCCCCCACACACTGTGCCAGCACATCCATGACCACGGCCACGCTGATGTGCAGCGTCAGTCCCCCCACACACTGTGCCAGCACTTCCATGACCACGGCCACGCTGATGTGCAGAGTCAGTCCCCCCCACACACTGTGCCAGCACATCCATGACCACGGCCACGCTGATGCGCAGAGTCAGTCCCCCCACACACTGTGCCAGCACTTCCATGACCACGGCCACGCTGATGTGCAGAGTCAGTCCCCCCACACACTGCCAGCACTTCCATGACCACGGCCACGCTGATGTGCAGAGTCAGTCCCCCCACACACTGTGCCAGCACTTCCATGACCACGGCCACGCTGATGTGCAGAATCAGTCCCCCCACACACTGTGCCAGCACATCCATGACCACGGCCACGCTGATGTGCAGAATCCCACACACACTGTGCCAGCACATCCATGACCACGGCCACGCTGATGTGCAGAATCCCACACACACTGTGCCAGCACATCCATGACCACGGCCACGCTGATGTGCAGAATCCCACACACACTGTGCCAGCACATCCATGACCACGGCCACGCTGATGTGCAGAGTCCCCTCCACATTGCTGTGGGGGGCCACCAGGACTCTTAGAGTGCGCCCTTTATCCTGTTGACACGTGTCACCTTGTCTGACTCTGTCCCCTGCTTCCCCCTTGAAATGGTGTTAAATCTTTTTCAGTTTTGAGTTTTTGCACATGTTAGGAAGCTTTTAACTCCCTGCTGACATGACTATCAATGGTCATGAAGAGCCTTGTAGACTGAACTGCTTCCTCACACTACAGCCACAGCGTAGTACCCATTGTCTCATGGGACATAAATGCTGGCTTTCTTTCAGGTTCAAGGGCATGCAAACGGAACCATCAAACATCCAGCTGGCTGGCAGCGTTCCAAAGGGGGAAAAGCATCCTGAAGTGAGTGGTGTCCTAGGAAAAATTGTACCTTCACTGATCTGTGGTTGAAATGAGAATAAATTATATTTTACTTGCATATTCTTAAACTCAGATGATTTTTCAGATTCAGAATAGGAGTATTCTCTTCAAAATAGAAACAACTAAGTTGCAGTGTGAGTCTGTTTGAATCATGGAGAAAGTATTGGTGTGAAAGTTACATGAAGTTTCATTATAGATGCGCATTGCTCACAGTGTTGTAGGTGGATTGCTCACTCTTCACTTGTGAGGTGACGGACGTGTCCATGTGCCTTTAATTCGCAAGCAGTGACTGTGGACCTCAGTGTAATGCCTTCGCCAGTGAGAGGACCAACTGAACATATTCTATGCATTCCTCTTTGGATTTTACCATTATGTGTAAATCATTGGGTTTTCAGCATGTTTAACGTATGAGCTTTTAATGATTTTTAAGTACGTATCATTATTTTCCCTAACATTTAAATAAAATATTTTTATGACTTTCTTGTGATTTTGTTAATACAAACGTGGGAATAGTTTGTTTTCAGCTGTCAGCCCTGAGAAGTTACCTGTAGAAATGAGGTTTGCTTTTAGAGAGGCTGCTGTGCTGTTCAGAGACCTGAAGACTAGTCACTTTCACACGCAAGCACGTTCCCCCGACACCTGCGCATCGCGAGCATTGTGACGTGGAAAGAGCCTGATGTGGATTCTTCTTCCCGTAAAGGGACTTCCAGAGACGATCTGATTTGTCTCCACTTGTGTGTGGCTCGGGCCACGCCGTCCTGCCGCTGCCTGACCCTGAGTGGTAGTCTTTCTCCAGCTGCGAAGTGGGAACATCTGTCGTGTATGGTTGTGAGTAGTAGGAATAATGCTGATAGACCACTATTATAGCACCTGGCACACAGTAGGAGCTCACTCAGCAAATAGTGAAGGAGAGGTAAAGAAAGACAAAGCGATCTGGGATTGGGAATGGGAGAAGGCATCGTGATCGTTTGTGATGCAGGCGTGTGAGGGTGTGAGAGTCATTTAAAGAGCGAGGTCAGGCAGGAGTCGGCGATGCCAGCGTCCAGTGCAGGGCGGAGGCGGCAGCCCTGGCGGTTAGGGTGACCGAGGGCGTTGGTTTGGTCCACTGGAGGGAACCTTGGTGTGGCCAAAGTTCAGTGACAGCTGCCACAAATCCTCTGTCTGCCTGCCTGTCTGGATAGAGTCTGCAAAGGAATCATCCATCCCTCCACCTACCTACCTGTATCCATCTATCCACCTACCTACCTCTCTTTTCTTACAGAGTAGTTTTACTACTTGGATTGAAATCTAAGGCTGGGATTTTTTAATTGACTTCAGAGAGGAAGGGAGAGGAAGGGAGACAGGGAGAGAGAGAAACATCAATGATGAGAGAATCATTGATCGGCTGCCTCCTGCACACCCCACACTGGGGATTGAGCCTGCAACCGGGCATGTGCCTTGACCAGGAATCGAACTGTGGCCTCCGGGTTCATAGGTCAACACTCAATCACTGAGCCACCCCAGCCAGGCTCTTTGTACTTTAAATGAGTAGAGGTAATGCTCGCTGGTCAGTTTCAGAACTGTTGGGCTTAGCAGTTTGTTTCTCGTTCATGCAGCTCCCGCTTGAGCAGGGAGAATCTCAGCACTCACTGAAACGACACGGGCGGCAGGCTCTGCCATTTCCAGCACGGGGCTCCCAAGGATGCCTGGTGTTGCTGTCAGCATCCAGCTGGTAGGAGGGGTAGGTGAGAAGATGGAGGGTCCCGCAGAGGTTCCCATGGGCTGGCCAGGCCTGGGAGTGCCCATGCCACATCTGCCTGCACCGACCATTCTCACCTGGCCCCAGCCAGCTACAAGGAGCACTAGGAATTAGAATCCCTGGCCTGGCAGGCACTTCCCAGTGACTGTGTCTCATAAGTTCAGCTCCGTGACTGACACATAGTAGGTGATCAGTAAGTAAAGTGTCTTTGGTACATTATGTTCTCAGGCACTTTCCAAAGTGCACCATGTGTCTCAACTCATTGTATCCTCATAGAAACATGTTAAAACGGTTACTACTAAGAGCTCCATTTTACAGGTGATGCAGTTGAGGTACGGTGAGGGTTAGTAACTTGTCCAGCGTCACACAGCAGGAAGCGATGGAGCCAGGAGTCAAACCTCACAGCCTGATGTTAGAACTCACCCACTGAACCATCATTCCATACTGCCTTTCCCTACAAATCCACGTTGACTTGAGCTGAGGTAGTTTTAACGGAGTGTGGGCACTCAAGAGCCCCTGCCATCTGCCAGGCACTGAGCTCGACCTCCCTCCCAGGTTCCCAAGGCATTTGACACAGACTGTGAGCTTCATCTTGTCCCCAGGGCTGGTCCCAGACCTGGCACAGGGGCAGTGCTCAGTGCACATTTCTCAGTGGATTAAAAAAAAAGCTGGATGCTAGAGAGCAGAAAGAATCAGACATAGTTCGTGCCTTTAGGGAGCTCAGAATTTTAAGAAACAGTTAATTTGATTATGACACGTGGGTGATAGAGTGATTGGCAGGTGGACAAGTCCTATGGGGGCCACAGTGAATAAGTCGGTGTCTTGGTCTCCTGGGGCGGCCATGAGAAAGACTACAACTGGATGGCTTGAACAACTGAAGTTTATGGTCTCACAATTCTCAAGTCCTAGATGGAGCTGTCGGCAGGGTTGGTTCCTTCCAAGGGCATGAGGAGAATCTGTTGCAGGCTTTGCTCCCAGTCGCTGGTAGTCTGAGGTCTCCTGATCTCCCGATGGCATTCTTTCTGTGTCCTCACATCTATACTAGAGGCCTGGTGCATGAATTCGTGCACAGGTGGGGTCCCTCGGCCTGGCCGGCGGGAGGTTGGCTGTGGGAGTGCACTGACCACCAGCAGGCAGCTCCTGCATTGAACGTCTGCCCCCTAGTAATCAGTGTGCATCATAGCGACCGGTCAACCGGTTGTTTGGTCACTTAGGCTTTTATAGATGTGTGTTGTCAAATGTTCCCCTTTTTAAAAGGACAATCACATTGGATTAGGGCCCACCCTAATGACCTCCACGTGATCATTTATAAGGACCTTATTTCCAAATAAGGTCACATTCACAGGTACTGGGGGTTAGGACTTCATCATCTTTTAGGGGGACACCAGGTCACACTTATTGAGACCTACTATGTGCGGAAAACCACTGATCTACATCCTGCACAATACAGCAGTGGACAGGACAGGCCCCAGACTGCACATTCCAGGGAAGGGTGTGTCTCAGAGGAAAACAAGGCAAGGCTAGAGCTCAGCGGGAAGGACATGCCACCCGCCCCACACCCGCACTGGCCAGATGAGACCATCCACGTGTGCGCTCAGTGCCTCCTCGGTCTATTTACTGAGCCTCCACCTGGCTTGGCTCGAGGGACATCAAGATGATGGTCACGTTCCCTGGTCACCACCTGGCTTTCCACCCTCGTTTCTGTGCATGTGCGCCATCCTCTCCGAGGAATGCCCTCCCCTGCCCTGCCCTGCCCTGCCCCATGTCGCCTGGCCAGCTCCTACTCCCGGGTACAGAGACTTGCAGGTGCTGCCTCCTCTGGCAACCCCTCACCCTGCCTGGCAGACTTGGGCTTCCCCAAGCATCTCCTCCAGGCAGCCTTGCCCACGGGCTGCTTGCTCGTCTCATCCAAAGCCATGAGCTCCGTAGGCAGGGATGCGTCTCTCCAGCTTCCCAGGGAGGCCTCCACAAGGACTTGCCCGTTGAATGTGTCTCTACCAGAATGTCAGCTCATAGTCCCTCCCCAGTGCCTAGAACAGCCTGGCCAATGACGCAGAGTGGAAGAAACGTTGACCACATGGATGTATGAACCAACTGGAAAAAAAAAGGAAGGCAAGGCCGGGTCCCCAGGGTAGCTCCCTGCTGGCCCAGGGCTCCTGCAGCCAGGAGCCTCTGGCCCCCAGCACTGGCTGTGTATTTTGCTGGATCCACTGCAAAATGAAGGCAACAACAGAGCATTCATCCAGGGGCGGGCCCTGCCTCACTGCGCAGGTGGCTGGCCGGGGAGGCCTGTCCCAGGACCTCTTAGTGGCATCTCAGGTGGACTGCGCCAGCTTGGAGCAGGCTGAGGGTCTGAGGGAGGGGCTCGGGCCAAGGTATCACGGGCTCGGGCCACCCCACCCTCAGCTCCTCTCGTCCAGGAGTAGCTCCCCATCCCTTGTGGGAGGAAGAGAGAGGATCTTCGCTTGGGAAGTGGCTCCTGCCTATCCGCATCTGGGCGTCTCCTTGCAGACACACAGGGACACCAGAGGGACAAACAGAGACAGGAGAAGACACGCCCTCCCCCTATTCATAGACGTAGGGATGAGCGATCAGCCTGGGAAGCCGCCGGCCTGACAGAGAGACCCGAACAGAGCCAACACCGCAGAAATCAGCAGGGACAGGACAGCCGACTGACAGGCGGATCGCGCCCAAGGACACTGACTTCCAAGCTCACCCGGACCGCAGGGACAGCGCGGGGTGGCACACGCACCCGCAGATCCCGGGAGCTCGGCGGGGCCGCAGCCACGCCCCCGTGCCCACTCCCCGGCTGCTCAGGGCGACCCCCTCGCCCCCCGCCCACCGCAGGAGCGCCCTGGGACGGAGCTGGAGGACATGCGGGCGGGCGTCGGGCAGGGCTGACTGAGGTCCGAGGCATCAGGGGCGGGAGCGGCCTGCGTGGGTCGCCGAGGGAGGGAGGGAGGGCTGCCACGGCATTGCAGGGCGAGGGGAAGTGGGCGGTGTGCACCGGGAGCGCGAGGTGGCCGGGGTCAGCCGGGCGGGGCGGTGGCACCTTGACTGGGGCAGGAGAGGGGAAAGCTGGCCTAGGAGGGTGACCGGGAGGGTGGTGGTTGGAAGAGGGCGTGGGGCAAGCGCTAGGTCAGGGGCCGCAGGTGGGGACCCGGCCGCAGCCACTCAAGGATGCCCGAGGGCCAGGGAGCGCCTCCCTCTCCCCGGGCGGCACGGAGCGCCCCGGACAGAAGGTCGTCGGAGCCCGCGCTCTGCCCGCCATCTCAGATTCTGGCCCCTGGGTCTCGGGGGTCCCCGGGGTCCCTGGCCCCGCGACGGGGCGCCACCCGCAGCTGCGTCCCACAGAAGCTGGCCGAGGCGCGCAGCAGCCAGTACGGGCTGATCGTGTTCGTGGCGGGGCTGCTGCTGCTGCTGGCCTGGGCCGTGCACGCCGCGGGCGTGGGCAAGAGCCACCTGCTGTGCGTGCTGACGGCGCTCATGCTGCTGCAGCTGCTGTGGATGCTGTGGTACGTGGGCCGCCGCGCCGCGCACCGCGGCCTCGTCCGCCTCAAGGACACGCACGCCGGCGCGCGCTGGCTCCGCGGTGAGTCCGGGAGGGAGGCCTGCTCACTCCGTGCCCTTCCCCCTCCCCGCTGCCTTTTTCTCTTTTCTGTCTTCTGTGCATCTTCCTGGCTCTCCCAGCCTGCCCTCCCTGCCCTCCGGGCGCCCCCTTTCTTGGGGAAGCCTCCTCTCTCCACCTGCAGGCTCTTGCCTTGCATCCCATTGTTAGAGCTTCCACTGACCCCAGGATGAACACCACACTCCCGGTTCTGGCATTCAATAATAATAATAATAATAATAATAATAATAGTGGTATTATTATTATTTTGGTTAATCCTCATCCCAGGATATTTTCCATTGATCTTTTTAGAGAGAGTGGAAAGGAGGGAGAGACAGAGGGGAACATTGATGTGAGAGAGAGACATATCAATTGGTTGCCTCCTGCACGCACCCCGCCCAGGGCCAGAGAACTGCAACTGAGGTACGTCCCTTGACCGGGATTGAACCCGGGACCCTTCCCAGTCGCAGACCAAGGCTCTATCCACTGGACCAAACCTGCTAGGGCCCCAGATGAGTTCCTTAGTTTTAACCCAGTGCTCCCGTCTCAGAGGTTTCAGGTCCTGTCACAATATTGCATGTTTCCATGACTGCGCATATTCTGTTCCCTCCTCCTGGAATGCCCTTCCCCCCACCCCCTCCCCTTCCTCCCCAGTGATGTGTTCCCAACCTACCACCACCTTTGAGGTTCTGACCTGGCTGTGCCCTGGGTGGACACTGTTCTACCTGTTGACACTCTTGTCCCCTCTTCCAGAGGGGAGAGCTGTGATGTTCGTCTTTTAGTCCTGGAGCCATTCAGGGCCTGGCACAGAGTAGGTGCTGAGAAAACGCAGGCGGGTGGGTGACGTATGGACGAGCAGGTAAAGCTCGGGCGGTGGGGGTAGAAGCACCTGCTGGGGACTCACCTGATGGAAACTTCCTCAAGATGGGAACCCTCCCCATGGCTCCCGGAGCTCTCGCCCGTGACAGGGAGATAGACATGATGCGGGTCCAAGGGGAGGCAGTGGGTGTCTGTGGAGAAGGCCCCTGCCTGAGAAGCCATCACCGGAGAGGCCAGGTCCACACCCCGCACACCGGCTCAAATGCTCATGTTCAGATCTCATGTGGAGCGCGCCTTCCACTCTCCTTGCGTGGCCCCCTCATCTGCCCACCCGTTAGTTTCAGCCCGGGTAGCCCGGTAATCACACTTAGTGGAACCAATGACTGCCGGCGACAGGTGGGTGCCCAGCACTCGTTCGTTTTCCTTCCCCGCTCCTTCCCTTCGAATGTCTGCCCCAACGCCCCCCACCCGCCTGCTCACTCCCACAGGGCACCACGCTCTCCGCGGGGAGCCATGGGTCCTTGCCAGTTTCTGCCTTGTACTATGATGCCTCGGGTCTGAGCCTTGTCATCTGGGTGAGATTTTAGATTTCTCAGGCTCAGGGACTGTGTCTAGTTCATCTTGTCTTGAGAAAAACTGACCCAACTCCAGGGTGGCCCAACTTCCTGTTCTGAAAATGGCTGTTTTAGGGAGGGTCATGGTTCTGTGACTGTGAATGGCAGTGATCCGGTGCTGTATCGAACAGACAAATAGAAGTGAAATGTTGTTTTGAGGATATTGACTTACACAGGCTGACAAACATTAGAAACACAGGCTTTCAACCTGTGCTTCCTGTAGTGGAAGGACCCTTTCTTTGTCCCTCCCTCGCTTCCTCCCTCCCCCCTCCTTCTGTTCTTCCCTTTCTCTTGCCCTCCCTCCTCCCACTTCCTGCATTCCTTCCTTTCTCTGTCGCCCCTCCCCAACCCCACCTCCCTCCTCCCTTCCTTCCTCTCTCCCTCTTTTTTCTCACTTTTTCCCTCCTTCCTGGAAGGCTCCAAGCTTTGGGGCCTGAGGAAGTGGGTGGATGGTGCTGCATTTCGGAAGATTGGGAAGACGGGGGAGGAGCGGAAGTGAGAATGTGGAGCCGGGCTTCTCTGGTGGCCATGGTACAATGGGAGATGTCTGTTGGACACGGAGCAGTGATAGAACAAATGAGGCAATAGAGAGAGCACACAGTAGGTCTCACTAAATGGTGGCTGTTAGACACTCAGCAAGTTGCCCCATAATAACATAACCGTTCAGACGAGGCATGTGGACAATGGCGCTGGCGCTGGCCGCAGAAGGCGTGGCTCGCTGTCTGGCTCTATCACCATCACCTTTCCTTTTTTCTTCTTCTTTTTTAAAAATATATTTTTATTGATTTCAGAGAGGAAGGGAGAGGGAGACAAAGATAGAAACCTCAATGATGAGAGAGAATCATTGATTGATTGCCTCCTGCACGCCCCCTACTAGGGATCGAGCCTGCAACCCAGGCATGTGCCCTTGACCGGAATCGAACCTGGGACCCTTCAGTCTGCAGGCTGACGCTCTATCCACTGAGCCAACCTGGCTAGGCGCCATCACCTTTCTGAGTCCAGTTTCCCCATCAGTGAAATAAGAATCCCGACCGCCTCTCAGGGCGGGGCTGGGAGATGTCGAGTGGAGTGAACACAGTTTGCAAAGCATGTCCATCCCTCTCCCTGAGCCGTGGCTCCTCAAAGAAGCGAGAGGCCAATTATCCCAGAAGAATGTCGGAGGTCCTGGTGCCAAGGGAAGTGCCCTGAGCCCTGCGTCTGAGGTTTCCCTGGAATCCGGGCTGGAAAGACGGGTTCAGCCTAGCTCTGCCCTGGCTTCCCTGGCCGGCTCAGCTGTCTGCGGCTCCGAGCAAGCCCGCCCGTGGAATGCCGGCGCTGAGGTTGTCCAGAGAAAGGGTTGGGGCCTCGGCTGTAAGGCTTTTCCTTGAGCAGGAAATATTCTGCTCCATCTGCTGGGTGCGAGGCGCTGAGGACTTCTGTTGGCCGAGTGCGGAAGTTTTATTCAAGGGTCTGAGCGTTTGCAAACGTAGAACACAGGCAGGCGAACCCCCAGAGGTGTCCCAATAAAGGATGAAAAGCTCCCAGTTCTTAAAGTAAAAGTTATATCCTGGAGGACAGCCCGCCCTGCCTTGTTCGCTCTTTTTTAAAAAAATCTGTCATTGATTCTTTTTTAAAAAATATGCTTTTTTTCCTTTTTATTGATTCAAGAGAGAGAGGAAGGGAGAGGGAGAGAGAGATAGAAACCAATGGGAGAGAGAATCATAGATCGGCTGCCTCCTGCACGCCCCCTACTGGGGATCGAGTCTGCAACCCGGGCCTGTGCCCTGACCGGGAATTGAACACCGACCTCCTGGTTCGCAGGTTGACGCTCAACCACTGAGCCCTGCCGGCCGGGCCTGCCTTGTTAGCTCTTGACTTGGTCCAGCACAGCTGTCAGTCAGATGTCAGGGGCTGGCTGATGGGTGCCCTGTGTTTTGGAGGATGGGTGGCAGGAGGTCTGCTCACATCCTGAGTCCTTTATGGGGGCACCTGAAGGTCCAATGTATATCCTCACGTGGACTCGCAGCGGACTGGTGCGTATCTAGGCATGAGTGCAACGCTGGGAAGTTCAAAAGTTTAAGTTCTCAGGCTGGTTCCGGCAAGTGAAAGGGCTGTTTCCTCATACCTCAGCGTTCGCTGGTCGATAACTTAGCAGCTCAATGAAAATGACTCCGTTTTGTATTTGCCCTGCCTTCACTCTTTGCTTTGGGATGAGAAATACTGACCTGGTCTTAAAAATGTGGTAGAAACGATGGGTTATTAATGCAGAGACTGGTGGGGAAGAAACGCCAGCAGCCGGGCCGTCTCCTGCACCCGGTGTGTGCACTGACCCGAAACCCGGGAAACAGCTGTGTCATCACATTAGCGACCAGCCCGCTTCCTGCTCTGCTTCTAGTCTCTTAAAAGTGGGACAGGTCGTTGTTTTAAAAAAATACATTTTTATTGATGTCAGAGAGAGGAAGGGAGAGGGAGAGAGAGAAACATCAGTGAAGAGAGAGAAGCATTGATCGAGCGTGTGCCCTGGCTGGGAATCAAACCGTGACCTTCTGGTTCACGGGTCAATGCTGAACTACTGAGCCACGTCGACCGAGCTAGTTTATTGTTATTTTTTACTCGTTTCTGTCCTGTCTCAAGCCCAGAGAAGTGTCACTAACACAGAATGGAGGGACGGACAACGAGAACAGCCGTGCGCATGGAGTGCGTTTGGAATGCGGGACGTTAGACACAGCAGTTCTTTTTGTGTCTGTGTGTGATGGTCACCCTCAGACGGACTTCTTGTATGAGGTCAGCTTTTTACCGAGTGCTTTTTCCTCAAATGACCCGCACCCACGCGCACCGCGTTGCGTCTCTGTGCAGCGCGCTGTCCCTGGGAGGGGGCTGCGCGGAGCTCTCTGCTCATGGCCCCTCGAGGGACTAGAAGTGAAGGTCAGAGTGCGCTGCTGACGGACGATCAGCCTGGGGCTGGGGGGGCGGTGGTGGGTGGGTGGCGGCGGCTGTAGGAGCTGTGGCAGCAAAGGCCCGCAGCACGGTGGAGGGTTTGGGAAGCGGGCTGTCGCACGTGTGAGAAAGTACATGTATGAGGAGGGGCGGGCGCTGTGGGGTGTGGTGGCAGAGACGGGGTGGAGGGACAAGGTCAAGGGCTACAGGACACAGAGGCACGGGTCCCGGTGCTCAGGGAGCCTGCAGTCTGCAGTGCAGCCGGGGCGGACGAGGAGCTACCCTCCTGAGATCCAGGCAGATGCAAGTTCATGACCACCGCCTGGGCTGCCCTGTGCTTTCCCGCCTCGAGGCACATGCTCATCTTACTGTGACCGCCTCTTCTCCGCAGACACAGCCCCGCCCAGACGCACCCTGCTTCCTTGTTCCGTCCAGGGTGCAGCATCTGTGTGTCCTGGCAGTTCTCATTCTCTTTACGTAGTAGCTTATGGAGATACAGCCACCAAACTCCACCAGTCGCCCATTTAGAGCGTATAACCCAGTGGCTTTTAGCGCGTTCACAGGTAGGGTCAGGGTAGGGGACGTTTCTGTCCTTTCAGAAAGGACCCCCTTACCCTTTAGTCATCATCCCCCTACACCCCTACTCACCCTTGTAATGTTTTCAATGTCTCAGTAATTCCTGAGGTGGGCGCTGTTCCCTACATTCACCAGGAAGCCGGGAGGGCCAAGAAGGAGGGTTGAGCCCCCCTTGCTGGCAACATTGGGATAGGGTGAGAAAGAGACAGGAACCCGCTCCTTGCCTGGGGCAGAGGGTGTGACATTAAGGCTGACAGGGAAGGCATAGCCCTACTTTCATCTCGCTTCTGTCTTCTCCATCGAGCGGAAGGATTTGAAGACCTTGCAGAGAGCAGCGGACACGGCAGCCAAGCCCACAGCATGGGGGCGACCTCCTGGTGGCTGAGCAGAGCCGGTGGACTGCTTTGGTTCACCCGCTGGACTGAGTCCCCACTGGGTGCCAGGCACTGGCTGGGCTGTGGGGGGTGGGCGATCAGGCATGGCCGGCCCTGCACCACGATTACCCAGACCATGCAGGCAGCCGACAGGATGGCTAAGAACATAGCCCCCAGGCAGGGTGTGGAAAGCTCTAGGCCAGTGATGGTGAACCTATGGCACGCGTGTCAGAGGTGACCCGCGAACCCATCTTTTTGGTTGATTTTTCTTTGTTAAATGGCATTTAAATATATAAAATAAATATCAGAAATAGAAGTCTTTGTTTTACTACGGTTGCAAGTATCAAAAAATTTCTATATGTGACACGGCACCAGAGTTAAGTTAGGGTTTTTCAAAATGCTGACACGCCGAGCTCAAAAGGTTCGCCACCGCTGCTCTAGGCCAATGAGATAGACCTTTAGAAATCACTTACTCCCCTCTGTTTGCTCCTCTTGCCCCCCAGCCCCCATTTCCTTACCGTGAGATCGTTGAAAAGCTTTACATCTCTGCGTCCCACCCAGTCCCACTCCAATTTTATTCTGTCACAAGTCTCTACCGAGCCTGTAAATCACACATTTCCAGACAGTTTCTCTTCATCCCTTTGGATTTAATGCCTTGTGTCTTATTTTCTTTTTTATGAATCTATTGATCTATCTCCATCCATCCATCCATCCATCCATCCATCCATCCATCCATCCATCTATCATCCATCATCCATTTTCCTCCCTTCTTCCTTTGCTCCCTCCCTCCTTTCTTCCCTTCTCTCCTTCCCTCCATTATACATCCCATCTGCCTCTCCAATTTGCCAAGTTTATTGCTCACTATTGCCCCCTCTCCTCTTCACCTTCCCTAACTGTGAGGCCTGGTTGTTTGGTTAAAGCCCTTTGTCAGGCGAGTTACAGGATGACATTTTCTCCGACCCTAGTGTGTTTTCTGACCACCGTCATCGCCCTCAGTTCTCTTCCAGGCTCTGCTCTTCTGCGTGTACTTAGAACGCCCTGGCACTTCTTCTCTATCCATTTATTTGTTTGTTTTCTGTCTTCCCCACCAGAATGTTAAACTCACCGAGGGCAGCTACGTTTTTTTTGTTTTGTGAATCCTCACTTGAGAATATTTTTTGCATTGATTTTTAGAGAGAGTGGAAGGGATGGAGGCGGGGGGGGGGAGAGAAACATTGATGTGAGAATGGCACATCCATTGGTTGCCTCCCACACATGGCCCTATAGGGGCTGGGGATTGAACCTGCAACCCAGGTATGTGCCCTTGACCAGGAATCGAACCCATGACCCTTCAGTGCATGGGAAGATGCTCTGGTCATTGAGCCACACTGGCCAGGGCTGGATATTTTCTTTCATTGCCCTTCTTATATCCCCAGTGCCCATGACAGTGCTTGGACCATAGTTGTTTCTTGACAAATAGTTGCTGAGCAAATTATGTTTTGCATGTCTTCAAATGTCTTCCTGTCTTTTGCCCTGACAAGCGAGGATGCCTTGGTGGGAAGAGGAGGGTCCTTGAGCTGCAGTCCTTCCCTGGCCTCGGCCCTCCTCGGCCTCTGGTTTCCCAGGCGGTAGACCAGACGCCTGCTGCCAGCTCATCTGTCTGCTCTGTGCACACCCCAATTTGTGCAACGTTCCACCTGTGCATGTTTGTCTCCCCAGCAATCTTGTTGGTGTACCTTTGAGCCCCTGGCAAATGCCTCATGCACAGTATTTGTTGTATAAATACATGGGTGAGTGAATCCATGGGTGGTGAAGGGATGGAGGCAGAAAAGACTTTGAGAGTGTGAGAAGGTCCCTGATGGATTCATCACAGCCCTTGAGATGCCAGTGACGGAGATGTTCTAGACCAGTGGTTCTCAAGGTGGGGTTCCAGACCAGCAGTATCAGCCCCACTTGGCAGCTTCTTAGAGATGCAAATTTGGGGGCTCCACCCAAACCCAGCGAATCAAAAACTCTGGGGGTGGAGCCCAGCTAGGGGTGTTTTAACAACCCGCCCCCCCCCCCCCCCCCCCCCGCTTCGGTGATTCTGATGCAGGATCCAGTTTGAGAGCCGCTGCTGTGGACTATTCTCATTGTAGACGGGAAAACCGAGGCTGGGAGCAGGGAAGGGACTTGTCTAGCTCCCTGGACTGGTGCCAGGTCCCCATAGCCGCTGCCTGTGACCTGCCACCCCAACCACCTGCCTCGCCTGCTCTTGCTCTGTCTCTTTGTAATCAACACGAACTATGCGTTTGTCCGGTCAGTTCAAAGCACTGCGATTGAATCTCCTCTTACAAAGGCTCTGGTTTCACCGGTGTTTTTCCAGGACTTAAGAAAATGGGACTTAGAGATGTTTCTATATGGCTTTGAGCAAAGGCAAGGAGCCAGGCGATTGCATTACTGCTCACGGCAGCGAGGCGGGGGCGCTCCTAGGGGGCGTGTAATGTTATAGCTCACTGTGAGGGCCCCTGCCCTTCGCTCTCTCACGCCGTGAAGCATGTCACACACGATCCGGTTTCCTCCGTCCGTGGGAGAGAACGTGTGAACGGTGCTCAGCGCTGCCCCGAGGACGGATTGGAAACTCTGATGTTGGTCAGTCCCCACGGTCATTACGTTTTTCTCGTTAATTGCTTCATTTGTTGCAAGTTCCAAGTTCATGTCTTCTGCACATTCCTTTCCAGTCTCTTTCTTTCTTTCTTTTTAAAATATATTTTTATTGATTTTTTACAGAGAGGATGGGAGAGGGATATTTAGAAACATTGGTGAGAGAGAAACATGGATCAGCTGCCTCCTGCACACCCACTACTGGGGATGTGCCAGCAACCAAGGTACATGCCCTTGACTGGAATCGAACCCGGGACCCTTCAGTCCATAGGCCGATGCTCTATCCACTGAGCAAAACCAGTCAGGGCCAGTCTCTTTCTTATATGCATGTTCTTTTTTTTATTTCTGGCCCAAACCACGCTGGATAGACCTCGGAGAACATTCCCGTCCCTTCCTCACATCATGCAGCACAGACCTCTCCGTGTCACCGCTATGGAGATGGAGCCCTAACCTATCACTGAAAACACACACTTTCTTTTTTTTTTTTTTAATATATTTTATTGATTTTTTACAGAGAGGAAGGGAGAGAGATAGAGAGTTAGAAACATCGATGAGAGAGAAACATCGATCAGCTGCCTCCTGCACATCTCCCACTGGGGATATGCCCGCAACCCAGGTACATGCCCTTGACCGGAATCGAACCTGGGACCCTTCAGTCCGCAGGCTGACGCTCTATCCACTGAGCCAAACCGGTTTCGGCAAACACTTTCTATTTTAAAAAAGTTTTAGGTTTGTAGATGGGCTGCGAAGATAGTGCTGTGAGTTCCCATAGGCCTCTGTACCTTCGCCTTTCTCCTTCTTCTTCCTCTCCTCCTCCTCCTCCCGTCCTCCTCCTCCTCCTTCTTCATTGATTTCAGGGAGGAAGAGAGAAACACCAATGATGAGAGAGAATCATTGATTGGCTGCCTCCTGCATGCCCCACACTGAGGATTGAGCCCGAAATCCGGGCCTATGCCCTGACCAGGAATTAAACCGTGATCTCCTGGTTCATAGGTTGACGTTCAACCACTGCGCCAGGCCAGTGGGGCCTTTATTCTTTAGGGAGCAGGATTTTAGGTCAGAGAACTGGGAGTTTTGACCAGAACAGTGACGCCCTTAGATGGATCATTTTGGGAGAGAAGCTTCTGGGGCTTGCCGTTGACTCCTCCAGCCTGTTGGGTATCTTACCCTTTGTCAGAGCTCGGATGTGCAGGGGTGGGTACACTGATACACAGGACACACACCTGTCTTCCAGTTTCAGCTTGTCAGGCCAATAGTAGAACTTACTAGATATGCATATTATTTTTAATTGTGGTAAAATACACATGACCAAGTGCGCCAACTTAATCATGTTAAGTGTACGGTTGGGAGTATTCAGTACAGTCAAATTGTGCAATTAATCTCCAGAGCTTTCATCTTGCAAAACTGCACCCACTAAACGCAGCGCCCTCCTCCCTCCTCGCCCCGCCCCTCTGTGAATGTAACTGCTCTCAGGAACCGCGTGTCCGTGGAGTCACACAGTGTCTGGCTTATTTCACCTGGCATGATGTCCTCAAGGTGCGTGCACGTGGTTGCATGTGTCCGATGGACCTGCCGTGCGGACAGAGCCCGTGTGGTCATCCGGTCCGCTGCGGGTGGCGCTTGGCGTGCTTCCTCCGCCCTTTGGCTGCTGTGAGGAAAGTTCCGGAACGTGGCTATAAACTTCTCTTCCCATCCTCGCTTTCCGTGTGTGGGGGTATGTGCCCAGACGTGGAATGGCTGGGAAATACAATGCCTTTTTTGACAACCTGCCATACTGTTTTCTATAGCACCTGCACCACTCGAGTCACATCAGCGTGCACAGGGATCCAATTTACCCACAGCCTTGCCAGCATTGTTATTCATTCTCTCTCTCTCTCTCTCTCCCTCTCTCTCTCTCTCCTCTGTCTCCCCCCCCCCCCCCTCAGAAGCCACCCTGGAGGGGACCTGGTTTTCATTTGCATTTCCCTGCTGGCATGTTTTCATGTGGTAATTCGCCGGTTGCTTCCTTTGGAGAAGAGCCTGTTCAGTCCTTTGCCCCTTTTGCATTAGGCTGCATTTCCCTGTCGCCGTTAAATCGGCGTTCTTTGTAGATTCTGGATGCAATGCTGTATCAGATACGATTTATAAGTATTTTATGGTGTCCTTTGTTGTACAGTTTTTTTCTTTTCCTTTTGATGTGGCCCAATTTACCTACCTTTCCTTTCGCTGCCGGTGCGTCTGGTGTCATAGGCAATAAACCACCGCCTGGTCCAGCATCGCACGGCTTTCCCCCTGTGCTTTCCTCTCAGAGTTTTCCAGCCTTCGGTTCCTCATTTAAATCTTTGATTCATTCTGAGTTAATTTTCGGACATAAACTGTGAAAAGGAAGGGCCCGGCTCTGTTCTTCCTCACCATCGTCTTTCTCCATGGAGTGGCCTCGGCACCCTTGTCGGGAGTCATTTGAGCACGTGTGCCAGGGTTTGCGGGAGTCTGCTTGGAAATGCTCTCAGTGAGTAGTGACCCTTGCGCGTGTGTTTCTGCCCCCGCCGTGCAGGTAGCATCACCTTGTTTGCCGTCATCACCGTGGTCCTCGGATGCCTTAAGATCGGGCACTTCGTCGGGTTTTCTGACTGCTTGTCAGCCACCGAGGGCGTGTTCCCCGTCACGCACGCAGTGCACACGCTGGTGCAGGTACGTCCTCGGTCAGCGAGGCTGCCTCTGTATCCCAGGGCGTCCAAGACGTGACCGTGCGGCCGCGTGGAATGACTGGCCCGGATTAAGGCTGCTTTTCACGTGAAGCGCTTGACATTTGCTTCTGGACGCTGGGGTGGGGACTGTCCACTGGGTGATGTGAGCAGGTTAACAGGAGCGAGGACAAGCGTCCATGCAACATCCTCAATTACCGCGACACCATTTCCTCCAACCCTGGAGGCCCCCCTCTAGTCCCCCCCCCCACCTGCCCCCCCGCGCTCCCGGGCCCTGTCCCCCCAGGAAGGGCCCTGTCCCCGAGATGAGGCGATGAGGAGATGAGGAGAGGGACTTGCCATGCTGAGGGTGGGAGGCCACGGGTGCCCCGCATTCACACCCATTCCACCTGAGCTTTAGAGCCCCTGGAGTGTGCGGACATCGCGATGGTTCCCGCTGAGGCGCGCTTCTCTGATTCATTCCCGTCCAGGTGTACTTTCTCTGGGGACACGCCAAGGACGTCATCCAGTCTTTCAAAACCCTGGAAAGGTAAAACCGGGGACCAGTGCTTTGCACAGTGAGCCTGGGGTGCCTTTAGACCAGTGATGGCGAACCTTTGGAGCTCGGCGTGTCAGCATTTTGAAAAACCCTAACTTAACTCTGGTGCCGTGTCACA